>NC_092814.1:126923090-127239340 GCF_023375885.2 Dermacentor andersoni | reverse complement strand
TTAATTTCAACATGTTTCTGGGTTTTCATGTGAACAATTTTTTTACTACTATCTTTTTACCTAACTCAACACTTGCAACATACGATGCAAATATTGTCAAACAAAAAAATAGTGTATGTATTGAGTCCTGTGTTGCGCCCTAAGTGACCTGTACGTAGCTATGACCAAGTTCTTGAAAAGTAGTTGAACAACACTGATGTCACCACTGCATTTAAGTTTGCTGATATTTTAATTGTTGTGAATACTGAGTCTTGTATTCTTTACTTAGTCATTTCGAAAAACTTAACCCTGTTCACTGACCGCTTGTCCTGCCTGGTGACAACACACCAAGTGCCAATTGGTAATATTATCAGGTATCTATACTTAGGTCTGTACTTCTCAACGCCATGCATTTTCTGGAGCTATGGTCTGAGAGCAAACGAGCCAGCACTTTCTGTCATGTCTGTATATTCAACACTTGTAAAATGCACCTAGTAATACAACATAGCCTCAATAATTCTTCGTTGCAGTCCTGTAACCATAAAGTTGAAACCAATTTGTGGGGCCAGGTCAAGCATCTGGTTGCTGCTGGTTAACTCCAGTGACTTGCGACTGTTGACTTTGGTAGCAGAAGGGTTGAGCAAGAAGAGTCACACTGAACAAAACAGAAAGCTCAGCTCTGCTAGAGTGAAGAAGGTTGTGGTTGTACCTTACATACACAGCATTTCCTACAATCTCAAAAGGATACCAAGAAAGGCCAGAGTGGGTGTAGGTTATCCTACCCCTAAATGATTGCAGAAGCTCTATACAAGATGGTTGATACAGACAAAAAAGAGATGAATGCCTGCATTACACAACATCGCAAACAATTTGTGGATTGGTATTGGAAATTATATTTACTCAATACCCTTGTCGTGCAAAAAAAGTGTATATATTGGTCAGACAGTCCTGTGCATTAATCAAACACTGAAGTAACGTCATTATAATCTGACAAAATATTATTTCAGGCCATTTAGGCATGCATGGCTGAGAATGCAGCTGCATCTTGATCTTTGATGATACTTCCATTTTGAATCAGACCCAAAATAAAATTACGAAATAAATTACTGAAACATATAAAATCACTAACCTAAAAGAAGAGTGCATGAGCATGCCTTCAGTGACACTATCAGGAAAAGAAATGCTGTTTCCTGATTTATTGCGACAGCCCTGTACACTGTATGTTTTGATTATGCTGCGGACATCTGTATGGTTCTACGATGTGTGCCTATGAATGTATGCTATTCTGGTTGTATTTCCATTTAGCTGGTATGTATATACAGACCTGCCAACCTTAGAACTTGAAAAATTACCTTTGTAACCAATAAATACTAACATTTAATGATTACTCAGGATGTCACCTGTTTATTCAAGATTTGCAGGCTCTGCTCTGTAGGGATGCTGTCAACAGGCACTTTATTCTATACAGTCGCAATCCGCACCACAACTGCTTATGAAGAAAGAGAAATATTGTTATCTATTCGAGAGTAGCACAATGCTACAAAGGCTATGAACAGCTGCAAACACTTGATGGACATAAACATGAAGCATTAAACTTTTATGAAGTGCATTCATGAAACATTCATGTAACAGTGACTTAAATTTCAGTTGCCATTATAAAGTGGTTCCATAAATTGGTGTTGTGGCACCAATTTATGGCACCAATCACCTTTCAGCTGTGTTCTCATTTGTTTCTATTTATTTAGTTCTTGAAACACCTTAAGAGCTTCAAGAAGCTTTGTTAAAGCAGTGGGCATCTAGTCATAACAGCATGCTTACCACATGTTCGGGTGGGGTGCGATTAATCTTGTCCTTCCAGAATTCTTCAACTTTGATCCTTGTTTCTGCATTTATCTTTGGATTCTGGAACAGTAAAAAAAAAAAAAAAAAAAATATTTACGAGAAACAGACAGATAGATGCATTAATTTTTGAGGGATGTTCTAAACATATGAAACATTTAAATAATAATTTTAAAGATTTGACTTTTGCCAATTAGTCTGCAGTTTAAAGTACTAAGTTGAACTTCATTGTTACAAAGCTTCATCTGATGCGAAAATACATTTGTTATATCCGATATATGTTATAAGCATATATACACACTGATCTTGGCTAAGAAGATCTCAACCACTGCATGGTCGCAGAAGCGTGTCAGTCCGCTCATTTAAATTGTGTCAGGCCTCATTTAAATCAAGTGTAGGCTTCAAGTTAAGATGCATTTCTGAATACGGGCCTTAGGGTTAAATTGAATTCCATGACACATGTATGCCGCTTTCTTTCATATATAAAGGCACTATTTTTTGGTCGCAAATGCAAGTGGTGATCTTTAGCCTTCACAGAGTTGCATGCTAGGTATGAAATAGTGTACAGTGACGCAGATATTTGAAAGTATAGTGAAATTAACTTATGTGCTGAAAATTGTGTGATATGACTTAATTGTGAGCACTAAACACCTAACAGCTTTAAAATGTAACCACACACAAAATCAAACCAATTTAGCCTATACATATAGGTACAGAAGTAATTGTCTCTTGTTGCAACAAGTATACTGAATGAAATACAACCTGTGATCAATAAATATGGTGAATGAATTGCTGGTGTGTGGTGAAGTTGGTACTAATGGTTGATGGTCAGGTCAGTGAAGCCTGCAAGGTCTGTCAGTCATCGTTCACGAAGCCAAGTGGTTCTCCAGACACGCAGTTGGAAGGAGAACGGTTTTCGGACGTTGCCGACATCTAACGCAATGTGAACGCTGAACTCAACCAAATCTCACAGAGACTGCCTTCACTAAAAGTATGCGAGATCTCTACATGTGTTCTCAAAAGTGCATAACCACGAGAGGCGATTATTTTGTAGGACAGTAAGCTGAATTCCTGCATACATGTACCGCCTTACCTGCAAATAAATCATGAAAGCAATCATTCACCGTACTTATTGATCACAGGTTGTCTACTGCAAGCTTTATCAAACTCGTTATGGATTTGTACACATTAAGTTAGTGCTCTTGTTTTTAACTATAAAGGCACTGCCCATTTGGCTTCCCGGAATATTTTTGTTTCTTGAGGTGGCTTTTCAAATCTTTCGGTCTTACATCCAAAAGTATCACACGACCTATGAAAACGCTGGAGTGGAGGGAATAATTTTGACAACCTCAGATTCCTTAATGTGCATCAAAAGTACGGTACACAAGTGTTTTTGCATTCCGCCCCCATCGGAATACGACCGGGAATCGAACCTGCAGCCTAGTGCTCCGCAGCAAAAGTGTGTGCATTTCCCACCTACGGGTTTCTACGTGCAGTACGTGCATACATAAACATACTGTCACATTATTACCAACTGATTTTCCAAATATTTATGCATGTTGAATACTGTTTATTGAGTAGTATAGACGCATAACGTTGCAGGTGCCACAGGATAGAGCCGAGGTCGATCGCAGGTCAGATGAACTAAGTGCCCTCAAGCTCGTTTAAGGAGCAGACCTTGCAATTCTAGGTAAGCCCAGGATTCACGTAAATGACGAGTGCGAATCAGAAACCTTATTCCAATCATGGTATACAAAATGTACTGTACGGTTACAGTACGTAAACGAGTAAAATGAATATGAATAAAACCTTTAAGACATTACGGGAGAAAGGAAACTTAACAGGCATCTTGTTTTGCGTAGAGATAGAAAAGAAAGTATATGGAAGGTTCTACTTTGTACATGGGAAAATTCAAGAAGCGACAACAGGGCAAGGAACAACTTCAAGGTGTCGTCTACTTTCTTGTTCCGTGTATCGATACTAGGAAACCTGCGCGTCGGCTGCTTCGGCCGGCTGCTGAGCATTACCGGGTCATGAAAAGTATGAATGCAGGGTGCACTTACCCATACTGATGTAAGGCTAAATATATTTCTAAAGTTTCGCTTTTTTCGATTCTTTGCAAGGGCGCGTACAATTATATGCATACTATGATATCACAGTTGGAAGCATTTAACACAAGAGATCACGCTGCAAGAGAACATGCGGACCGTTTGCGGACCGTGTTTAACTGACTTGGCTTGACTGGTGCTTTTGCTCACATGCAAAGACAACACAGGTCACACACGGACGGAAATTTCTCAAAGAAAGCATTAGTAAGTTCCTACTGCTCGTTTGCCGTCACATGTTTGCACGTCACAAAGTTAATCAAATAAGGTTACTCATCGCATTTAAATAGTCACCGGAGCGAAAGGTGCGACGGGTGGAGTGCACTTCGTCCTTCAAGTGCAACTATTAATTGTGCAACGTATCAATATTTAACGCACACAAAGCTTTACCAAGTTTTCGTACAATAAATTAACAAATTTGTAACTAAAATAATGTATTTTTTATGTTTGACAAAGTGCTGCACAGAATTTTGCTTCAAGGCTTCAAGCTTTGGCCATGGTTTGGGTGACACCATGTGTCTACGTCATTCCCACAATACCATTCGATTCTGCTCTCCTTTTTCATCGGATCGTGGCTGCTGCTACACGGTAGGAGTTTGTGTTTAAGTTGTAATCTTATTTAATCCTAAAATATTATTCAGATCGACTGTTATTGCTTTGTCTAGGTAGTACGTGTGACCACCGATTTGTGTTGTACGCAGTATTTTTATGACTGCTTTTAGCAATGTCGAGAAATTTTGTGGTGCGGTAAAGTGCGAGTTGTGTTGCATGTTGATCGTGTGCAGGTTCATTCGAGATGGCTCCTAAAAGGAACAACATGGTCCCTAATGGCCATTTTCATAAGGACTGGCAACGCTACGTGAAGACGTGGTTCAATCAGCCGATGCGGAAGAAACGCCGTCATGCACACCGCGTGAAGCGGGCTCGAGCCATCGCACCGAGACCCGTCAAGGGAGCCCTCCGACCTGTTATTAGGTGCCCGGGTTTCAAGTATAACACAAAACAACGTCTGGGCAAAGGTTTCACTCTTGAAGAGCTCAAGGTAAATATATGTGCCATTTCTACTGCTACTTGGAACATCCAGGCTTTTCACAAAAACTTCCGAAACCTGGGAGAACGCGCTTGCGTTTTGGCAGCGTCTGCACGCTAGGCTGCAACACAGAAAACAGCTAGGGTTGAACATTGATGTTTATCTACTTTGTTGTTTTACATTACTGCTGCGTTTGTGAGGCATTTTTCTTGAAACATACTTTGATTGTGGCAATATTGATTCAGCTTGCATTTGGGCAATGAATATTCATTTTAGTGGTGCAAATGCATTAGACCTTAACTTGAGGCTCTACTTGGAGTGCAGCTGTTGGGCTCCACTAATTTGTAGACGCTCATCGGGCTGCTCGCTCCTTTTCTTGCTTTAATCGTGCTACGTCTGAGCTTTAGCCTTGTGACCTCCATGGATAAAGCTCACAGTAGCATTTATGTGAATTTCACTGTATGGTGCGTTCGTTTTAAGAGCATTCAGCTGTTATATCTGCATTATCTGTTAACTGTAATTGGCTCTAGTGAAAGACCTTTTAATCTGCAGGTAAGCTTTGACCAAGTTCGAGGAAAATATACTTAGTCTTAATGCAGTTTACAAACAGTACAATGTTCAGAGATGTAACAGCTGGGGCTTATAGGATATGTTACTGCCAAACCATATACTGGAGACTAATTGTTGACATTTTGTTTGCGTACCTCAGCATGTATTGATTAGCTGTTGTGCAAGGGGCAAGCCTGCATTTTAAAGAACAGCCATGCACAAAGCTGCACTACTTTAAAGTTGCAACTAAAGGGTCCCTCACCAGGTTAGGGCATTGCCATTGACAAATGCAGTGTATAGATTAGTGGCGATGGTCTGCTAAAAATGTTGCACTGCACACCCCTTCTTTGAGCCATTCTGTCCTCCAGGATATATGGTGCGCACAGCCCCTGCAGCAGCCCACAAACTTAGGAACTCCCTTCCACAATACCAAGAAAAGCCACTTGTACCATGAGAAGCCAGGAAAAAGAAAAAGAAAAAACTTGTGTTGCCATTTTGAATTTTCTGTACCAGCTTGATGTGATGTCTTGGATTTTGAATGGGTCTGCTCTAGGCTAATAATCAAAAGAAGCCAAAGACAACTTGGCAATTCTCAAGAAATATCTTCTCCAGGCACTGTGCACATAGGTGCATGCCATGATTGTGCATCGAAAGCAAGTGTTGATGAAATTAATGGCACTTGAAGCATGTCGCAGACATCATGTAATACTGCTGATCTGACATGCTGGAGTGCTTTAGCAAGAAGAGTTGCAAGGCAGACGGCTGCATGTTCGTTTACCTTGTCAGACAAGCATGCCTTCATGTAGCGGGGTCATTTCTTTCGTTGTTTTTCACACTTAAAATATTTGGCATATTTTTCTAGTAGCTGAATAGTTTCTTTCCAAGTATGCTAGACATAATTGGCGCAGAGCTTAACCAGCCAAACAAAGAGCTACTAATGCTCTAAGCAAGTGTAAAACATTTTAAACATATACAAAAATGTGTTAACGATTACACTCCTGTGAAAAATTTACACCAGCAGCAAAGAATACATTTCGTTACTGCTGTGTGTGGTTGAGCTCTATGCCACCAGGTGGCTGCACCGTGCAGACCCATCACATCTGCGCTTCTGCTCATCCCGTGAAACGACACTGTCAAACGGCCAGGCCCTATCCCCCTGTGCTTGCAGTTACTGTAATATTGGACTCTCGAAACGCCATTGTAATCTTGGTAATCTTCCGGTGTAAAGTGACAGCCACAAACGCACAAATCCTGGCGCCAATTGGATAGCGTCAGTCTGATGTGCAGCAGCCACTCCGCTTGTCTGCTGCCTTGCAGAGGGGCATGATGTCACAGCTTGACATATTGCTAGTCGCTACGTTTGCAGTCCACAACGCAACAGTCTAGCCATAGTGCTCGCGAAAAGACCGACTGACCGCAGAGCTCACGTCAAAATGGAGCACGTAACACAAGCAGAAGACGCTCGCTGTGTGCTGGAAGTGCTTAAGTATAGTGAGAAATTGTTCTTGTGCATTCTCTTTCTGTTCCTTTCTTTTTATAGGAACAAATTAACTAACATTCCAACTATTACGAACATCATTTGTTCACCATAAAGGTGGAAAAATTTTCGGGGACTAGCCCTAGGCAGCTAGTCGGATAGCTCGCCCTACTGACGTCAATTGGGTGTGATTTATGTCATATGGGTAGGTGCAGCTGAAAATTCCACCGCTGCCTATCGCAGCAGTGTGCTGCGGTCGGCAGTGATGTACATTTTTAAAAACTTATAATAAATTACACGCTTTACGCAGAGCACTTAATGTGTCAATTAATGATCAGAAGAACCTGCTCTTAACGACTCAGTACGTTTGTACAAAATCTTTTCAGGGTCCCTTTAATAAGTAGCTGCTGCTGTTCATCAACTTTATGCTCTTTGCAGGAGCTATTAGAAGTGTTTTCAGATTGTAAATGTTTGATAAAATGGCTATTCTATGGTCTTCTATGCTGCTACATAGGACCTCACATAGAGTAGCAGCATAGGAAGCAACCAAGTGAGCCGGATCAAGTGTACCAAAATATTTTAATGTCCTGCATTCATGTGACCATCTTCTGCATCGTAACACTGTCACCTACTGAGAAGCGAAACTGAAACGGGCTGCAGAAAAGCTATTTAAAGCAATTGGAGGCTCACCAGTATTTGTCTCGAGTCAAAATCAAAATGATGTATTCAAGGTCCTGAAAAGCTTGCAATTCTGATTTTTAGCTGGACGTAGCAAATTTTGTTGGGACATCTGGCCACTAGGTTGGTGCAAGCTGCAAGTCAAGCTAGTCCAATTTTGTTACTTAGTAGGAATATGAGGTAACTATTAGAAATTGTGGAAAGTTCATTTCTATTAAAATGTAAGGGATAAGAGCCTCTGGTGAGAATGACTGATGCAAGTGTGAAGACTGCTCTGAATAATTCGGCTTGTTTAGAAGCTGCCGAGTTGACCAGACGTCCAATTGTGAGTGACATGCATGTATCAAAATATGTAAATAAGCCCCCCCCCCCTCCCCCTTATTTTTCCCAGTCAGATTTTGTGCAAACTATGTATTCCTTTGTTTAGAGATAAAAAAGATATTTAATATTCAATTCACCATTCGAACGCCTAGTTACTAGATTTATTAGCAGCGAGGACTTACGAGGTCGCCATCTGTCGGAAGCGCCTTGTTTGCATAGTATGAGGAATAATGTGGCACGCTCCTCATGGGTTTGGCTGTCGGTGCTCAATAAAAATGCCAGGCGGGAGTCCTCCTGGATATTTCTGTTTCTGTAAGTACTCTCAAAACAACGGAAGTTTTTTACTGTCAAAAATAATAACCTTGAACAAACAATGGTTTAGTCTTATCTCTACTGAATACGTACCGTGAACGCCCACTACGCGTGGTCACTGCAGTGGAGTCCCCTGAACCCCTTTCTTGCGTGAAATGTAGGCAATCACTGAGAGAAAACGATGTGAAATATGTTCTTGTAGTGGGCTGTCTGTATAACCAAATGGAGCATTATGGAATGAAGCCTCAATGCAGCGATCGCACGGGTTCACAGCAACCATGCATGTCCGCACACCATGCTGGAGTTTTAGGCCAAAGCATGTGAGCATTTGACAGTACACAAGCAATCATCATGCGTTTGGCAGGCATTCTCGGATCATGAACAGCAGGTTGCCATTATCCCTCAAGAGAAAAGTTTATAACAGCTGTGTCTTACCAGTACTCACGTACGGGGCAGAAACCTGGAGGCTTACAAAAAGGGTTCTACTTAAATTGAGAACGACGCAACGAGCTATGGAAAGAAGAATGATAGGTGTAACGTTAAGGGATAAGAAAAGAGAGAACAAATGCGAGTTAATATCTTAGTTGAAATCAAGAAAAAGAAATGGGCATGGGCAGGACACGTAATGAGGAGGGAAGATAACTGATGGTCATTAAGTGTTACGGAATGGATTCCAATGGAAGGGAAGCGTAGCAGAGGGCGGCAGAAAGTTGGGTGGGCGGACGAGATTAAGAAGTTTGCAGGGACAACATGGCCACAATTAGTACATGTCTGGGGTAGTTGGAGAAGTATGGGAGAGGCCTTTGCCCTGGAGTGGGCATAACCAGGCTGATGATGATGATGATGATGATGAAGCAATCATTGTTGCGTGGACGCTATCTGAGTGGTTCAAAAATAATTTTGTTCTAACTAGGGGCTTACTAGGCTAACTAAGCTTGCTTCCGAAGCAGCCAATGCGGCCGCTGTGTCCACGTGATCCCTCATGCCATGTCACGCCTACGGCAGCGCGAGCTTTTCCAGTGGTGGAGCTCACCGCCAATAAGGTTGAAGGTGGTTAACGATACATTTGCTGGTTAAATCGCTGATCTTTTCTCATGTACCATTTTTATAGTGTGTAATAAAGAAGCCTATTGTTGGCAACAGTGTTACAATGTGTCCAACATGGTTATTTTTTAGTCCTTCAAAGTGCGTTGTCAAGGTAAAAACTGCTACAAATTATAATTGCTAGTGTTTTACTCAAACCTAAAAGAAATATTTTTGAATTAGGCTGCCGGTATTGCCAAGAGGGTTGCCAGAACCATTGGCATTGCTGTGGACTACAGGCGTCGCAACAAGAGTGTTGAGAGCTTGCAGCAGAATGTGCAACGCCTTAAAGAGTACCGCTCGAGGCTGATCTTATTCCCACGCAAGGCTTCCAAGCCTGCCAAGGGTGATGCATCGGTATGTTCCTTTTGCTCCTTTACTCATTGTGCCTTGGTTTTGCATGTAGTATTCAATCATTTCATCTCTTATAACTGCTTGCAATAAGCCGGAAATACATACCATATAATCCGGAATTTAGGTCGAACCCTGGTTTCAAGGTAAATAAAGTTGGAAAAAGAAACCTTCAATGCTGTTGACTAGAGAGAGGATCCTTTGTTCAATATACCGTATTTATTTGAATTTAGGCCGATAGTTCTTTAAAATCTTATACCAAACTTTAGAGTCGGCTTAGGTTTGAGGATCTTAAAAAACTCGCCAGTTTGTAAGTGAAAATGATAAATATGATGCATAACTAGCACCCACTACAAACGTCAGTATCGCAGCCGCTACTAGCCGCGCCAGTGGCCAACTGAAGTACAGAGAGACATCGCCATTTTGGCCTATATCATATCAGCGTGTGGAGTGCCGTTATCATAATGGCACCATACAGGCGATGCCACTACGCTGTCGCTTTCAAACGAAAAGTTATGCTAGCTGCAGAGTTGTGCTAGCCGATCGCCAAACATTCAAGCCAGACTGGACTTCAGCATAGATGAGAAAAACATCCGTCGTTGGAGGGGGCAATGGGAGGCGCCTTTTTTGTGTGCCACAATGAGGTCACAGCAATTGGGAAGATAAGCGTGCAATAACAGGAGCTGTTCACTGAGATCGTGCAGTGTTTCGACGCATACAAGACGTGCCCCACTCTCTGCGCATGCATGGGCGCTCAGGCGCAAGCTTGCACGCACTCGCAAGCGTACGAAGCTAGCAGCGATGATGACGTGGTGTGAGCTTGGCATGTTCATATTAAATAAATACTGTTTTCATTTTGTGAACGTTGTCCTCACTTTTTTGTTCGGCCTACATTCGAGGCAAGTTTTATTTTTTCAGGCTTCGGACATTCGGGGGTCGGCTTAACATCGGGGCCGGCCTAGATTTGAGTAAATACAGTATATGCCCATTTGTTGTCTGACGAAAACCGCACGTGAACTGTCAAGATTTTCATTCAGGGACAGCGGCTATTCACTTATGACATCCTACAGTACATCATCAGTCATGTCCAAAGCATTCTTTATGCATGACTAGGCACACCCAGCACTGTCATCAGGCAATGATTGGCATACACTGGGCACCCGAGGTGCCCAGTGTGCCCAGTGCAGTTATCACAAAGCACTAAAAGCTCATCTGCTTTTGCAAATGCTATTCATCCAGTGAAAAGATAAGCATTTTCACTTCGTGAAGCAGCGCACTTACGAAAAATTAGTTAATAGTGGAGATAAAAATATTTGATGTCGCAATCCCATGATTTCATGAGGTGAGCGTCACTGCCAACATACCGTATTTACACGATTGTAAGTCGACCCCCCCATATCGCGTGACAGGAAAAAAAAAAAAAGGAGAGCATACCCGAGGGCGCATTCGATAACGAAAATTTATTAGTAGCTGACATGGTCACTGGACTACTCGTCTTCACTAGTGCTGCCATCGTCATCGTTGCTGCGGTCCCACAGCGCGTCGTGGTCCAGCAAAATTTCACATTTGGCAAACGACCGCCCCACAACATCGTGTGGAACAGCAGCCCACGCCGAATGCACCCAACCACACGCAGCCGTTAGGGAGGCTCTTTTGACAGGTCCAGTTGGCGTAATTTCGCGGTCTTCAGCCGCCAGCCACTCGTACTCATGGCAGAGCAGGTCCTTAAAAGGCGAAGGTCCGGGCTTGTTTCATGACCATGTCGCACTTCATTGGTAGGAACCGATCACGCATTTCAGCGACGTACGCCGCAAGCTTAGCCTACAGCTCCAGAAAGCGTCCAGACTTCAGCACGTGGGAAATTCCTCACTTGCCTTCACAGGTGGAAATTTCGCTTCGCTGCAGTCGCCGCTCTCGCTCCACTCGTTCAGAAACATCGAACTTGCGGCCCGCTGCGCAGTGATTTGTTTCTTCGGCGTAAAGGATGGTAGCCCTCTTGAACGCTGCTGTGAACGAGTACCGAACGATTAGTGGGCCTGGAGCACTCATGACGACCGGGGAGGCATAGAAGTAGCACAGGTGTTCTTTGGTAGCACGTAGCCGGCAGTCATGTGGAACGCGTCAAACCAATGCCAATGCCTTTCAACAGAGAAAGAGAAACCCGCGAGCGGTGTCTGCTCTTCCATTTACTACTGATACTCCCCGCAAGCACCGCCGTTCTGAGGGTGCCGCCGCAAATAGGAACAGCGGCGCTTTCATCAACTATCGACACCCCCCCCATGAGTGTTGCGTGCACTGTAAAAATCTAAAAAGTTTCCCTTCCGAAAAGCGAACAAACATGCGAGATAGCGAAAAGATACGGGTACGGCCATAGAGCAAACATAAAATTGTAACTACGTTGTAGCACCCGTTGGTCTCGCTTTCTTGGCGGGGCCATGTTTTGGTTTCGATTGTAAGTCGACCCCCCAACTTCAGACTTTCACATTTTAAAAAAGTGGCCGACTTACAATCGTGTAAATACGGTACACTGCACTAGCTGTCTAGCCTCCGCAAGCGAAATTCCTTCCCTGTGTTCTCTCATACCGGTGCTGGAAAGCCACGTAACAAGCCTTCTCGCTCTCTCTCTCTCTATATATATATATATATATATATATATATATTATTGCATTTTTGCTAAGTGGCGCACTTCTGGTGACAGCCTCGCATAGGAGCTGTTGCGTTTGGCTCATCACGGCACCCCGCAGCTACAGTGTTTGTGCGTGACAGGGCTAGAGCTTGTGCTCATACGCTTGTCTGTCTGTGCTAGTGGTGTGAACTGGCTTTGTCCTGCACCAGTTCGACCGACAGATAGCCATACCAACTTGTGCCTTATCAGTAAGTTTGCCAAGACATCTAACCAGGAGCAACCAGAACTCTTGCCATCTGTGTGCAATGACAAGAGTGCATGTCATGTGACCTTAGGTTTCGGATAGTTTGAGGCTAGTTGAATGTTCAAAACTAGCAGAAGTTAGCCGGACCAGATCGCTACAACACCTAGAAGCAGGGCAGCCAAAATTTATTTCTGAGCAGGCAGCCGTGGCAGAGCATGAGCAGACTATAGTCAGCTTCTTCCAGAATTGCATAATTATTATAGATATTCGAAAGCACATTTTCACTTAATTCAGCCTGTTTATTAAACATCAATAAATATACAAAGTAACAGCAGGAAGAAGCACTCATGCAAACACCCTTCTTGACTGATGTAAGCTAGTGGCCAATAGCAGTTGCATATGGGAATCTGCTATGTTACTAAATAATGCGTCCAGAAAAAAAAGTGAAGAGCAAGGTTCTTTTGAGAAGAGAGCGTTTGAAAGAAAGCTGGCTTCACACTCCACTTGCGAGATTCACACGCCGCACACGACTGCAAAATTTGGCTGATATCACAGAAGCATATGCCATCCACGGACGGTTTTTCACCATGCCCGAAGGGTGGTTCGGGGCCCCTATAAAGGGCCCCTCACCAGGTAGTGCCATTGTGAGCTGACAAGCGCACGCTAACGATTATGGCTGCTAAGTATTGCATCCCTGTGCACTGCAGAAATAGCTTAAATTGAAATCGGATGATGTTTGCCCTTCTCCTCACGGGCGCCATGCTCCCAGCCGGAGAGTAGACGTATATCGCACAAATGTGCCTACGTACATGGCAGTGCTGCGACGTCTCTCATAGCGGCATGCGACTTCGAGAATTATTCAAGGCAACAGCAGTTATTTGTTTGATCTGTTGCTATTGTAAAGTAATGAGACTGCCTGCCGCATGACACTGCAGTTGCCAGTAGTGTGCTCCCCGGAGGCGGGATTTGTGGTGGGGGTTCTAAGCTAAGTAATGCATCGGGCGGCAGTTGTGTCTGAGCTCTGATGCAGTGAGGATCTGAAGTGGCACTAGCTGTTTAAGATGGGGGCATTTCCCCCCCCCCCTCCCCTTTCTTCCCATCAAAAAAGAATGCTTACCCATAAGACTTCCATCAATTTGATTCCGGCCAAAGGTCCTGGCCAGTGCCCATACATTTCTATGGGTGCAAACTTTTATTTTCATCCTGAAATTGACCTTTGCCACAGAATTCGAACTTGGCTGGTCAGCACGTGTGCACATGATCCCAATGGTGACCTTAGTGGTGACTCAATAGCGACAGCGTCTGTCTTGACGGTGCTTGGGGTACAGTGATACAGTGAATGCATCGAACACTTCATCTCTCGTTGAAAATGCCTATCTATGGCCTGCCACAGGAGGATTTTAAAGGGGTCATGGTAGTTCACAATGATTTATTACACCGTTTGCCCAATTCCAGTTGCCCTCCTCCCTGTTTTATTGCAAGTGTGTGATGGCATTTCCATTGCATAGTGACCATGAACGGCAACAAGAAACTTCTCGAATAGCATAATGTGCCGCTTTCAATCTGTTTATGATTATGAAAGCAATACGAATTAGTTATTTAACACATTAAGCTAGCGGCAACAAGTGACATCACATGTTCTTGGCATTCTGGAGAAGTGCATGTGTCGCAGGAAAAACTAGCGAAGTGGTTAGTCTAAGCATGGGCTGCCATTATGTTGGTGATTGTTGTGGAGTCATTTGATAAATGCTGAATATCAGACATGCAATGGACAGTACAGAGGACCACATATTGTGGTTCTACATAGACAACAAGTGTGCTGTCTGGAAGTGATGACAGTATACATTGTGTAAATTAATATACATTCTGTCAAGGTAAAGTTTGCTGGTATCATATTTTTATTATTGCCAGAATCGAAAGCATGCTACATTTTGCTTGCTATAAGTTGGGTATGCATTTTCTTTCTACTTTGTTTAGAAGCTTTAATGTCATTTCTGCATTAGATATGCGCTTTGAACCCACTAATAGTTGGCGCACATATGATTTGTGGGCATGTTAGAAAGTTTTTGGTCGTTCTATTTATTTTTTCCTGCCTCTTGTTTAATTCAATCAATTTCATCACTTCTGTCATGGTTGAATTAATGAAGTTGACTGTATTCCGGTTCTTTAGGGATAAAGCATTTTTGCGCATGCAGGTGCTTAGGTGCTGCGGTGCCCATGGTATCCTGTGCTCCTCCTTGTTAGACCACTTGCAGGGGTCTGAGGCCTCTCCCAAAGATCCATGATTACCCCTGTTGCCTATCATTTTCCTGCAAAAGTTCCAAAGTTGTGATAAAATGAGATATGCATGGTTTGCTTATGTTCATTGCTTTTGTGTGTGTGTGTGAGAGAGAAATAGGTAAAAAGAGATTGACATGACGCACTTGTGCATTTTTCCTTTTCCGTTACACAGGCGGAAGAACAGAAGCTTGCAACACAGCTGAAGGGAGTGGTTATGCCACTGAGGAAGTCTACTCACCGGGAGAAGCCTAGAGTGCCAACAGAGGAAGAAAGGAAATACTGCGCCTATGTGCATCTACGGCAAGCAAAGGCCAAGGCACGCCTCTGGGGCAAGCGTGCAAAGAAGGCTCGTGAGGCAGCAGAGAGCATGGAAGCCCAGGCTCCAAAGAAGGCTTAGCTCAACTTTGGCGTCTAACAGTAAAGGAAATTGTCAACATGTGGTGGTCTTCCTTGTGCCCAATGGGAGGGGGAATGGTCTGTCTACAAAGTCAAAAGGGTCGATACATGGCAGCCTGCATATTTGTCGGAATGCTTGCTAATTGCAAACATAATATGCTGTTACATGGTCTTGCATGTGGGTGGAAGTACAGTATTCCTTGTTTTAATGCTAATGCATTATATGCCTCATAATGCGAAAATCCGTCAGCGCTGTGACCAATAGACAGCACCAAATATGGCCGGCAGTGCACAGTAAAAACGCGTCAAGTGCTTGGATTGACATCAAATCTCTCTGGGAGGTTCCCGTAAACAAAGTAAATTAATTGCTTTGAAAAAAAATTGGTGCATTTCTGTCTGGGTGGAAATAAAACCTGGGCTGCTATTTTATAGAGATGCTTTTTGCCTTTTGGCGCTTTTCGTGTTCGCGAGTGGCTGCATTTGATGCTCCACCCAGAGTGGAGAGTCTCTCGACCACTCACGAACGTGAAAAGCGCCAAAAGGCATTGGCATCGAAAAAGGCATCGCTACAAAATCGCGGTCCTGGGTTTCCAGGCTGCCTGGTGCATTCGTCATTGCACAGATAGCTGTTGACCCTGTAGCTAGTGTAATGCCAGAAATGCATGCAAAAATATTGCCAGTTATAACCTTTTTAAAGGTGGCCCTTTCAAAATACTTGCCAAAGGGAGCTTAGCTTCTTGTGTAAGGCTTCTTTGCAAGGCAACCCTGCATATTGCAAAGATCTGAGATCGTGGTCACTAACTGTTGACACCCACACTGGTCAGCCAGGTCCAGTACTCAAACCACACAATGATCAGGACTTGCTGAAAGCTGGGTGCACGCTGCATAAACGTGTCTTTCACTCTGCCCTTCTCCACATTCCACACAAATAGTAAGCTCAGTACCATGCTTTCACTTCTGTTAGGATACACAGCACCCTTTGTGTGTGTGTGTTTCCACGTGGCCCCCTGCCCTCCAATTTCTGTGGCATAGACGTTGCCCTTGTACACACACCCTACTCTAAGAAAATTGTGCATTTTTCATATTTGTCATATTAAAATCAAGTAATTTGTGATTTGCTGCATGTTCACGAAATTAAGGGAGGATGCACATTTTGCATCGTAAAAAGGGGGCTTAAGTTACATGCGTGATTAATTTTTTTTTTTAAATCAAATTTTCAGTTTGCATAGCTTTTTCTGATTCTGAAGTAGCTTCTCCAAATACCACATAAAAACTAAAAAATCGGCCAAGGTGGCAAAAAGTCTTGCAGAAATTGCAAAAGAGCTTTTCTCTAAGCCGTAACTAATGGCACAACCGAGTAATGCCACCTTGCAAGGCCTTTGAGTGGCCGCGCCTGCAGCGCAACTTGTGTGCTTTGCGATTAGTCTCCTTGGCGCGATCTTCACAGGTGCGTCTGCTACATGTACCTCCAGACATACCTGCGTGTCATGTTTGTCTGCATCTGTGGAGCAGTTTCAGAAGCTAATTTCATTGGTGATATGCGCTTCTTGACATCTCTGCTCACCGTGTTCATCAGTACTCGCAGAGCATAGCTTCAGAAGCTGATTTCACTAGTGATTATGGGTTGGCAAGCGAAGTTCATCATCAGGCTACTTTATGTCCACTGCAGGATGAAGGCCTCTCCCTGCGATCTCCAATTACCCCTGTTCTGCGCCAACCGATTCCAATAGCGCCTGCGAATTTCCTAATTTCATTGCTCCACCGCGTCTTCTGCTGTCCTTGACTGCGTTTCCCTTCTCTTGGTACCCATTCTGTAACACTAATGGTCCAACGGTTTGACCTGCCCAGCTCCATTTTTGTCTCTTAATGTCAATTCGAGTATTGGCTATACCCGTCTGCTCTCTGATCCAAACTGCTCTCTTTCTCTCTCTTAACGTTATGCATAGCATTTTTCGTTCCAGTGCTCTTTGTGCATTCCTTAACTTGTTTTTGAGCTTCGTTGTCCATCTCAGTCTCTGCCCCATATGTCAGCACCGGTTAAATGCACTGATTTATACACCTTCCTTTTTAATGATAATGGTAAGCTTCCAGTGAGGAGCTGACAATGTCTGCTGTATGCAATCCAACCCATTTTTATTCTATGAATTTCCTTCTCATGATCAGGGTTCCCTGTGATTAGTTAACCTAGGTAAACGTACTCCTTCACAGATTCTAGAGGCTGGCTTGTGATCTTGAACTCTTGTTTCCTTGCCCAGTTATTTATCATTTGTCTTCTGCATATCAATCTTCGGCCCCACTCTTATACTCTCCCTGTTAAGATCCTCAATCATTTGTTGTAACTCATCCACAGTGTTGCTGAATAGAACAATGTCATCGGCAAACCGAAGGTTACTGAGGTATTCGCCATCGATACTTACTCCTAAACCTTCCCAATTTAACAGCTTGAATACTTCTTCCAAGCACGCAGTAAATAGCATTGGAGAGATTTTGTCTCCTTGTCTGACCCATTTTTTTATAGGTATGTTCCCACTTGTGTAAAATTAAAGTAGCTCTGGAACCTCTGTAGATGTTTTCCAAGGTATTTACGTAAGTGGTCTGTACTCCTTGGTTATGTAATACCTCTATGACTGCTGGTATCTCTACTGAATCAAGGTCCTTTTTGTAATCTATGAAAGCCGTAGAGAGAGGCTTATTGTATGTGCGGATTTCTTGATTACCTGATTAATGACATGGGCGAGATTCATTGTAGAGTATCCCTTCCTGAAGCCATCCTGTTCCCTTGGTTGACTAAAGTCCAGTGTTGCCCATATTCTATTGCAAATTGTCTTGGTGAATATTTTATATAATATTGGGAGTAAGCTAATGGGCCTATAATTTTTCAATTCTTTGTCTTCCTTTTTGTGGATTAGTATAGTGTTTGCATTCTTCCAGTTTTCTGGGACCCTTGCAGTCAATAGACACTTCATATATAGAACCGCCAGTTTTCCAAGCATTATGTCTCCTCCATCCTTGATTAAATTGACTGTTATTCCATCTTCTCGTGCCACTCTTCCTTGTTTCATGTCTTGCAAGGCCCTTTTGACCTCATTGCTAGTTATAGGAGGAGTTTCTGTTCGTTACTGTTTCTAGTAGATGTATCCAGACTCCTCTGGGTATTGTACAGGTCAGTATAGAATTCTTGCACAGCCTTTACTATTCAGTTCAACATTGTGCATACTTACAGCACTCGTAAGCAAAAAAAGACTGCTGGCGAAAGGATGCCTACGAGTATCTGTGATTTTGTTCAGGAGCCTCTACTGAGCACTTCACATGTGGACAGAACTCTTATGAGTGTTAGCGATTCCGTTCAGGAGGCGCTATTGGGCACTTGCACATAGCCAGAAGCATCCAGCAATTGCAACTTGGATTCTTGCCTGGGCTCTTCATGCAATGTTGCCATGCAATCCACAAGCACCAGTGGCACCATTCAGGTGTGCCAGAAGCGACATTTTGTATCAGTGGAAACATCTCAGGAAGTCTCTGCAAAAGTACCAGCAAAGTTAGTAAGTTCCATGTGTGTGACCACACGGAAAATAGTATTGACTGGTGAGGTTGCGATGCATGCCATTACGGAACAAGCAGACAAGTTTGTTATCGTACAAGTCGCAGCTTTGAATGCTCTTCTCGGCGATGCTCAGTGGCAACAGACCTCCCAACCAGGACATTCAGTTCAGCTGGGAACAAGACGGGTTAGCAGTTATACTCGCATGCGCTTTCTACGGTGCCATCACGAAGGAGTGGTCATCGCCACGGATGGAAGGTCGTAAAATTTTTGATGTAAACATGAGGGCTGTACAGGCTGTTAAAGGCATTTGCACAGGGGCAACAGCTTTGTCCAATTGCAGGTCGGTAATGTCTCCCATTGGGGGTTGTATCACAAGACCTCTCAAACATTTGCAGTCAGAGTTCAGACATTCCAGCAAGTCAGTTGCTGCCAAGGGTTTTTTTTTTTTTTTTTCCTGGTGCTGTGTCAGCACTGTGCAGTGCTTACAATATGGACTCTGCTTTCAATAATGTCACAGTGGTCTGATTGGATGTGCTTGGCACGTTGCATGTCCCACTAGGTGTCGACACCATTGCTGAATTTTATGCTGGTGGTGCTCAACTAGTTTTGTAAAACTGGTGCCATGGTTTCGCAGTGCCCCCCTCCAAAGAAAATGTGATGGAAGGTCATGAGGATTGGAAGGCACTAAGCATAGCCACCAAACAGACGCAGTTTTGCCACAAACACACTCACCGTCGCGTGGGATATACATCGGACGCCTGGTAGCCTCCAGGAGTTTGTAAGGCTATGGCAGTGAAAGCTGGTGGCGTCATTTAGCAACGCCGGCCACATAGAAGTCCCGAAACGGTCATATCACCAGGGTGTTGGTGATGAATCATCACTAAGCATAGCCACCAAACAGATTCAGTTTCGCCACAAATGCACTCACTGTCGCATTGGATATACATCTGATGCCTGGTAGCCTCCAGGGTGCTTGCACTGCACAGGCTTCGCGTAAAGCCCCTCCATCCACGCACCACTGCCGCTTTTGCTAGTCGGCGAAAACGTGTATAGAGGAGCTTTAGCTTCGCATGCTTGCTATCGCTGTCGTACATGCTCAGAAGCAGTGGCAGCTCCACCATAGCCGTACAAACTTCTAGCTGGCCTCCGACATGGAGCCGGTCAAATGCGACGTGAGAAACAAGAATTACAGATTACTGGCTAAAGAAGGTCTCATAGTGTGAGGGATACGCTATACAATTTTTATGTTATTACCTTCGTTAATTAGGTTTCAGAGCAGAAGTATAGTTCTTTTTTTTTTTTCATGTCGATTTCTTGACGCACATACGTAAACGTGTTTAGTGCACATGATGAGGGAATTGAGCTGTTATAGTTCTTATTTGTGCCAGTTTATGGTTGTCAGGCTTGCTTCTCTCAAAGTTTCCTCTGGCCTTTGAATTCTGTTGATAAAGGCCATATTATCCAACTAAAGATAAAACAGTTCTGAGGTGCATGCACCACCTTGTCTGTATCACCTTCTTTAGCTCGGAGGCTCCTTGTTCTTGTTCCCTAGTTAAATGGCGCAACCCACTCTGGGGGATTGGCGATGAATCGGATGGTGAAGGAACTGTTAGCATTTTTTTTTTAATAAGGGTGAAATGAAATAAGTATCTTGCAAATGGGATTTAAAGTCTACTGTTATAGGTATGAATAATCAATTATCTAGAAATTTTGTGAACATTTGAGGTATTTAGAAAAATTCTAACAATACAATTAGTTTTGTCTTGCGCATAAAGATGCAGAGGGCTTCACAAACGTTCCTGTGGCTGTAACCCAGGGCGGTAGCCCCATAGGAAAGAGTTAAAGGAAGAGTCAAATTCAAGCCAAGCTTTTGGAAGGGTTCTAAAATTTTTTCTGTTGAATAATGAAACGGCAGCATGTCAAGAAGTGTTCCAGGGATTCACTCTCATTGCATAAAGGGCACATGGGCGATATAGCCAGACCAGATCTGTGGAGGTAAAAGTTCAGTGGGGGGGGGGCTCTTCACATTAGTCTTGTAATCGTTACTTCAATTTTTCTAGAGGATCATCATTTGTTCCAAGAAAACAGATGCGGGAAATCAGATGTTGCCAATGATAATTGCGCAAACTTTCTTGTAATTACTGTATTACATATATAAGGCTGTAAGAACGTAATTACTGTATCTAGGACACTAGTATTCAGGATACCCCTGGGGAAATTAACTAAAGTGAGTGGGATGAGACCTGGAATAGAAATGTCTATAGCTAGAATTTTGCTTTCTGAAGTTGTAAGTTGGTAAGCCATTTCAGCCCAATGCGCACCTTTTGAAGAGGTAAAGATAGCTAAGCCGCCACCACGAGAGGGACGGTCCAAGCGAAATGTTTGGTAATTTTTTAGATCAAATGCTTTTTCTGCTGATAACCAGGATTTTTGCAATGCAATGATATCTGGTGAGTGTTGGCTATAGGTGTAATATAAGTCAACAGCAGCGGAATAAATGGAACGGCAATTCCATTGTAATACTTTAGGCGTACTTATGTTTTGCTAAGACCAGCAGCAGAAACTGCCTTGTCGAGGATGCTATCCTTAAACAATATCTTTTTGGGAAATATTCTCCTTCTGGCACTTTTTAAAAAAAGTCTTCATGTTAGGTGTCATTGTAGATCCCTGCGCGGCGTTTAAGAGCATGGGAGTCAATCTCCATGTACGTTTCTTGCAAGCCATAATCTGAGCTCCAATCTGATTCCTGTTCTGCATGATACACAGGAGAGGTCTCATTAGGTCAAAGTTTAGAGGGGCCTGGGTTGGATGTTTTTGCATCATTCACATATGAAGGCACTGAAAGTTTAGAGGCTTAGGTACGTGGACATTCACCTGAAGGAGTTGAGTCATTTGGGTGGTAACTATTTGTGCTAATACTCCAATAGGCTCACAAATAGATTTTCCATTGCCTTCTGCGTTGCCCTCTCAACTGCCGAAGCTATGACGAGGAAGTGGGGCTGCATGAGATAGTCTACTTGTTGCACTGGCATACCCGCGAGATCCCTCTGCAATGATTGAACGGGCTTCCTGTCCTGAGCATCTTTGTTCAATTATTTCCAAAATTTCTAATTCCTGTGCTCTCGCAGAGCAGTTAGTATGGTCAGCTGAGTGAGAACCACTGCAGAGACCGCAGGCACCGATTACGGGGGGGGGGGCTGAGCCGCCCCCCCCCCACACACACACACGCGCGCACACCTAAAGTGCCATTACGAGAGCTTTGCCACCTACATGATTTGAGGTTTCTTTTGACTTTCCTCGACCTTTTCATGTGAAATTTTACTGGGGCTGTTAGCTTACTGTATCATTGTTGGCGCGGACGTGCACGGCTTTTAATTCATACTTTCGCTTTATTTCTGCAAATCCTGACAATAGGAAGACACGCGCATTAGAAGCACTATAGCGGCGGCTGCCTTGTCCGTATTTTCTCACTTCAACATTCTTTTAAATTTTTACTGTAAACACCCTGCACATACACAACATATTTAAGTATGCACACTGGACAAAGCTTATTATATTTTTCAAACACATGGAGGTAGCCAATGAGAAATTATTTCTAAAGGTATGGATAGCGTATGCCTTGAGAATAAATATCTTGCTATATGTTCACCACGCTTCAAATTATTTTTATTTATTTATTTATTTATTTATTTATTTATTTACACAATACTACAGGCCAGTAATTTGGCCCTAGCAGGAGGGGGGCTACAAAGGATACATACAATGTAACGAAGATCAATAGAACACGAAGACCGTAGCAATGTTCAACCATCGAAGTTTACAATATGAGACTCGGGCACCTTCATAAAGTCGGCGGATTCAAAAATCTGTCTGGGCAAATTGCATTGCGTGCTTTTTTTTGCTCATGAAAAAAAAAAAAAGAAACCTAGACTTCAGTGACCCCTTCGGCAGTCTTTTATCAATGGTGTGTGTGAAATGCACGTGAATGTTGTCTCGGTATTGCTTCTCTTTCCAGTAAGCAATGCTAACGACTCATTAAAAAAAACATTTTAATAATTTACAACATTTACTAGGGATTGAAACATCGTCAGTTGCACACAGAGCTCATAAATATGCACAGGGTGTCCCAATTAACTATCATGCTCCAAGGTTTAAAAAAAAGAGCCATGCGTTACTCGAAGAAGACTTAGTGCATATTGTTTACAGTACAGTGGAGTAGCTGCCAGTAATCTTCTCGTTACTGAGATTTAATTAGGGAAGTGTAATTAATCAACTCGAGACATACTATCCTAATTATCAATGTCAATGAGGCATTTGAAGGCACAGCCAAGGGACATCTAACCGGTATTTTCAGCGACGTACTAATTGGGTACCAACTTTTTCTCGTCTGATAAGTAACCACTGCGAAAACTGGAGAATACCGCGTGACTTCGCTCCCACCCGGATCGTAAAGCAGCGCCCTCAAACAGGCTCCCTCTGAGTAAAGGAAATAAAGAAAAACATCGTGATGAAGCTGGTGCCTTATCCGCCGCGCCCCTGGCCGAAGTAACACGTCGCGTTGTGATAGCTGTTGTCATAGTGTAGATAAAGTGCACGGATCTTCCTTCTTTTCTTTTTTTTTTTTTTGCCACAAAAATCGCATCACAAAAGTGCGATGGTTTAAAAGTACACTAAAGGCAAATGCTAACTCGACGTGGACCGCTTAAAGGGACACTAAAGGGGAAAATGATTTCGTCTGCATCAGTAAATTACCGTTCTACAACACCAAAATCACCACTTTTACAACGATAAGACGTTTGGTAAGCCAGAAAAAGTGCAAGAACGAAATACGGGTGGCGACGCCTACTTAAGTTCTCGCACCTGAAGGCTGTGACGTCTTTGATTTTGATGGCATCTTCTAGGGCCTACTAATTATATATAGCGGTACAGATTGACTACATTGTGTTCCAAAGGAACCAAATATTACACATTGCAAGTTTCGGGAACCTTTATTCAGCCAACGCGGCCCAAATACGAAAACATACTTTGGAATCCCTGACGTCACGCTGACGTACAGGCGCTGGGGTTTCGGCGCGAAATTCAAATACTGTTACTTGGACCTTCATTTTCTCATTTAATAATCAAAATATTTTTTTTTTTTTGAAATGACTGCCTGCGGGGTTCTCAAACAATGCTTCATTAGTCTAAACTGATTTATTGTTTCGCTTTAGTGTCCCTTTAAGTACCGTTGCGGAAACCTCGCAACACTTGTTTTGAGCCAAGAAAATACTTAGTTTACGAGAAAATTGCATCTGAAGCGTCCGAATCAAAGACTTCAAGAACAGCAAAATCACACCCAAATACCTCAAATGGATCCCGGCACATGCGGGAGAAGTAACCGCGAATGCCCCTCCCAACCTCAACGAGAAGGCCCACCGAGCCGCGCGAGAACTAACTCACCGCGGCTCGGACAGTGACGTCCCAACACCCCGCAACCCCCGGGAAAGGGGGAGGGACTGCGGCGGAGGCGATGGAGAACACGGAGGAGGCGACAACGACGAGGTAGCGATAAAAGATGACAGGGTGGTCACATACCACGACATACTGACACACTATACGAAACAAAAAGAAGCATACCCACAAACAACTGGGCAGGTCTCAAGAAACAGATTGGAGAAGGTTGCAAACCAGAACGTTTCGAAACCCAGCACAGAATAAATTCAAGACAAAACCCAGACGCGAGCTGCAAGCTCTGCAAGCATGAACACGCAGACATGGCACACATCTTATGGAAATTTACAGAGATCAGATCAATATATGTAGAAGACAAAATAGAACCGGACCTTCTCGAGGAGCGACGGCCAGTGGGGTAGCTAGGTCGTCTGGCACCCGGGGCCCATAGGTCTTCTGTCACCCCCCTCCGCGGGTGTAGCCGGCGGAAAGAGGGGTATCTTCAGACGTATATGACACCCCCCCCCCCGCCCCCTCACTGGCCCCTTGCACCCGGGGCCCATGGCCCCCCGGCCCCCCCTGTTGTTACGCCACTGGCGACGGCTAAGCGCTCTGACTAGCTCGGAACTACACGACCAACTATGGGCAATCCAGCGGGCCAGCGGGCCCGGGCAGCGGTGGAAAGGCTAGCTATGCCTCACCGCACATAATGCCCGGGTGGCCTAAGCCCGGGCTGGCAGCCTCGCAGGTCCTTTTCTCATTAAATTTTTTCCCCTCCGTCCGTCCGAATACCTTTTTTGAAGTTCAAGTCTCCGGCTACCTAACCGGGAAGAGTGGTGACTTTGCATACGCCATCACCACCCTTTTCTACCTTCGGTGGGTAAAATGGGACCCGACAGATGCCGGTACCGAGCCAAGGATTCTATTTTATTTAGGAGCATTAAAGGATTCGCCGCTGCAGCTGCTTTTTGGTCAAGAGGCGTAGACCGTTCAGGCATCTCGCGACTTCATATGGAAGTTCAATTCTCTGCTACTTGCTGTTTGTGCGAGTTTGGCGAGCCAGCGAAACCAGCGCAGCACTATGCGATAACGAAACTACTGAAACGCGAAATCGTGCACGGCGCAGAGCCGAGCGAAAATTAAACCTTACGATCGCCCGCATCTTTGTCAATAGTAATTTGAATGAGTCCTTTTTTGTGTGTGTAAAAATGAAATAGAACTGGACAACTAGCATTTGATTTCGTCTTATAATACAAGAATATTTCTTGCAACGAGTGGTTCAGTACTAGTGACAGAATTTAACTGGAGAGTGGCTTCGTCATCGGGCAAGTACTTGAATATCCCGGGGGAGTCTCTAATCATGTCTTGCCTTTAACCTGAATTTCTCGATTATTAAGGCTCTGTTCGCGATAATATTGACGCCTTAGACATTCTCGAGCACTAATCTATAACTTTAGTTTGACTTGATATTTGCCTTTAGTGTCCCTTTAAAGGTGCGTTTTGTTTCGTCCCAGACGCCATGTCATTCTCTAATGAGCAGAAGGTAAACATGATCCTTGATCTGTAAATAGTAACAAGAGGAAGGCCGCAAATATATCAGTCATGGAAGTGTGCCGGTATACCAAACGCATCGAGTATCATAAGAAATTGTGAAAAGCTGAGACAAACCGGCAACTTCAAGAAACAGTAGCGGAGGACTCCACCTTTGAGTCCTAGCCTACGCACGGATGTTCTAGTATTTATGGCCTCAAATCCTCATGCTAGCGTGCGGGACGTGGCCGCCCAGGTACCAATTTCCAAATGATCGGTTTGGCGGATTCTAAATGACGGCCTTTCACCCGTACCACCTTAACCAGCACCAATGCTTAGAAGATAGGGGCCCGTAGAATCGTCTAGATTTCTCGAATTGGGTCCTCAAAAAACCGATGAATCACCGGACTTTTTGAGCAACATCATGTGCGCAGATGAAGCCAATTTTCGCAGAAACGCCTAGGTAAATTTGCATAATGCACACTATTGGAGGGACTACGATGCACACTGGGTAAAGCGCAATCGGCACCAGTACCAGTGGTCGTTCAATGTGGGGTGCGGAATTTACGCCGTTGCTATAATCAGTCCCATCTCCCTCGATCACACACTGACTGGACAGCGTTACGTGGACGAAGGAGTGGTGGATGAGTTTCTCAGCGAAGTCCCGCTGTCACGTCTTCCACTTCTGTGGTATCCGCAAGATGGGGCACCCGCACACAGCAGCAGCCGAGCACGAAACTGGCTGGATGCGACTTTTCATGCGCAATAGATTGGAAGGCACGGGTCTGTAAATTGGCCGGCTAGATCACCTGACCTCTCTCCTTCGCTTTCTTTCCCGGAGATCTCGAATGCACGCTGTTTTTTCTGCGCCAAATAACACAGGGTGCTGCACTGATAACTTGTGATAAGCGCATGCGCACATCTTCTGTCAGACTGTAAGGCTTGGCAGCCAATACAAATGCGGAATCGTGGAAAATATGGCCCACGTCACAAGTAACAAAAAATATCTTTATAAAATTTTAATTACCAATTTTAGCGGCAATATTGCATTTGCAAAACTGAAGCCCGACATTCATACCTTGCCCAACAACTTCACAGAAATGGTCGTAGGTACTATGGCGCGCAGTATTTTGGCTGTGGGCAGCCCTGAACGAAAACGAAAATTAAATTGTGTGTCAGTGACGCTGATCTCCCCACCCCATTAGAAAACGCCACCTAGGCTCCCTGCGGCGCGGGCGCCAATGCTATGACAATTACGAGTTCTATTTATTCTGATCAATAAAGCCTCGTTTTTATTTGCTGCTATACGGACAAACGTGATTATCCGAGCTGCGGTACCACCACAAGATTGGGAACAGAATAGAGCACGCTTCGCCTCGATTCTTGGCGTCACCATAAAAAAAAAAAAAAAAAAAAGGCCGCAATGAAGCCCGTGCCAGCGAAAGCTTGCACTACTGTTGGTCTGCACTCGCAATGGAGAGGATTGAGGGATCAACGTCACTGGTCCAGTATTTCATATTTTTTTCGCTGCTGCCATACTGGGCGCCGCCCGCAGTGCCAAAGTACTGTAGGTTGTAGCACGCAAAACGATTTTGTTTAAGAAGTTTTTGTTGAGTTAATAATATGACTTTGAGTCCTCAATTCCCGAATTGAAGTGCTTCCTATATAAGTACTAATTAAGGGATTATTCAGGATATGGTTATAAATTATCTGCCATATTTTTCACGCTACCGAGTTCCTAGTAACCACAAAGACACATAACGTCATCGAATATCGGGAAATATTATTACAAAATTAACCTTTTTTCTTATAAAATTACGTGTAGCTGACACAGACACTGTACTTGTGACATGAAGTCACACAACAACAAAATGATAAAGAAGCGGTTAGCTAGGACTAGGAGAAAGCTATTTTATTCAACACTGCGAAACTGATAAAAAACTAATACAACGACTCAAAATTGATAAATAGAACATTGTATACATATTGCCGATGCACAAACCATGGTGGTATATCGAGCTTTTTGCACTAAAGTAATGACCGGTAAGGACACATTTCCTTCAGAAGTTCTTTTTCCGACACTTCGCTTCTGCAAACTCATTAATTACAGTAGTAAAGTTTATATTTTTTGCGTGTTCTTTTTCTATGGCCAGTATCGCCAAGTTTGACAGCATTTCATCACTCATGGTGGAGCGCAGAGACGTCTTGATCAGCTTTAACTTGGAAAAGTTCCTTTCGCATGATGCAACTGACACGCAGATCGTGAGGAACAAGCGAAAAATAACAGTAAGATTAGGGAGGGACTCAAAGAAGTTCCATTTGGCAATAAATTCTAGGAACTCCAGGCACCGAGTCTGAAGACGATCCAGAGAATCCCATTCGCGACTTCTGACGGCCGCACTTATGCAACGTCGCTCTCAACGAACGCTTCGCCGTAAACGCGAGTGCGCTCGTTGAACGCCCTCTTGCTGCTGTCTTTGTTCGCTGCGCGTTCTGAACGGAAGAGGGAGCCTTACAACACCTAACTGTAGATATAAATACCTTGGTATATAGATAAATGAAGGCAATGGATATATGGAAACACAGGAAAAAAGCATAACAGTAAAGGGGAAGAGAAATGCAGCCATAATGAAGCACAGAGCGCTATGGGGATACAATAAGTACGAGGTCCTCCGAGGTATGTGGAAAGGTGTAATGGTTCCAGGACTTACTTTTGGAAATGCGGTTGTTTGCTATAAATCAGGGGTACAATAAATACTCGACGGGAACCAAAGGTCAGCGGGACGCCTCGCATTGGGTGCTCACAGGAAGACTACCAATGAAGCTGTTCAGGGTGATATGGGCTGGACAAGTTTTGAAGTGAGGGAAGCTCACAGTAAAATTGATTATGAAGAGCGACTGAGGAATATGGAAGAAAGTAAATGGGCTGGGAGAGTGTTGAGGTATTTGCTTCAGGAAAAACATTGATTCACAGTGGAGGAAAAGAACTAAGAAGCTTACCCGCAAGTATACGGCCTGTAGGGTGAGCAACACAGCAACAAAGAACGTCAAGCGGAAAGTCAGAGAGGCTGAAATAATCTCATGAGTGGCGGCAATGGAAAAGAAACCTGCCATGAGTAACTACTTGAGAGGAAAAAACGAAATAAAAAAAAACAACTTATGATAACTCAAAGGGAAGCTCATTACTTTTCGAAGCGAGGTCAGCATGCCTTAGAACACGCACCTATAAAGCGAGATATAAGAAGGAAGAAGAAACATGTGCTTGCTGCGGTAAAGCTATAGGGAAACTACGGAGCATGTTTTATTAGAATGTGAAGACGTCTACCCAGCGGTCGATTTAGGCACCACTGGCCTCCTTGAAGCCCTTGGGTTCAGAGGAAGCAGTGGTAAAGCAAACATGTCCGCAATGGACATTAGTAAGAGGCGACTGGAGGATTGGTGGAAGAAAAGTAGGGACACGAGAAAAGACGGAGACTTACAAAAGCACAGTTCGCAATAGGGGATCAGAAAATTTGGGCGTGGTAGTTCAGAGTGATTTTTTTTCCTTTTTTCATTGTTTAACCTAGGTAGGATATTAGGCAGTATAGTAGCAAGAGCTTGGTGGCGCAACCCACCGCCCCGTTCCAAAGGGGACGCTCATAATATCCATCCATCCATCCATATATGTTTAGCGACGCCTGCTCCCAGCATGAACGCACGGCACGAGCGCACCCCACATGGAACGTTCTGCTAAGGCGAGTAGTTTAGCGACCATTTTGCGAATAAAATTTTTGGCCCGCACATTCGTGCAATTATTTCGTGGGGTGTTGATAGAGCTGCAGCCGACAATTCTGCGGCGCAACGCATCGGGTGCCTGAGCTCGGGCTACTCGATACCGCAGCATTCTTTGCCATTTGCGCCCAGTCAAGCCGGCGGAAAGAGGGGTGTCTTCAGACGTATATGACCCCCCCCCCCCTTTCCGTTGCTACGCCACTGGAAGCCGCGAAATCTGCTGTTGGTGCTCCTTTCGTACCATTATCAAGGTGATGCGCTGTCTCTTCGGGTTTGCGACAGGCAATGCATTCGATTTCAACCAGCTTATTTGAGGGCGCTGCTTTATGATGCGGATGGGAGCGCAGTCATGTGGTATTTTCGATACTTGGTGAGGTTTCTTCGTCAGTCAGAAAAAATTTTAAGCAATTAGTACGTCGCTGAAAACACCGCAGGTTGCATGTCCTTTCGGTGTGCCTACAAATGCCTCATTGACACTTTGAAAATTAGGACAGTACTCGAGTTAGATAATTAACTGCAATTACCAAATTAAATCTCAGTAACGAAATAATTACTGGCGACTACTCCACTGTACTGGAAACAATATGCACTAGGTTTTCTTCGGGTAACGCTACTGGTCTTTTTTTAAGTCTTGGTGGATGATAGTTGGGGAATACTGTACAATTCACTCAGTAACCGAAATAAGGCCAAACCGGATTCACTCAAAGTAAGAATCGACAGCAGTCATGCGCAGCAGCACTTATACTCGGACTCATAGAAAAAGAAAACAAGAGAGAGAGAGAGAGAGAGAGAGAGAGAGAGAGAGAGAGAGAGAGAGAGAGCGGCTGGAGTTTCGCCGGAAAGGCGAAGCAGTACTAGTGATAGCCAAGTATGCGACAATTACACGAAGGACGATTACACCATCGAGAGGACTCAGGCTGTGAAAGTGAACTGTCTCCTGCTATGCGGCCTTGTATTTACTCATATAACGCCGTCACTTCAGCGCTCAATTGCTGAAGTGACGGCGTTATATATATATATATAGGGGGTTCGGTAAGCTAGTAGCCCCCCCCCCCCCGAAAAATGAACACTCTCCGCCTATGGCAGAGACCACACCGTTTTGCCTGTGAGGAACAATCTTTCAATTCGCGATTTTCTCCACATTTACGACACCGAAGAACTGATCGGCATCCCTTAATGCTATGCTCGTAGCGCCAACACCTAATACACCGAAGGGGGCGAGAAGATAGCGATTCAACTCGGTAAATGAGTGGCCACGCCTTGATCTCTGTCGGACGAGTTGTTCCCGCGAAGGTAAGGATGACTGATTCTGTGGGTATCTTCTTGTTCTCAAATAAGCAAGAGCAACGAAATACGGACACGGCTCTGGCAACAGAAAACATTTCCAGAATTTCTGAAGGGGGAAGGCTCGAGAGACCCCACGAACTAGTCCTTTAACACAAGTGAGCAGGAATGAGGGAGCTCACCGGATGTGAGGCAAACGCTGTACATTTGAGAAGGTCAATGATACAGGCCTGGTCTGGCGAACAGCAGAGAATGCCACCGCGACCAAACTGCCGTACTTCGGTGATCAGTTGGTAGTGGGTTGCCGCCCTCTGAAGTTCTGTATGAATGAATCTGGGTGGGGTTCTTCATTTTGATTGACTCCCCATTGGACGGCACCAGGGCTACAGGAACGTTGGTCAGTCCGCTGCGCAAGAGAAGTTCAATGGGATAATCATGAAGTGCAAGAGAAGCCGACCAGGCAGTGCTTGCCTGGCCGGGAGAAGAAACAGACATCAGTCTGGTATGCCTAAGTCAATCACCGCCCGATATCTAGGCGCTCCCCGAGAGGTTACGCCAAGAAACCAGGAAGGGGCCTCTCCAGTGAAACGGTTCGCAGAGTCGCACGGCGAGGATCTGTCGAAGAACGAGGTAGGTCGAGCGAATGAGATAAGGACTTGGAACACCATGCGAAAGGAGAAATCGTTTTTCCCGACGACCGGTGCACCAAATTTGATTAGATTTGTTCAATAATTTAAAAGTTAAAAGTTAAAACCGAGTGACCAGATTTTCGATTTAGGCCGTTGATTCTTTTACGAAAATTGTTGAAAATCGCAAATTTCCAGAAAACGAAAGTATCAGGTTTACAACTCCAACTGGATGATCAAAGCTCATGTCACAATTTTGTAAATTGCATATAACAGTACATCTAAAGCGGGCAAAATTGATGTATTATACATGGCTCTTAATTACGCCACTAATATATGGGAGTATGACTTTTGCAAAGCCCTCGTGAACATTGCAAAAATTTCACGTAAGATATAAATTGACATCAAGATTGTGCGCTTTAGATGATCTAATGTAGTTTACAGAACTATGATATCTGGTTTTGGTGCAAAGTAACAAATTTGCAAACTTCGTGCTTCTATATTTTTCAATCTTACCAATTTTCGACAACTTTTGTAAAGCAATTAAGGCCCTAAATTAAAATTCCTCTACTAATAACCGTCACTGGAATTTAACTTTCTTTCTCAAATGCAACACATTCTATTAATATCAACACAGGGGTTATCTCAAAAAAGCATTTCTGCGTTCTACATGTATTTAAATAGCTGGTATCCGAGTTGGGGCCGAGCTAAAGATTCCTGTTAACCTGTTCCTCGATTGCTACGTTACGAAGCCGTGCGTCTATCTATGAAAACCTTTATTCGTATGCGCAACACTTTAGTAGATTATAATATTTAATACATGTGGTTCGCATCATACCTTGTTTAGGTCTTTTTCAAGCAGATGAATCCCTGAGCTCCTTGCGTCGTGCCAAAACTCTGACGTCTTGGAAGCCGAAAAACAAACGACGCTCACTGTAATGCGACCGCTTTCACCGAATTTAAAGACATGGCAGCCCACATAACAACTTTACGCAGGTATGTAGAGATGCACACGTTATTTTGTGCAACAGAGCGAAAATATATCACTTGGTTGCTGCGGCCGCTTTGCACACACTGCATCACGCTCGGAGCAAGTTCGTTTCAAAACACCCGCGTCGCACGTCACAGATAACGTGAATTTTGGTTTGGCTAGGCGTTCTGCTTTGTTATTTTTGCCAACGTCACTAGAACGAGTTTACGTTGGTTTTCGCTTCACTTTTGCCTCTATTCACCAATGTCTAAGAACGTTGCTATTCACCTCCTCACTCGAGCCCAAACGTGCGCCGGACTGGCCACCATGTGGGCCACAGTGCTGGCCACTAGGGTCAGAAAACGTGTTACGGAAGCCGGGTAGCTTGAAAATACTGATTACTGAAAATACCAGGACCAGCCCAGCCCACAGCCCAGCGGTCAATTACACGTGGTCAGCGAACGCAATCTGTTGTGTACGTATCGCATCTCGTGCGCTTGTACGTTCATTTTGCCAGTGGAAAACCGTTTTCGTCGGCTCAGCGATCGTGACCAACGCTACTGTTTCAGAAGAGTTAAGGTAGGTTCAGACTACGGTCGTAACGTTTGCAGTGCGTATCTGTCGTAAAGCCCATATCGCGGGTTCCTGGCGATAAGGTCGTTCACAATGCTGGCCGTTCACATTTTCAGTTGCATGCGTTAGACTGGCCAATCAAAACGTGAGCTGGCCACTTGCGTGCGTCTTAGTGGATACGCAGTCATGGCTCTTGCTCCGTTGCTGTAATATGGTGCACTGTAATAGGGCAGTGTATCGTCCGGCGGCGAAAACGTGCCTCATTTTGCGATGACGGCCGGGCGCCGCTGGTGAAAAATGCGTCTGACTATTGGTGGCGTTGCACGTCTGCACCGCTGCATGGCAGCACACGTTAAGAGGAAGAACAAGCGGGAAAATTGAACGTGTAAGCAATTGCAACCGTACGCAAAGTCCGTTGAAAGAAATCAAAACTTTTTTTTTCACTGTACCTGCCCTTCACTATCATCATCCAAACCCTCAGGCGCCGTAACAGACGATAATTGCGATAATGACTCTGACAGTTCTGTCGCGCCGCGTGCTCTAGCAGACGGCGTGTGTCGATTCAATGCCTGGTCGATCCTTGAAAGCGGTCGCCGAAAAGTGCGGCGGGCAGACGATAAGCTCTTAGTTTAGAGTGTACTAGAACATCTCTAGCAACGTTCGCTTCAAAATTGAGAAATCTTTCAACGTCGTTGTCGATAAGCGCTTAAAAATTCAGATGAACCATCTGAATCGCAAGAGTGGGAAGGGGGTATGATTCACGAGCTGGTACATTGCCTGGTGGAGACGGATTGTAGGCAACAGCAGGCCTTGCATGTGCAAAGACGGAGTTTCCATGTTCAGTGAAAACAGTCGACCGCATGTGTAAGGTCATTGTGAATGTTCGCCTTGGTTAACTCATGTATGTATTTTTTTGTTTGGTCTTTCTGTGTTTGTGTATCTGTTGCCTTGCAATGTTATGCTGTTGGCTCGCACTCGGGCCACTTCCCCAAAGGCGGTGGCCGGACGCGGTTCGGCGAAAAAGGGAGCGGCAGGGGTTCTCGCGCACTGGTTATGGCGAGTGCCATAAATCGCACAGCGAGGGAGTTTTTGGGGAGTGTTTGGGTCGGGCTGAGGCGGCGCAGACGGGTCGGGCGGTTCGAGTGGCGGCCACCGCCGGTGTGAGTTACGCAGCCCGGACACATGGTTCCGCGGCTGAGCGGGCAGTGTGGTCTGAGACTTTCATTTCATTTCATTTATTATACCCCTCAGGGCCAAGGGCATTACAGAGGGGGAGTAGTAAATAGAAAAGAATGAAGAAGGCAAATACTGGTTACGTGAGTGTTTAAATGACACCTGTATATACAATATTAGCTAAGGCTTCACGGAACTGTTCATAATTAGTAAGGCTTACAACTTCAGCGGGAAGATGGTTCCAGTCACGTGAGGTTCGCGGCAGGAATGGTTGTGAAAAACTTTTAGTGTTGCATGACAAAATGCCGACTTTGTACTGGTGATCAATACGACGGGATACATAAATTGGATGGGGGATAAGGTGTTCTCGTAGAGCATGATGATGGTACAACTTGTGGAAGAGGGCAATACGAGACACTTGAGAGACAACGGACCGATCTCGCCAAGTGCCCAATCGGAGCGACGGACTGTCCCGAGGCCTTTGCTCAGCCGCATTCGTTAATGTGAACTGGCATTCCTTATTTACTATGTACTCAGTTTAACCCCCGCTAATGTCTGTCTGTAAATAAATTCAGTTCAAATTATGAATCTCCAACATCTTTAGTCCCAGAATACCGAAGCAGAAAACAGTGCAGCGGCTTAGGAAAAGCCGAGAGCGAACGAAAACACCACGAAAGAAGAACCCGGCGGAGGAAGAGAGAACTTACTGGCGCAGAAAGCAGTCCGTCGCAAGAATCCGCAAGTGCCACGCCTCGCTGTACGTACTTGCAATTGTAAAGTCGCGGCCGAGGGTGCTGGAGCACGCCATAGAGAAATAGATTCAACAAGAGCGACACTCCCATAGTACCTAGCGGCCGAATTGACTGTAGCGCACCAAACGGATGGGATTAACACCTTCAGGTTTAGGGCGCGCTCGTTTTGAACGCCAGCTGGGAGGTGTTCTGTAGGAGTCCACCTAGTGGACTGTCCATTTCGGCCACTGCTGATTGGCTGGGGCCGCTCGTCTTCTCCTCTCTCGTACAGCTGCATCCAATCAGCAGCGGCCGAAATGGACAGTCCACTAGGTGGACTTTTACAGAATACCCCCCCCCCCCCTAGTACACGTCGTCGGCTCCGCTAATCGGCGCGCCATTTTTTTTTTTTTTTCACTTCTGCTGCTGAACCACGCACTGCCTTGGCGCGGAATCGTTCTTTTAGTAAAAATGATTGCGAACGATCTTTACAAGCCTCCACCGAATCTGTGCCACGTGCAATTTCATAAAGTAAACGAAAGACGCCTTCTAAAATGATGACATGTTTATTTTGCTCTATATAAATGCTCGCTTCGGGCTTCTTGAGCATTCATCCAAAATTGTGGCACCAGGTAAGCAGCAGTCGTTGCCGTACGAAGCTCCACCGGATGCCACCAGCTGAAAAAAAGTAAATTACAAGCATGTATCATTTTGGTATATTGACCTAACAGGAATATTGTGTGTAGAGGCGAAACGTGCCTAAGCGGTGAATGGGTGGCATTACAGATAAATTCACTTTTACATACATTTCGTAGCAAACAGGCTCCTCCCAAACAATGCCATAAAATATAAAGAAAACATTGATTTTCAGGCATCCCTCCCAACCCGGGCATTATTTCATGCACTTTAAGAGCACAAATGCACGGGTGACTGCGTGTTTCCAAAACAAATTGGCCTCAGTCGACGCGATGGTACGCTAAGCACACGAAGAGGTGGCCACAACACGGGCTCTCAGCCAGACCATGTTACACGCCCGCAGAATGCCTTCTATTCGCACTCACGACAAACTGGTGGGTGCGAAGCCTGTTTTCAGTCGCTCAGAAGCCAATTCTAGAATTGTCGAGTTCTTGGTTTTTGAGCTCCTCGGCGTTATCTTTTACGCGTCCTGCCAGCGCAAGCAACACACTTCCGTGTTATATCATCCTTGGTAATCGCTCGTCGCGTTTTCGACAAGCGTGAGTACCGAAAGAAGGTATATCCTGTTGCGGGGCCATAAAAAACGTCACAAACTTGTCCCGCTAAAATTCAGTACACGCCAAACTAACTGTCACCATGACCGGCTTGCTTTCTTGCTAACAGCTTCACAACCCCAGGCGCGGCGAGCATGCCTCAAAGGTATCCCAAAAAGTTACGAAATTAATTACAATAATTTGGGGGCTCAGAGAACGCGTCACGAACTTGTCCCAGTAAGATTCAGCACATGCGAAACTGCGGCACACAACCGAGCTGCTTTTCGCTAACTGCGTCACAAAGTCGGGTGCTGCAAACGTGCCCAAAAACTACCGAAATAAGTTGCAATAATGTTGGGGCTCATAGAAGTCGTCGCAAACATTTCCCAGTACGAGTCATTAACTCAAATTAACTGCGCCAGAACGGCCGAGCTGTTTTTCGCTAACTGCGTCACTTGTCTCGGTTTTGTGCCGTAAGCCTAACTTTGCGTGAAGTGCGTCGCAGACTGTTAAACAAAATTTCTCACCTTGCCGTAGTCCAATAGTGCAGTGGTACCGTGTCGAAGTGCAGAAGGAACGCGAGAAAACGCCGGGAGCCCAACAAACGGGCTACATCCAAAAGAGACGGGTCGCCGAACAGACGAACTTCACATGCGCAGCCAACCTCGCTCGCTTCGGTGGCACGTCCATGGCACGTCCGCGCGTCTGGCGTGCCGCTATCTTGTTGCTAAGTAACGCAAGAAAAATAGGTCGCAAAGTATTAGTTCATTTATACGCAAAGCTTTTTAGTTTTAGCGTGAAAGAATAAAAAAAAGAGAACGTCTGTAAGTTCATTTCCCATTTTTTTTTTTCCGATGCTCGAGGCAACTAACGGATGGGATTAACACTAGGCGTGATGTGTTTCCTGTTGCCAGTTTTCGCCGAGTGTCGCCTCTTGTTGAATTTATTTCCCTATGAGCACGCCATTCTACGGCAGCGCCATCTGTCGCTGCATCCGGGAGTAATTGCTGGCAAGAGGAAAAATAATGGGGCAACACAGGGCCTCCGGGTTTGGCAGTTATGGTTGTCGCTTTGGTCATGCATGTACGTGCGGAGCTCGCCGATTGCTTGCTGTGGCTTTTCATACCGTGTTCGCACATTCTTTATGTGCACGGCAAACGCTGGGTTTGTGTCTGTGTGTGTGTGTGTGTGTGTGTGTGTGTGTGTGTGTGTGTGTGTGTGTGTGTGTGTGTGTGTGTGTGCATGCATTGAGGTTCCTGCATACCAATCAGAACTCCGGGCTGGTTCAGATGGGGCACATTGAGAACATCAGCTGTATTCTTGCCCTTCGGTGCCCTTTGCGGAGCGAAATATCCAAACGATGGCGGCTGCATTCGTCGGGCAGTATTTTTTTTTTCTTGTTCTGTGAAACCTGGCGACCGCTTTCCTGTGCTTGTTTCTTGTTCTTAGGATGCATAATGAAGTCGGAGAAAGAAGCATCAACATTTGCCGTAGCAATTTTCTGCATTTACTGTGTTTGAACACTTTGCTTTGACCTACCATGTGTCCCAGCTAACTTTATCCAAGCTGTTCAACGAAAAACAGAATTAGAAAAACACGGTGCAATATACATTTAAAAGACTTACGGTGTTCGGTCGTCAGAAGTCTGACAACCGAGCATCGTAGGTCTTAAAACGGTATCTTGAACAGTTTGGCTAAAGTTAGCTGGGACACGCTACAGTGTTTTGTTCAGCTATTGTCATTAATCTGTATTTTGTGACGCCCTCCCTGCCTGGACTTTGTGTCCGCAGTATTTTAGAAATAAATAAATGAATTGGTTAAATAACTGAATAAATCAAAGTATATTAGTTAACCTTTAAGCATTATATGTGCCTAAATGTTCGACAAGAAAGCTGCAGAGAACCGAGAGAGCGTTCTAGACAATGTAACCTATCGCGGCGCCTCAGCGTTTGTGGCGTTCTTTTGCTGAGACCGAGGTTGCGGGTTCGATTCGTAGCAGCGCGGCAGCCGCGATAGGGGGCGGAATGCAAAAAAAAAAAAAAAAAGAACTCTCGCGCTTAGATTTGAGGCGTACGCTAAAGGGACTCTAGAGAGAAGCATTAAATCCCCCAGTTTAGAGTCATAAAATACTCTTTTAAAACTATATTCTCGTTAATTCCACGGTTAAAGGTTGATTTCTGTGAGAGAAAATGAAGGTCAAACTCATAGTCTTCGAATTTCTCGCTGAAACACCAGAGCCGTACGTCAGTGGGACATCACGGATTTATCTATTTTCTCATTCTTGGGCCGTTATGGCGTAGTACACGATCTCAAAACTTGTCAAGTTCAGCCTTTGGTTCCTTTGAAATATAGTCCACGTTTACCGATAAAACATGAACTAGACCCGAGCAGACGCTGTCAAAATCCATGACGTCACGAGAAGGTATAGTGCGGGAACTTCAAGGAGGCGTCGCCACCTGTCTTTTGCTTTTGCGGCTTTTTCCGCCTCACGAAGTCTCCTCTCGCGGTAAGGTTGGCTTTTTTGGTATTGCAGAAGGGTAGTTTACTAATGCAGCTAAGTTATTTTTTCTGTTTAGCGTTCCTTTAATTAACTCGGGTTGGTCAAAATTTTAACCGGATTTCCTTACTTCAGCGGCTATCAAAATGCAGATGTTACCTTGGGATGTGAAACTTAGACAATGTGCAGTAATTCTGAAAGCTCACCTTTTTCCCCCACTTTAAGTATGAATTAGCACGAAAATCCGAACAGGATATTTCTGACTATCACGCGCTCGAAGGTCGAAATGTTTAAGGGGACACTAAAGAGTTGTAATAATAAGATAAGCTGGATTGTTAAATTACTCTACTGCGGGGAGGGGGAGGGGGAGAGGAATTCCAGAAACGTCAGTCTTGCCGTGAACTGAGTCTTGGGATAAGCGATGAAAGAACGCGAAAACGAAAGACTGTTAGCGACGCCGCCTTGACGTTCCCGCACTATAGCTTCTTGTGATGTCATGGATATTGAAAGCGTCTGCTCGGGACTAGTTAATTATGAGTCGATGAACAAGAATTACATCCCAAATGTAAGGAAATCAATTTCCAAACCTACTTAGTTTTGACAGCTTCTTATGAACAAAAACGATTCATACGTGCGAAAGTAATTTAATATCCGCGACATTACGTTGACGTGCCTGCGCTGCGGTTCAGGCGGGAAATAAAAAAAATAAATAAAAAAAGATCCCCTTCATGTCCTTCGCTGATAACCAGCTTTCTTCTGCTGACGAAATAAAAATTGAGTCTTGAAAGAATACTTCATCAGACTGATTGAGTTAGTCGTTAGTTAAGAGCCGGCGTGTTGAAACGAGGGAAAGTAGCGTAGAGAGTATAGCGCTATAGGGATGGGCGGTTGCGGCGTATAGTTGAACGTTAAGCACTGAAATTCACGCGAGGAGTAACGTGACAGCAAGGCGTACGCAGGACAAGCTCGAACTCGTAACTGGTGTCAGTTCGCGCTTGACCTTTCCACTTGCTGTCTTGTTGTCTTCGCACGATTTTAGTCTCTAAGTATGAACCGACTAGCCCGGCAGTGTGCGTTGTCAATCTCAACTATTCCGCGGCAGAAGAGAAGTCCGGGTGACCTTCCACCCAAGAAACTACGAAAGCCAATGCTGCCGTCTCAAGACGCCTAGCAGCGCATGCAACTCGTAAGCCACTACGCCACCACAGCAGGTTCATTATAATCGGTGTGTTCAGCATGCATGATGCAAGCCGCTGTATCTCAACCAGCGGTCAGCAGACCCCTATAGTTGTCCTCGAGGAGACACACAGGCGACTGTTTCTTTCTCGCAACTTTTCTCTCGCTCACCCACATGCATCTATATACACGGGGTGATCATCTTGTAAGTTTTCTGGATTTTTTAAAAAGTACCTGTTGCAGATATTCTAGTCCTTGCGCTGGATTATTCAGAGAGGAGGTCATCACTTGCACAAAATATCGACGCACATATTCAACTAATTAAAAAGATATCTTGTTAACATTTTAAGAAATTAATAACTTTACGGCACATATTGCAATCTACGAATTGTAGCCGGTGAGTTTGCAAGGTATGTCTAGTTAAAATGAATTTCCAGAATGACACCAGTTTGGAAATATGCGCCACCCAACTCGCTGTAAAAATGCCCTGTTACACTTCTTTAACTGAACGCTCTTTTATGCATTGAAGCACAAAAGTAACGAACGCCCATGTATACTATTTCATCGCACACTTTGGGAAATAATATCTCGAAACTTGTGTCATCCTGGAGATTCATTTCAAGGGGACACGTCTTGCAAACTCATCGGCTACAATTAGTAAATTGCACTATGTGCCGTAAAGTAAATAATTAAGAATTAGTGATTTTTGTTAATTAGTTGAATATATGTTTCCATTTCTCGTGCTAATAATGTCCGCCTCTTCGAATAATCCAGCTCAAGGACAAGAATTAGGCTGTCTGCCACAGGCGATCTTTAAAGATACCGGAAAATTGAAAAATTGAATATATATATATATATATATATATATATATATATATATATATATATATATATGGTGTTATAGCTAACGTTAGCCAAGCCAAGATTAAGAAAACACGGTGAAAGATACAATTATAAGTCCTATACAATGTTCGGACGTCAGAGGTCTGACGACCGAACACCGTAGATTTTAAAATCGTATTTTGCACCGTGTTTTCATAATTCTTTCTCCTTTTCGTTGAACATCTTGGGTTAGCTGGTGGATTAGTTCGCTGGTGGGACACACGGTATATATAATATATACCGGGTGTTTATTCTGAGACTTTAGCGAATTTTTAAAAAATCGCCTGTGGTAGATAGCACAATTCTAATCCTTGAGCTGGATTGCTCAAATAAGACTGGGGGGAAGGGGGGGGGGCGACATGCTTAGATAACGCCCTGAAGAAATCTTGTTTTCATACCATGGCAAGAAATTTCGAAAGGCAAGTGACACGACTTTTGTCAGCAGGGTATCCTGACAGTGTTCTGGTATCTATAGCTGAGGGGAAGTTAACAAAAGAAACAAAAAATGAAAGATGGTTTCAAGAAGGGAATAGTTTCTGCACTGTAGTAATTCCGTGCATGCACAATACCTCGCACCGCTTAATAAAAGACAGGAAATCGTAGCAATGTCAGAGTAGTGCTTTCCGCCCCTGAGAGGGTAGGGAAACTTGGCGAAATGACTAATCCTTTCCAGAAAAAGACAGAGCCGTGCACTGTCAAACATCGTGATCCTTTTGTAAGTGTGCGTGTGGCGTTGTATATGAAGTTCCTTCATCGTGTGGTTCCAGCTATATTGGTCAGACTGGAAAGTGTCTGAATGAAAGACTTCTTGAACACAGGAGGAAGGTGAGGAGTTACCGCAACGAGAATCTTTCTGTGCATTGTCATGAGTGTGTGTGGAATAAAGAACAAGAAGTTGTGTAAACCCTTGTTCAACATGTGTAAGATAGTAGCCAATATAAGGACTAGGATGTTAGGGAGATAATTGAAGTAGATTACATTAAAAAGGCGAGTGTGTCGTGTGTCAGCGCACCTTCTGTTTTTCTGTCGTCCAAAAAAACTAAGTTTCTGAGCATGGCCACCTGATGTCGGCATTTCGGTCTTGTGACGTTATGAAGTAAAGTGTTCATATGATGCAATTTTGTAAATACACGATCAGTTGGGAGTAAGCGCTTGTGTTGTCTACTCCACTCTGTCCTTGTTTGTGCGCGCTTGACCGTGATCTGCTACACATTATTTGCTCGGAAAATCGAAATGCTTAACTGACGAAATCAGGAAAAATCGCTAATTAAGCTTTTAACTAACTACCTTACGGCACATATTGCAATCTACAAAGTGTAGCGGGGGAGTTTTCAAGACATATTCACTCAGTTATCAGAATGAGTGGATCACGAATTCTCAGAATGAAACCAGTTTCGAGATACTTATGTCCGACGAAATGCATTGGCGTTCCAGTTACTTTTGTGCTTCAATGCATAACACAGCGTTTTGTTAAAGAAGTGGAACGACAGTGCACTTTTACCGCAAGTTTGATGACGCTTATTTAGAATATCGTGTCATCCACAGAATTCAAGTGAATACGCCTTGCAGTCTCACCGGCTACTGCGTGTAAATTGCAATATGTGCCACAACGTAATTAGCTAAATCATAATTAGCGAATTTTTGTTAGTTGATTACAAATTTTGATTTCTTGTGCAAGTAATGTCCGTCTCTTCGAGAATCGTGCTACCTGCCACGGGCGATTTTTTTATAATTGATTAACATGGCATCGCAGAAACACATGGTATACATGCATGCACGAATGACAGTTTATGAGGCACCTGCGACGGCCAATCTGTGAAACTACGTTCTCCGCATCGATTGAGGTCTGTCAAAGAACAGCGTTGATGTTTAACCTCACTGGAAGATTCGGCTGTCTGTACATAGAACTGCCATCAGCATCTTCGTTTTCCCCCTGCAACGTGACCGAGGCGTTCCCTGAATGGCCTCTAAGCGGGTCAAGGTATCAAGGTGTCCGTGACGGCTAAATAGCGAGTTTTAGAATAGGGGCCCCAATAGTTTGGGTTCCCAAAGAGCTTTGCGGGTGTTAGCGTTGGGGCACGTAGGAGTGAAGAGCTTTAGAATAGGGTTTTACGTTTGCGGATAGCGTCTTGCGCTGACAGCGCCACTACGGCGTCAAAGAAAAGCTATTAGAAATAATTAAATAAAATATACTATTTTGTGATAGGAATAATAATTTTGACTTGCGTGTATTCGCATTTAATTACAATTTAGAGGTTATTCTGTAAGCAGCAAGCAATTAGTTGCGCTTAGTTTTGAGCAAACCAACTTTACTAGCCTTCACTAGCCAAGCTTAGCCGTGTTAGGCCTACGAGCCATAAAATCAACAATCGAATTCAAAATCAGCGGCGTCTAATGAGTCAATCTTTATAACACACGCTAGTTGAGAGAAAGCGATAACCGCAGTCACTTCTAGCTTGCGAACTTCACGCGTTACCGCGAATCGAACCCAGTTTTGTGCTAGGTCAGAGCTGTCGCTTCGATGGGTGCCGCCATGTTTGCCCACTCAAAGCTTTTGGGGCCGCTATTTGGGCTCCCGCTAAATCGGTGAAATAGCGTTCCCAAAGCAAAACCCAAATGCAGTTTGCGTCTTGCGCATGCGCAGTGGCTTCGACGCTATTTCTTTGGGGCCCCTATTCTAAAACTCTCCAATGTTAGGGAACCGCCGGCGTATGCCAAAGCGGCTACACTCCACGAACATTTCGCTGGTTTTCGAATGGCATGACTTTAGTCGTGACGATACATTCCTGTGTTGGCTGTAGGCGGGATAAGACTGTGTGTGCAAGTCACATGCATTCTTATCACGGGCATGATTGTTATGGTTCCTGTTGTGCTCGGACAAAGCTGGCTCAAACGCGAAATTGCAACCAAGCGCGGTGCGGGCAGTTTCCATTGTGCGGTCAGGTGCACGTGTACAGTATCTACAGCGGCGCTATCGAGTCCGCTCGAATAAAAACGGTGCTTTGTCAAGGCTTTATATACCAGCTCTTCGCGCACCGGCTCACTAAAACACAGATTGAAGGCTGCTGACTTGCTATTTGCGCGATATATTGGGGCCGGGATTTCGTATCGATGCTTTTTTTTGATGCCATTCCTTATCGCTTTTTTCTGGCTTCGTCAGTGGTCAGATCGCGCCCTGCCCGCGTCGCGAACGGTGGATGAGAAGAAATTAATGTAATCCAGTGATATAGGAACCCGTGCATTCTCTTGACACTAATATCTGTCGGACAGTGCTTTCCTCTTTTCTAGAGCTAATATAGAGTAAGGTGACTGAAAATAATTGGCAGAAAGTTGCGGGGCATCAGAGCGAACAAGGCGATAGAACATGGCCGTAACAATGCTCGTTCGAGCATGGCCCTGGCTGTGCGAAACTGATAACAGCTGCACTCTTGCTGTCGAAAACACGCAACGCTGACTTTTTTTTCCCTTGCCCTCACGTTGGCGTTCCCTCACTGTTTGACGTTGTGTAGAGATCAACGCCCTTTAATGCGAAATTACCTGAATGAGTGTCAAATTTGATGATGGATATCTCGGAACAGTAGCACTCCACGAGAATCAAAGTTTTCTTCAAGTATGGCCGTTTTAACGTTTCATATATACAAATATACCACAATCGTGATATCAGAGAAGTTTACTAATTTTTTGGCAATTATTCATTTGATGGCTCTCATTATTCGCGAAAATTGTGTCAGTCCAAGGCAGAGAAACCCCCTGTGCAAGCAAGATTGTGCGTAGCTAGCATAGCGTTTTTATTAAAACTAATGTTAAGGTTTGAAGACCCTGTACAGGGATTGCATTAGCGCAGTCCCACCAGGCACTGTAGTACCGGGCGTGTACCGGTGTCTTCCCACCTTTCCCCGTGTACCGCGAGGGAGCGGCTACACGGGAGCTCGACTGGCCGCACTGTTCTGGTGCGTACTTAGCCAAGGCAACTGTGCTGGCGCGTGCATTCCTCGGCGTGGGGGAGGGCGATATCGCGCGGAACGGCAATATATCGTCGCGGGGGCGGGAACGCGTCGCTGACGTCGCGAGCAGCGCGCGCCTCGGGCCGCCCTTTGTTCCCCTCTGGCGGTTTATCTCTGGTCCTAGGTAGGGCATACACGAGGGCACGGGCTCATAAGTGAGCTCAGCACGCACAGTAGCGCACTCACGCAACGCCGCAAGCCACACATCGCGGTAAGTTGTGTATGCACTGTTCCGGAGTCAGTGCCGCCGGTGATGCCTCGGTCGCGTCACGTAGTCACTTGCACGCGCCACTCTGCTGCCGTATAGGACGCCGTTCTGTCCCCCGTGTTACGCGCACGCGGCCGAGCCGAAGGCCAGCGCCGAATCAAGGGAAAGTGCATCGTAATCCTGGCCTCCTGGCCGCGAGCGTTTATCGATCGAGGTGACCGAAATGCGGAAAACGCCCACACGCGCGCGCATATTTGCAGTCACGTGCAGTTATAGACATTTTCACTGCCCACAAGCGGTGATGTGCGGAGGCACGTGACTTTTGGACTATGGCAGCTGCATTGCACGAACCTCGTGAATAGATTCGCTTCTCCCTGCCCGTGCCTCACACAGTCGACGTGTCGATCAAGGCGCTGGTACGCCAGCGCTTCTTCAAAGGATATGTATATGTCAAAGCGCTTAGTCGGGGGGAGGCCGTCTGCCATGACCCCCGGTGACTTTGCACCGAGACGCAACGCAGTCGTCGTGTAATTATTTGTAAATGATGTTTAATTATACTCGCCTGCTACCCGCAGTGGTGGCTTAGCGGCGGGATCAAATCCCGGCCGCGGCGACCGCATTTAGACGTGGGCGAAATGCAAAAACGCCCGTGTCCCGTGCGTTGGGGCACGTTAAAAACCCCAGGTGGTTAATCCGGAGTCCCCCACTTCGGCGTGCCTCGCAATCAAATCGTGATTTTGGCACGTAAAACCTCAGAATTCAATTACTCGCCTGCTACGCGTATATGGAATCCCTGAATGTCTTCTGTGAGCAAGTCTAATTGATAGCGAAATGACCTGTATACCGATGCTGCGACGAACTATGATGAAAACCACCAAAAAAGACGCCTACTCAAAGTACAAGGAGTACACAGGACTAAAGCTGTGTACCCCTTGCACGTGTATATATAAAAACAGCATTCGTACTGTGTACGCCTTGTATCTTGTGTATGCGTCTTTGTCGCTAGTTTTCGTCTTACAGTTGATCATGTAGCAACTCGCTCAGCACTTAGCCTTAATGCGCCGCCGCGCTGCTTTCAATTGCTCCAGCGTCCGGAAAATTTGGAGCAATGTAGATAACCACGCGAGGGCAGTCGTCTCCGAAAACTTGTTGCTGTTTCCAGCGATGTACGCTCGAAGCGCATCACGTGGGGTCAGGGGTACGGATGCCCTGGCAGCAGTGGCGCGAAATCAAGGACGAGCGTGTATGAAATTGTTGCAGCGCGGCGCGTTGCAGAACTCGAACTCCTCCCTCCCTGCAGTTCCAGCTGGACCATCTCTCACTTGACAGTGTCATATGGGTCCTCACATCGCCATGTCTCGCTTGCGCATTCACTTACAAAAACTCTTGCTGATTTAAGGCTATAGCACACTGTACTGCGTACTTATAGCACTGGCGCGGTTGTACTGCTTCCCATACACATAGTGACAACTCAGCTGCTTTAGAATAACCTTACTGATACGAGCGTTCGTTGCTAATCTTACAACGAAGCTCTTAATTAAGGGAACTTCCACGAGCAGCGTGCGGCGCCGTGCTCGGTATCAAATGTCAATCAAAGAACGGCGAGCATCGCAACCTTCGTCGGAGGCTAGAATTTTCGCTTTTAAACGTAATGATCAATGATTATAAAATTAAGGTTACCTCACTCGAATAAACAGCTTCGTTGCGCGGTTTGTTTAGCCAGTAATCCGTGATTTTTGTTACCGGCTCCACGGTAGAGGTCGCCGGGAGTTCGTACGGCTGCGGCGATGAAAGCTGACGGCGAGGCCCAGCCACACATGCCCGCACTGTGGAAGCGGCAGGAGGCCCCGGCCGTTTGGCCAGGGCGTCGGCGAGAACGTGCAGCTGGCGTCGGTGATCACTAGGAACAGCCCGAAAACAGACTCCTTGTACTTCCGACAAAGGTTGTGAGAATTCGCTTGTGCAGCTTTCGCTGATTTTGATATATCACTTACTCAGATTGACATACATTTGCGAAAGATTATATTTAGGGCAATTTGCCATCGTTTTTTGGCCTGTAGGTCTTGCTCGTACTGCGGGAAATAAAGTTGGATGAACGTCAATTCGCGGCGCCTGTAGAAACTTTTTTTTTTCTTGTTTGAAAAGTCCACAAAGTTTTCCTCCTTCAAGACCAGACTAAACTATCCATATTTTATTAACTTTTTCGCATTACGAAAGTAAGTTCTACTCTTTCCGCGTGTAAAAAGAAAGGAAAGGAGCTTGCACAAGTACATGCATGTGTGAAAACTTTCAACCGCTGCATCACTGAACGCGCGATCTAGGTGTTTTCAATAATGCAGGGTCTCAGCTTCATTACTTCGTATACCGTAGGTTCTGTCCTAATCGCAGAGGCAGAATTTCCGGACGGTGTTATTTCTCCGTACGCACGAAATTTTCGAGAACGTCTAAATTGCATTCACGCACTCTTGCTCTTTTGACTTTACTGGTGTATTCGTCGTAGTAAAGGCGCCGGTGAAAGGGCGACGCTTTCTGCGAACTACCTTGGCAGCATTCCGTTTTTTTTTTCTTTCTTTTTTTTTACGAAATAAGGCATCCTCTGTTCACCGGAAGAGCTTCCTGTTTGGCCATAGTTGGTGTTCCAGCGCTTGTTCTGTCTCCCTCTGTCACTGAAAGTTCTTCGTATTTCTCCTAACCGGCAGAATGCTTTCACTAAAGTGCAGTGTCGGGCGTGTTGTATTACTATATAGTACTGTTCACTGTTTATAGGTCAAACGTGGTGCTTTCACTGGACGGTGGAAATTCTGTGGCCTCGTAGGGCGGGAGCGGGAACGTTACTCTTCCATCGGACGGGACACGTGGCACCCGCGATGCAAGTGTGCATCTGGCAGAGTGGCTTTGATTGCCACTTCGGCAGCGCGCCAGCGCAGCCTTGGCACTTGGATCTCTCCATTGGCTGCGCAGGATGTTATACCGATGGGGCGGGCCGCCGTGACGCTGATGAGGCCACATCCAAAGGCAGGGCGGCTAGAATGTATCCATACAGCGTTGAATAGGCAGTATCTGCGGGATCCGCTGCGGCGCCGACGTTTCTCAATGTACCGTGTCCATCGTGTTAGTTGCATGCAGCGGCGTGCTGAAGGACGCGCGCCAAAGCGAAGTCTGTCGACTAGATTTTCATTTCGGAAACACAGTAAAAAGCGATATTAAAAAGGAGTATTCAGCTCAGCTGTATTGACAAATTATGGTTAGCATAGCAAATGTCAATTGCAAGGATGCTTAGTAAGCTTGAAGATACCCAGAAATGCAAGACAGGTGGCTTCCTACGCACCATGCAGCTTCCCGTGACGTTTTGGATGTTGATAGTGTCTTCTTGAAAACACTTAGCTGTTTATTGATAAAGAAGATTTACATCGCATTCTTAGCAGACCCGAGGCTTAACATAGCATGTTTAGAGAATATCTGCCTGGCCAAATACGCGAAATTGGCTTGTAGTTATCGACGTCACATTCACGTACCGATGAGTGCAGTCACGGCAACAAATTCAGTAAACGGGAGAGTGGCCTTCATTTTTTTCACAAGTTACCAGCATTTTTCTCCCAAATTAATAAAGATGGAGCCCAGATAAGATACTTTAGCATCCTAATCTATTTAGTGTTGCTCTTTAGTGTCCACAGAGGTCGCCATGCAGACGCGTGCGCTTCCATCGCCACCAAACCTTTCGAAAACGGTCATAACGTGCGTGTAAACGGCAACAAACTCCGCTCGATCCACTTGACAAGAAAGAAACAAAAATCTGTTCCCAGTGTAACACAAAGCATGTTGGTATGGACTATGAAGGCGTGATCTTGGAAGGATAGCTCCTTGTCTTAAAGGTCGCGAAGCTTCATTTTTGCGATATACTTGGCTTGTCCTTCTAACCAAACAGATACAACATCGCCTGGATAACAGAAGTATCCCGCACTCCCACTGCGACCTTATTTGCGAACGATAGCGCTATTTGCGCGTCCACGAAATACATGCAGTAAACAGAAAGCCAGGCGACGCCTGTGTTCCACAGTGGACTCATTTTGTCGAATAGACTTTTTTTTGTGCTAAGAAATTTCAGTGTGTGTGTGTGTGTGTGTGTATGTACTGTATATTGACATCAGGAGTAAGCGCGCACCCACGTACCTACCAAGATGTGTATAACTTGACCCGCCATGGTTGCTCAGTGGCTATGGTGTTGGGCTGCTGAGCACGAGGTCGCGGGATCGAATACCGGCCACGGCGGCCGCATTTCGATGGGGGCGAAAACACCCGTGTACTTAGAGTTAGGTGCACGTTAAAGAACCCCAGGTGTCGAAATTACCGGAGTCCTCCACTACGGCGTGCCTCATAATCAGAAAGTGGCTTTGGCACGTAAAACCCCCTAATTTTTAAAATCTGTATAGCTTGAACAAGGAAAAAAAAAAAAAAAAACCTCGAACGTGGTACCACGAACTCTAAGTATGCGACAGCATACTGAGAATATTAGGCACCTGTCTGGTTCAGCCGTCGATCCCTCGGCATTTTGTGCTAGTTCTAAACCACACGGCATTATACAGGGTGTCCCAACTATCATGCATCAAGATTTACAAATGTGCAAATGCGGCGTAGTTGGACAGAGCCAGGGTAATGTTGTTTGCCGTCGCTTGGGGATACTCGGAATTTCCGGCAAACAGCATTACCTTGGTTCTGTATGGCTGCGTGGCATTTGCATATTTTAAAACCTTGGTGCATGATAGTTGGGGCACCTTGTATATGACAACATGAAGCCATTGGGCACGGCAGGCTCGTTGCTCTTTGTTCTCTATCGCACAAAAATGGCGCCGCAGGCTTGCCCTTCGGTATACCTTGCCCAAAAAAAGAGGCCGCTGGTCGGAGTCTCCTCGAATTCGTTGACTTCTCGCAACTCACTTAAACGACTTTGACGGCCCTTCGCTCTATATGTTCACAGTAACGACAAGCTATAACGGCTCTAACGTTCAGCTTGATGTGCACCCTATCGACCTTTCCCACTTTCCACTCTTAATTCTTATGAGCGGCATTGCTTAGGTGTCATCGGTAAAGTCTCTACAATTAGGGACTGAAGTCCTCGTCATTGAGAGACGTCACTGAGACGCCACCTGCAACGTTCACTTTCACTGTCGGGAGTGGGAGCATTTCCAGTGCATAGCTGCTACCTGCTTGAACAGGGATGTTTCATTCCGTTAATTTGTACATATATGCGTGCCAAGCGCGGCCTGCTTTGTGACAGTGACACGCGCCGAGCGAAAACTCGAAGAAACGGCACATACCGAAGCAACGTGTATCGTCTGCACGTGCCGGCAGTCGAAGCGTGGCGCAGTGCGTAATTGTGAAACGAGGACAACGAGGTGTCCTGTATAGATTCAGAGCCAGTGAACCCACGTCGTTATTGTCACGACTTTAATACCTAGCATTGAACGGTCGGTCATATATTTGTGCATCATTTGTGCTCTCGTGTTTACCACGTGACGTCTAGCTAAATGAATGCGTTTCCCCCCTGTGCTTTCATCGTGGTCCATATGCAGTAATTTGAGCCTTCTGAACGTGAAGCGTGCAGACGTCTTTGCAGGGAGAGATGCCGCCGTGAAATTTGGCCGTTGCCACGAGCGCATGTACCTTGTGGAGAACAGGAGGGCAAAAGTGACGGCCTGCCGCGGTGGCTCAGTGGATAAGGCGTTGCACTACTAAGCTCGAAGTCGCGGGCTCGATCCCCGCCGCGAAAGCCTCACTGCCAGGGGGCGGGATGCAAAAGCGCTCGTGTACTATGCTTTGCGAGCACGTTAAGAACTCCAATGTGGTCAAGATTCACCCGGAGCCCTCCATTAGGGCGTCCCTCATAAACCACTGTGCAGTTTCGGGACCGTTAAATCTGTAGAGCTTATATAACTCTACTGTTGAACCCCAGAATTTAAAATTAACGAAGTCGAAGGTGTGTCCCTGCTCGCACCACAAATCAACAACGGCCCGCACTGCTTCGACCGCGAGCGGGATGCCAGTCGGCAAGGCAGACAAGAGGCGCGTCATGCGGGCACCAACCGACACGCAGCCGCCACGCGATGGAGTGGACGCCGACACCGGGCTTTCGACAGGCGCTGCAACGAGGAAGACGCCTTGTGACGGGGAAAGCGCTGCCTGCAGCGAGAACAGGATGTCTGACTCGCGCTCCCATGGGCGCACGTGCAGGAAGCGAGTGCGGGCCGATTTCGCGCCGTCATCCATGCTGTTGGAGCTGCAACCTCGCTCCGCATGCATGCCGCCCGAATGAGCTGCATTCATCTCCGCCGGACGCCAGATTTTCCCGCGAGCTTCTATGCGCGCTTCGTGTCGATCCGCAAATCTTTTCCGCCGTCGCGAGGCGGAGCGCTCTTGTGCACAGAGGCAGGTTCTGGGTCGTCCCAGCCAGTATACACGTGCCGTAATTCGAAATGGCGTTCGGAAAGAGGACAAGCGAGTTTCATTGCGCGTACCACGTAAGCCGAACAGCTATAGCTGTTGTATACATGCGCACCAGACATGATGTCAGAGTTGACCTTTTCTTTCTGTCTTTCTTTCTTTCGTTTTCCCTTCTTTCTTTCTTTCGTTTTTCTTTTTGCCGTCTCTCATGGACGCGCTGTTCCAGATAAGTATGCCACCGGGGAGAAAGTTCCGAAAGTAAAGCAGAGTCCTGCCAGTGAAGCTCTGCAGTGTTTGAAATGCTAAAGACATCAGAATAACTGACACGCAGAGGTTCCATGCATCCGCTCGCGCTGCCTTCATTGTATTGCCTTGTGTCTTTCGTTTTGTCAGAAATGCACACACGTGTCGGCCTACCAAACTTGTCAAGCTAGTTATGGCGGTGAAAAGAAATGGCGTGAAAGCCCGGGTAAATGTTTAAAACGTTTAAAAATGAAAGTGGTGTCGTATGCCGTGTTTCCCACATAGCTTGCGCCAAAATTTAATATGTATACATATATTAAAGTGCCACGTAGCTGGACAGAACCAAGGTAATGTTGTTTGCCGCCGCTTGGAGGAAGTCAGAATATCTCTGTTATATATATATATATATATATATATATATATATATATATATATATATATATATATAGTCTAATTACATAGTTATTAATTAATAAACTTATCGATTATTATATTCAGAGCAAAGGTGTCAGTGGTGGACTGTTCTGAAAAATCCAACTTTCTGTTTCTCAGCACGTGCTGCATAAAAGTTTTCTTCAAGCCTGAAAGAAAGCCTAGAAAACACAAAAAGGTGCCGTGCGACTAGTCGCGCGGCACTAATTAAGAATTATGTAGTTAGGCGAAATACAAAAGATAGTCTGATTTGCTCCAAGCAACGGCAAACATTACCTTGGTTCTGTGCAGCTACGTGGCACTTGCATATTTCAAAATTTTGGCACAAGTTACGTGGGACACATGGTATATAGCGCCCCGCGCCGGTTTGGGGGCTTGGCCCTTGTGATTCGTCAACGCTTACGGAGGCCGTCATCTCTGGACACCGTGCTGGCACTGAACAGAACCGCTCGAAGAAGAGCCGCTCGAGGTCTGGCCCATTGCACACACGTGTGCAATGGGTCCTCAGATTGGTCGCATATTGCACACGTGTGCAATATGCGACCCCAGATCTTGTCCTCGAGTGATGCAGAATACATTTATCTCAAAGAGAGTTGTTCAAGCTGAACCCTCTGTGCGGCATGGCTCGCCGTGTCCGCCTGTAATATGCCAATGTTGCTTGCTTGCTGATACGGGAACAGAAAAGAAAGAAAAAGAAATGTGGGAAAGTGGGAGCCTGTAAAGCAAGCAAGCAAACAAAAGAATGATGGGAGAGGGGGTGCATCGTTGAGTATTAATTTTGTGACTTCATGCTATTCAGCAAAGGAGAATTGTCTTTCGTGAAGGGGGGGGTGGGCGAATATCGACATGACTCAATATGTGCCTTCGCCGCGTACGCGTTGTTCAGTTTATACATCCAGAGTGTGATTACTGAAAACAGCGCCAGTGTTTATCATACAGTAATTCCAAATCGGCCTTTATTGACACGTAATCGATGTGCAGCTGCGGTCGGTAACGTCCTTGCCTTCAGGTACGTAGGCTCGGAGGCTTCCCGGCACTCATGATCATCAGTCACGATGCCCCTTTGCGATGCACGTCTTGACTTCTTCTAGTCATGAATATTTTATTTTTGCCCGTGTCTTCCTGGGAGGCATATGGCGTCATAGTATTCCGTCGAGACGACATTATAAAGGTCCAACCAACATCAGTGCCATCTCGCTTCTTTCGCAGCTGCATCCATTGTTGCTCCTTGGGATTTTGTTCATCATCTCATTTAAAGGAATCCTGTCGTGCCTTTAAATGGTTGGAAGTCACGCCGCGTCCGGCCGGCTTGTTCTCTTTGCGTGCGCTGCTTCGCCTTTTATGTCCACGAGGAACGCTCTTCTGAGGACCACCACTGACGAGCGAGCCTCAGTACAGTCGCAGTGCCTCCGTTTCGTATTATAGTTGGCGCTGTCTCCCTGTACATGGGTCGCTACAAATACATAAATTTGTAGCGACCGTCCCAGCGGTTTCCCCATAGTTAAACCGTTGGGAGGTACACATTTTACATGCTATGTTGCTTAGAAAGTTTTGTAAAAAAATTTTGTGCAGTTTGGTTTTGTATGTTTTCTGCTATAGAAACCATCACATCACGAGCGGATTCGCCATCGTCTGCGGTGCGTGGCGTCTCGGGCAATACGTAGAGTGTGCCTCGTGTCTTTCTCCAGCTATTGTTTCAAGGTGGCGCGAGCACCGGGGTTATCTTATCTTAACAGCGCAGTGAAATGTTGCATCGTGCTTTTGATGCCGTCATATATGTGCCCTCATATGCACCCAGATCCAGGCCACAGAACACCTACAACCAGTGTCCAGGCCTCGACTTTTCTGCTGAAAAAAAAAAAAAAAAGTGTCAACACCTTTATAGCGACATGCTCCATACATGCCGCACGTATGACTAGTTTTCACGCCGCCTCGGCATGATTGTCTTAATGCTCCCATTAATCCTTGTCTTAAAGCATGTCGGCGGGCTTTAATATGAGTGTTGAACCTGTTCACATCCAATGTTAGCGAGCTTCGGTAAGAGGTAATGTGTTGCAAACAACTACATCAGATGTTTCTGAATGTGCTGTACTACTTTGGAGGCTGCACTTGTGCCCTATAGAAGGAATGTTTAGCAACTTGCATGTTTATCTTAACCAGTTACCTAATGATAAAGAAAAAAGTAGGAAGCAGAAATTCAATTTGCTGAAATCGACCGCAAAAATATGCTGTCCGCCTGATTCTTCTGTGGGGCACTGTATTCTTTTAAATATATAAAACATTATACGCAAACAAAAATATTAAACAAAATAAACATAACATCTTGTGCACAAATGTAACATAGCAGCAATTACTGGCATAGGCTGAGCCGTTCACTGAGCGATGCATTGTAAGGACATGGCGTTGTTCTTGAGTTAGTCTGGGAGCTCCATGAAGGGAAAGCTTAGTGCAAGCAGGAGGCGAATGGCATGCCGCCTTGTCTATTTCACAAAGCGCCTGTGTTTTCAAGTCTCCAATGCTGCCCTTCTGCCTGCTTGCAAAGGCCGTTACGCAAACACGTTCGGAGCTCGCAATCACTAGCTGGCACCCACCGAGTACTGCAGTTTCTGAAATTTGATAGTTCCGCGGCCGCCGCCTCCCTTTCTTTAATTAGTGTTCCTCCTGCCATGCACTCATAGTCACCAACGACATGTCGCGCACATTTTTCGCCACGAGGAGCACTAATGCGAGCCTTTCTTTCATTAAAGAGCTGCTTGCGTATCCGTCGTGCTGGAAGTGCTTTCGCAGTGTAAGAAGAGTTACTTTTCCTCTCTGTGAAATAAGCTATACAGAGCTTATTGTGGAAGAAACCCATAACTTGGTCTCCTGAACACAAAAGTCGCCGGAAAGACTTGCATAGACAAGTTTTACGTCTGTTCTCCATTTGCTTGCTCCGCGCGGTCACTGGTTTCACTAGTGGCTTCACGGTATGACGGTCACCGGTACGCGACGTGCGAGACTCTCCTTTACTCAACTCCACCAGCTGCGCCCGTGGCGAAGGTTATTCGCCAAATTGCGTATTCTCGCTTACCTATTTGGTTGTCCCTAACTCGGCGTGAAAATTAGGTGCTTGCCCTCTTCTTGTGTCAGAAATCTGGTCTCGTGGAGAGAACTGGCGCGGCCTGTACATTTTTTGCTTATTGTCTGTCTTTCTGTTAGTCGCGCTTTGGCGCCACAGGATGACAAATTAAAAGAAACCTGCCTTGGAATAATTTACATGATTTATCCGTCTCTCAAAGTAATATTTGTTAGTGTTTCGCGTCAAATATTTTAACCCGATTAATCCCCTTTGGTCGTTTATTTGGTTGTGCTAGCTTACATGATAACATTAAAGAAAGAGTGTGGTAAACAAGACATTTTCAATTGAGTAGTTCAAAGAAGAAAACAAAAATTGCGGTTTTACCCGCCAAAACCGCTATCTGATTACGAGGCACGCCGTATAGTGGGGGACTCCAGATCAATTTTGACCAGCTGGGTTTCTTTAACGTGCACCGAATGCACCCGATACCGTGGAAGAAGTGGCCTTTACAAAATCAATTTCTATATTTCTTTCTGTAATAATAACATACAAAATGTCTACGTAGCATTCCTCACTGAACAGTGAGTGCAGTGCTCATATTGTTCATTGCCCCCGAGTCATCTACGCGGCGAAGCGTTCACACTGTAGCTCGTCAGTTTGCAGTTTTTAAGATCATATTTTCCGAGAGTGCTGCGAGAAAGGTAGCTGCGCTCGACACATTTTCGGGGACAGGAGGATGAATACGGAAAGCACGTCGGTCATCGGGCACATGCACGCGATGCACGCTTGGAGCATTGAAGTCACGTGCCTGCAAACAATTTTCATGGTTTAAAAAAGAACGTTCACTGGGATTAAAGGTTAATCGTAAGTTCCCAGCGGTTTCCGAAGTCAGGTTTTGCGGTCTATTTGGTTGGCATTCGTGGTAACACAGTGCAGCGCGAGTGGACGAAGTCAGAGAAACGCTGTGTGTGTCAGCTTAGCTCGCTCTCGTCCAGTCGCGCTGCGCTGTGTTATCGTCGATTTCCAGGTTGTTTGTTTTGGGCCAGCAGACGGAAGCTCGTAAAGCACGTGCTTGCCTGCACGCGTTGTAACTAATATCCCCTTACACGTGCAGGCACCAGATTTATCGGTGCCTGTCTCCTCTCTCTGCGTCCCGCTTGATTTTGCGCTAGTAACGTGGAATCACGAAAGCACGCGTTGGTTCGTAATTTTCCTTCATTCCATTCGATTGCCGTTTCGCGCATACTAACTGTACAGCCTTTCCTCCTCAACTCTCTCAGTCGTCGACGTCATCGTATCTTTCTTTCGTCTCGACCTGGCACACGTCCAGCCGCCGGCACGTGCCCACGAACGAACGCACGGCGAGGAACGCGATCGAAGCACCCATTGCGTCTTCAACCCCGCGTAAATGTGCGGTATACAGTGCATCGGTATGCCGAACCCAGTTAGCGGTAACGTAACCACGTTTCCCTGCGCACGTTTTCGCGGTGCGTCCCGTGAAGAAAGCCCGCGATTGTTCGACTCCCCGCGCAGTGCCCCGCTGTGCGCGCAGCCGGTGTTTTCTCAGCTCGCCGCGGGGACGTCGACGAGTGGTGCTGCTGACGGGGAGAGTGCAAGGGCGGCTCGTTTTGCGCAGGGTGCCGGATCTCCGCCAAGTGGACGTCATCTGGCAGCCACGCTTCGTCAGCGAATCCTCGTCCGGACTTGAGACCAGGAGCTACAGCGGCCGCCCATCCAGGTCCACCCGCTAACGGAAGCCATGGCCGACTCTGCCCAGTACGTCACTGCTCACTTGAGTATCGCTCTTCCCTGTGTTGTATTCTATGTATACCATAAGGGCCGTTGTATGTGGCGACCACAAATAACCATTTGTGGTCGCCCAGTGCGCCGATCTGGCGTTTTTTTCCTAGCGTCACACGACGTCTGTATACTGTGCGAACAAAAAGGTATATATATATATATATATATATATATATATATATATATATATATATATATATATATATAATATTCTTCAGGCTACCTTTCAAACGTAAAGAACTTGAGCGATGCCACAAGGTAAACAACAAGTATTTAATTTCAAGTTTCGACTAACAGCTTCAACGGTTTGAAGTATCTGAGAACGACCGGGCACGCAGTCTGCTTTCTTCACTACCAGTGCTGAAGGCTATTTTCTTGTAAACACTGATGAGGATCGGTCCACCGGTCGAAACTGTTGAAATTAAATACTTTTTCAACAGTTTCGACCGGTGGACCGGTCTTCATCAGGGTTTACAAAAAGTGCCACTTCGGTACCCGTAATAAACACCTCAGACAGCGTGGTTGGCCGTTCTTTATAAGTAACAAATAAGGAAAGAAGTTTGGAGGCGCGTGGGGGGGCGGGGGTACAAGCGTTGGCGTGTTTTCAAAGCATTTAGCTGAACTGGGGCGCCGGCGTACTTGTACAGTAGTATTGCAACTTACACGTCACACTGCAAGAAGGACGTACAAACATGCTTGCACTTCCTTCTCTCTTCTGTATTCACCACTAAGAGGGGGGAAAAAAAGTTTTTTTTTTTTTTTTATGCGTCGTACGATAACACTACTGAAGGCAGTCAATGTGGACACTGCCCGCGAGAAACGCATATGTCGTCTGCTCCTCGTACCAGGCTGCGATCATACGACGATGTCGGCAACGTCATGCGTCTGATGTGGTTTGCACAATGCACCGAGTGTGCCCCGATTGCATTGCCGTGGTAGACGCGTAGCGCTTCCACTATACCCCGGTCGCTTTGCCGCTGCGAGCTGTTCCCCTTGTTTGTGGTCGCGCGGCGCAGCACGGCGGCCACCAACCTGGCGAAATGAATGTGCGGCGGCCACAGCCAGCTCTTGACAACACTGCTTTCCGGAATGCCGAGAGCGAAACCGGTTCGTCCGTCTCGCGCCTTTCCCCTCCGAGCACTGAAGAGGGGGGGGGGGGGGGGGCGCCTGTCGCGAGGACGGAGAACACCTGCGCGCGCGGCGTCGCATGGCCGCTGCGACAGCGCGTTCTCTTCCCTCGTCGCCGGAACACGGCTCCTTGACGGCAACTACATCCAGTGGCTGTGGCGGGAGTCTTTGCCCACCGAAAGACGTTGCATTCAATGCTGAAGGCCCTGCAACTAGGACATCCGCAAACTCAAGATAAAAAAAAAAAGAAGAAATACGAACTGTAGAAGTGTAAAATGCGTCAGATGGAAGAATGTACAAAGTTGCTTTGGCACGAGAGGAGGGTTCGTGAATTGCTTTGTGTTGTCACGTTTTTGACACGATTAGATCTAGCTTGGTGATACCACCTATTTGACGCCACGAAATACAGGCACATGTACCCACCTATAGTAGATTTCTTTCGAGCATTCGACCGCGCTGGAGCAGCTGGGCGGAGGTTGTCGGCCTCCGGTGATGTCACGGACGCTCGCGCGGTCAAAGACTAAATAAATAACAGAAGGAAGCTTCATGGGTTGGTACAACGTTACTAGATTAGCTAGTAGCGATGGGTTGGTACGCATGCGTTTCCTGGCTTGCTGACTTGATTACGATTCATCTCTTAATCATTAGATTTGTTTTTGTTTTTCTGAAGGAAATGTTTTGTGGCAGAAACGTTACGTGCGAAGTCTTTTACCATCTCCGATCCATCTCAAAATACTAATGGATAAAAAAAAAGAATGCCATATTTCATTTATTTATTTGTAAAAAAAAACCTTACAAGGTCCCTGCATGGGGATCGAGTAAGGGGGGCATAGAATCAAGTAAGTACATACAATCTAGTAGCAATAACAGTAATCATAATAAAAAAATGAATAGCAACCTCCCAGAATATTTACCGCAGAAGAGAAGAAATGAAAAGTGCACCGTGGGCGCAATTTACATGCTACAAATTGCAAGTGTATATATGTAACAAGAGAGAGAGAGAGAAAAAAAAAAACATTGCCAGTAATAGGTACATTGTATTTGACTACAAAATTTACGTACTTTATTGCAATCTCTACTCATTGTAGTTCTGCGTACACATGCATCCGACGTGTCTCTCATTGCTTTTTTTATTTCGCGCAGCATTCCGGCGGTAAATCAAATTGAGCTCAATTCAACGTGTTCTTACGTCTTAGAGAAGTACGTATATTCGAGACGCTGATCATAAGTGTGGTCGCCTGGTAACTCCTGATGAGAAGAATGTTTATATCACTGTTTCACCTCACCCTAATAAAACCCGGAAACTCTCGCGGTGCATTGAAAGGAACCCGAAATCGTCCACGCAGGCGCCCGTTTTAATTGGGCTCAGCGCTGTGAGCGCTCAACCATTAGTTTCTTTGATGTGCGCGCCTTCATCACGCGAGAGATGAATTAGCCTCGCTATGTTTTTCCCTCGCCATTCTGGCAAACTCGGATATTTATCTTTACAGCATTATGTGAGCAGCCGAGAAAGACAACGAACAATTGAAGCGACACATTTAGCTGCAGCGCTGGGTTTTTGTTCTGCCGCGCGCCATCTTCGACCAATTAGCCAAGTCTCAGAAGATTATTTCAAAGTTTGTTAGGTTTAGTTTGTTGCAAGTTTGACCGTAATTAGTAAACATGCATGTATACTGCATTTTTTAGAACATGTATACGAGCTTCGTCTCTGTAGCATTTCCAACGAAAGACCAGGTCAGTTGGTAGGCCGGTTTGTGTTTGTCGGCAAGGTGCTTTGCGAACTATGAAAGCAAGGAGACGCGCGGGCAAGCGTAATATATATATATATATATATATATATATATATATATATATATATATATATATATATAGACATTTGTTTACCTTTTTGTTGCAAAAATAAATAAAGGAGTTTTTCAAAACGTCGCTGTTGACTTTTCACCCGAGTACGTGTTACTTGGCTTTGAAAACAATTTTATCGCACACCATGGCTTGCAACTAGCCGAATAGACTAATGCAGATGTCAGAGGAACAAGTCGTCTTTCCTGGAAATTTGCAAACATTACTTTTTAACGACGTACAGCAAACACACTCAACTACACGTTGGAATGACACACATGGCGCAAGAAACGTCTGGTTCAGTTCTGCAGAAACGGCATGTAATTAAAGTAACTGTTTGTGGTTGAGTCCGTAGACAGCGATGCTTTCCTTCCAGCGCGCGTAAGGCCAACCGTTTGAGGAACTTCCTTGAGCGAAAACTGTGAATGTATAGCCCCGTTAACGGAAGCTTTAGAAACACGGAGGCCGAACGTGAGACGTTCACTGCATGAGTTGCAGACATAGAATGTAGAGTGCTTCCCTCAAGTTCCGACATGCGTGCCTAGGTCGCTAGAAAGTTTATGTTCTTGTAGTTTCAATGTTCCGAGGCTTCTCTGATTGTATACGTGTGCGTTGGCTAACGGATATGTATGTTCTCAGAGGTATGGACGAGAGTTTCCAGCTTGCCGTCGCGTTAAACGAAGGCATTCGCGGACCAGCATAGCGACACTGCGAGTCAGTACTTCAGATAAAATTTTCACAATGGAAGCGTTATCTTCCGCAAAGTACGTGATAAGGGCCTGTATCACATTTTGTGCTGTCGTTACGCGTTTTCGCCGAAAGCGATAGGCCTGCGGTCTCGCCACTCAACTTGTGACGGCTGACTGGAGTGATAACCTGGAGTGATAATCCACATAAGTGGTGTGTCCGTATATGCGATACACAGGCCGCCTCCCCTAGACGCTTTTGTGCGAGACAATAGCCCAAGCGACGCCGGCAGACATCAGATATCAGTTGGCGTCCAGCTGGCAAATTCCAACAGTTGTTTTTTTCTTTTTTAATGATCTCTAGTACATATTCGGCACGTCGAGTAGGTATTTGCAGCCGTCGGAGTATTCGGCCATGGCGTATACATTTCTCGTATACGTTTCTAGACGTCGAGAAATTGGGGAGAGAATCTGATTGAAACGTTTTCAAATACGAGAAGGCAGTTCTTGTTTGAGCTCGCGTCCGACAATCACCACACCAGCGAGGCGAGAGCCAAGGCCACAGCTCATCGTGAACCTGTCTTACGCGTAGAAACGTTGCGAATTGGGTATACTCGGTGTTTACGTGCTTCTTTTATTCGCAGATTACGGGAGCATTATTAACAAGAACTTCATGAAACGTGAGCGAGGCCTGTTTGTCATCCGTGAAAGCCAAATTTTTCGCTGTGTTGTGTTCGACACTCAGAACTGCTCCGCACCATAGCACGAGCATGCGGCGCCTTCTTGCAGCGAGCAGCTACCACGTTTGAGTGAGATACGGAATCCCGCTCCGTGCGGCAATGTAAGTGCAGATGAAAGGAACTGCAGAATAATAGGGCCCAGCTCAGTGTCGAGCAATCGACACGCGGGCATGGCGCTGTGTTCCGCCGTGCGACCCAACCTTCTTTCTTGCAGGTGTACGATGTACCGCAGCTCTCGCTACCTGATGGCCCGTAACCATGAATGACTCGTAATTTACTTAACGTTTGTAAATCGTCGCATTTAATATTGTTCTGGACGCTCGCGCCGGTGGCATTGACGCTATACAAATTGAATGACCATGCGAGAACCAAGACCCCACCTTGCGTGATTCTATTGGTGCAGACGGTATAAACAAGTGACATTTAGGATGCAGAAACATTGATTTAACGTACTTGTTAATATGTAGGGCAGAGTACCTGCGGTCCGCTTTTAATGGGAACACGTGAGCGAGGGACGTAAGTGAATATTCCTTTGTAATAAATTCGGCATTTACTCTGGAAGGCATCAGGCTTTGCTGCAGGTAACTTGAGGTAGGTAGCGGTGGGTCTTCTCTGTGTATACGTGCTTCTGCAGTACATTGACACCGCTTCCGCCGGCACCTACAGCTGGAGCGCCTACTATATACTTTGTCAGCTGCGCTCCGGCGCGTTTTCCCTAGGCCCTCACCTCTGGACCGCATTGTACGTGTAGTCGTGGCCGACGCAGCGGTATGGGGTTTCCAGTTTTCCGCAGTGCGACGGAGATTGCATTAAAACAGCCGCTGGAAGACCCTGTGAGATCGGAACACCTACTTTCTTGCTGGCGCACTGTTCAAGCACTGGCGCACCCTCTGAAATTTCTTCTTTCTTTTCACTCCCGCACACCGCGCAGAAAGCGCGGCGCAGCACAGCGTGAACGACTGAAGGATTAGCTGCGAATGTAAGGATGCCGCTCATCGGGGGCTACGCGTTAGTCGCGGAAAATGTGGTCCCAAAGTATTTGATCGATATAAGTAAATCGGGCGCGCTTATGCGGTGTCAGTCGTTGCACTAATCATAGCCAGCCGCCATACTCGCACAGGCAATTATATGGACGGACGCGGAGAGGGAAGCGGGGGATCAGTGTCCGGGTGTTTCCGCCGCTTAACCCGCAGCCCTAGTTCCACTTCCTTCGCCTTCTTCCGCCGCGTGGCTCGGCGGGCAGCCTGCCGGCGGCCGGGGGCGTCGTCACTTGGCAGCAGCTGGTCGCAACGTCGCGCAATGACTACGGCAACCCCTTGCAGGCTCCTGTTCCCCGTCAGCGTGGAGAGCGCGGAAAGCGCCGAGTTCGACAGCGTGGTCATCGTCGGCACGGGCTTGGACGCCACGCACCTGCAGGGTGGCATCCTCGACAAGTACCGCGAGCCCCTCGTCGCGCACAGGCAGGCGAGTCGGTTGTTTCAGTCACTCTTGCGAATGTGTTTATGACTTCTCAGGCACGCGAGATCTGGAGCCAGCGACTCCGTAACTGTGCATGGTCTGGAGGGCAACAAAGTCTTCCTCGTTTGAACATGGTCCAAAGTATAGGTACACGAGATTACAATGTGCTCAACTGACGTCAAATCTCTCGCGAAGGAATCGACGTTTTATTGAGTGGGCAGTTGCGACTCTCAACACTTTATTCTGCTATCTTGAAGGCATAATGGACGAACGTTGACTGCAATGTTATGGGCATGAGTTCAATTGTAAAGTGTTTAAAACCAGGGCAGTCTCCCAGGGACTCCGTGTGATAATTCGTAGCAGGGTTGACGTAATTGTATTCAATGCAAAACTGTTCAAACAGGTCGTGTAAGAGAACACGTGGAAAAAAAAAAGAATAGAGCTGTAGAAATCTGACACCAGCGTGTTTGTGTGCGCCCTTGTTATTGGGCCTGCCATGGCTTAATGATTGTAATGACCGCTGGAGCTGCAGGAGGATTTACCATCGCGCCGTCTCGAGCTTCAAGTTAAAACGAGCACACGTCTGAAACGATAGTTTTTGTTAACACGTGTTTTCTCGTTCCATTTATTCTGACTGGGCGTTTTAATTAAGCGCGCGCACTAATTTTGTTTCAGTTGCTGCGCAGCCAGCCGGTCGTTAGCGCTGACTTCAGCGAAATCGTTTCGCGATGTTTGAACGTTTCTATACCTTCCGTTCTGCCCGTATCCGTCCTTGTCGCTATTCGCGAGCCTTGTGTGGAAAAAAAAAAAAAAGAACAACACCTCGATTGCAGCCTTTGCCTTGTAAGCTTTTTCGATCGTTAAGAAGAGTTGCAAATGAGTGGAATGTCGATTTGGTCGTCCCGCGCAATATTTCACTGTCGCATGTTAATCGACGGAGCCTAAGGCCGATGGAATGATTATACAAAATGTTTGCGTTCTTTATCGGCGTGAGTCGCAGAGGACATTTGAGGGTTAAAAAACTCTGTAAAAGTATCCGAACATGTTCCTAGGAGTGGGCAGCGCAACCCGGACGAAAGGCAAAAGGAAGTACACGATGCGAGCGCTCGTATCGTGCACTTCCTTTAGTATTTCGTCCGGGTTGCGCTGCCCACCCCTAGGAACATGTTAGATAACCAACTCGACCAGCTTGCCGTGTTAATTAAGTATCCGAGATGCTGATCTGGGAGATTGAGAAAATGTTTTTATTTCTTTTTCTTTCTCTTTGTTTGAGCATAATGCCTGTGTTTTATCAGCGCACAAAACTTTGTAGCCTATCTGTCATTGATTCGTTGTCGTAAAATCATGTCTTTCGTGTGCTTTCGTCTTCATCCTGTAGGTTGACCAAAAAGCCGAAGAAGAGGTGTTTGTTCTGAGCCTGCCGGAAAAATATCCCATCAAACGCCTTGTAAGTTTTCTTACCTGTAAAGAAGTCCAGAGTCCAGTGCACGATCGCCGCTTTCTCTTGCCCAGATCTTTTCTCCGACCGGGCCCCTGAACCGAGACTACGACGACGTACGTTGCTTCGCTGACGCTGCCTGCAAAGGTGTCAAAAGGTCTGCACAAATTTTCGGCTCTCTTCATACGGCCTTGCGAAGGCAAAAGGTTTTAGTGCTCAAATTGCACTACCTTGATGCCATCGGGGGCCCCATTTTCAGCGTCAAGCAGTTACGAGTAATTTGTGCTATAGAGGGTAGCGAAAGATTACTCGAAAAATATTATAGACTATAAAAACTATATAGTGCAACTAGTGGCACTGACGAACGTGATCTGGCGCAGGGCCACGGCTGCGGGCAGCACCAGGCCTCTCGTGGTTCTTCCAGCCAAACACGGCAACTTCACCAGCTATGACGTGGCCACGGTCCTCGGCACCCTGCACGGGCTCTACGTGGTGAGCGCACTGTGCCCGATATCGCAGCGCTGTTTGGCGCTGTACAGGGTGTTCTTTTTTTTTTTGACTGCACTAATTTTTTTAAATTAGAAAAGTATAAATCACGTAACGTTATTTTTACCATTCGAGTGTACGGGTTGGAAGCCTCTAGATACAAAGCAATTTCCGCACTCACGTGTGCAATTAGCGAAGTTACGGTATTTAACTTTCTGATTAATAACAGTAGGTGGCTACAGCAAATGAGTACTTTGAGTACGATCAACTTTTGAATACAGGAGTTCATGTGGGAACTACGCGAACAATTACTTCCTCTTGGAAGGCTCCTTGAAACCGAAACTGGCTGGCAAAAGAGCGCCTGTGTCGTCGATGTCTATTTCTCTATTGCTCTATATCTAAAGGCTGCCAATCTGTAAACTTGAATGGCAAACATAATATTATTGTGATTTACATTTTTCTAATTTTAAAAATTTGGTGCAGCTAGAAAAAAAACACCCTATATATTGAGGACGCCCGTTAACGCTTGCCACTCGATGTTTTATTATTGGCAAATTCATTGGCAAGCTGATTGACGTTCCATCGTCCGCTCCACGATGCTGCCGTTTCACCCGCAGCCCTTGGAGATCCGGGAGGATGTTCCGAGCCGAAAGCAGAAAGTTACTCGGCTGGGCTTTGCCAACTTCCCAGCAACGGTGCCGAACCGCGACAAGGCCTTCGCGCTTGCTTTGGCCATCGAGCGAGCCAGGTAAGCGCTGCTTGTGATACGCTCGCTAGTAATTGAAGAAAAGCCCTCCTCGGGTCAGTGGCATACTTGCATCACTGAAAGAAGTGCGGTTTCTCGGGGTAAGCGCTGGGACCTTAGCAGGCGCCGTTGCGCAGGATCGTCTGCCGGGACATTGGCGGCAGCGACCCCGAGCGTATGGCGGCGCCTCGCGTGGCCGAATACGTGCAGCACGTGTTCAAGAATTCACCGGTCAACGTGGAGGTGATCGCGGACGACGCCCGCATCCTCAAGGAGTACCCGTTGTTGGCCGCCGTCAACAGGGCAGCGCGAGGTGCGTAATACACTGCGCGCGGTACTCTGTTTTCACGTTGGCCATACGTCGGCCGACTGATTTTATTCGAACGAGAGGTAATCTACAAACGCGTGTTGCTGCGTTGAGCTAACCGATTCACCTTACGCGGCGTGGGATCAGTGCAAGAAACGAGGTCGGAGACAAGAAAGGCACCACTCGAGCTGTTTTGGCTTACTGCGTCGCGCAATAAGTAACTTGAAAGAGCGTAGGTTTGGGCATGTTGGTATTCCATAACTTTTAGGTTTTTTAGCGCACGAAAAAGGGACGAGAGACAGAGGTCCGAGTCGTACCTCTGTCTCTCGTCCCTTTTTCGTGCGCTAAAGACCTAAAAGCAATAAGTAAGTTCCATAACAACGTGAGGTTTTCACAACATGACGTGAAATTATTGAACACTGCGAAAGCAAGAAGGCATACTGAAAGGAAAGAAAGGAAGCAGAGGATTAGCGACGGTAAGCTCAAGAAAAATGCTATAGTTAACAATACTCTCCTTCCCTCCTTTTCCTTTTTTTTCACTATTAACTTCTTCCTTTCGGGTGTTTCGATAATCTGACGTTAAAAATTAAGTTATGGGGTTTTACGTGCCGAAATCACGACCTGATTATCATGCAGATTGTAGTGGCGGACTCCGGATTAATTCGGCAACATGGGGTTCTTTAACGTGCACCCTGTGCACGGTACACGGACGTTTTTGCATTTCTTCCCCATCTAAATGCGGCCGCCGCAGTCGGGATTTGATCCCGCGACCTCGCGCTTAGCAGCGCAACGCCATAGCCGCTAAGCCACGGCAGGTAAACCTGACGTCATATGGCCGCGTTTTATGGAACTTATTTCGCGACGCATTAAACAAAGACAGTTGTTAGTCATCGCTCGTGTGGTGTCTTTCTTGTTTCTGACCTCATTTGTTGCGCTGTTCCCACGCCTTCTGAGACTTGATGGAAGCGACCTGTGGTTGAAGCGTCTTGTGGGCGTTCTTTTCGAAGTATGCGCAGTCTGCAGGTGCGTTCAAAATGCATTGGATATTAATTTTTTTTTTTGCGCTTGTTTCAGGTGTTTCAAGGCATCAGTGCAGGATGATACACCTCACTTACACCCCCGATGGGCCGATCAAGAAAACGTTGTTCTTCGTGGGAAAGGTGAGAATCAGTGGGCATATATAATTTACTGCTCACGCAACTTTCGCTGTAAGCAAAAACGAAACACGGTACTGTACTTCTGCTTTCATCTATTTCAATACTGTTCGTCTCTAGAGAGCCATATTTATCTTAGTCTTAAGTATACGCAGTAAACTGCGTTCCGCATACTTTTTGTGCCGCCTGTGCATCGTGCGTGAGACATAAGTACACTGAGTCATCACGGTCAGTTATGCTTAGACGGGCGCGCACAGCACAAACAATTCTGATGTCAAGGCTCCTTGCTAGATGTCTGTGTCTCAGCCGCGTGCCATGGAACCTCAAAAAAGGAGGGCTCGCTCTTATCACGTTCGTTTGATGTTGTAATAGCAACAACGGCATGCACTTCAATATTTCAGCCGCTTTTCATATCTATCCCATCACACTCCTGCTCCATCATACAGCACACGCTTTCCCATATTTTACTGTTCCTTGCATGTCGGAGACGGAGCGCTGCTTCCTTGTGTCAGCGTTCTGTACGCGTCTTGTTTTATTGCGATAGCATTTGTATAGACACTCCAGGTAAATTTTCGTCGTCGGGTTGCCGTGATGTTCCGGGTACTCTCTCTCTCTCTCTCTCTCTCTAGCGCGCGCGCGCGCACGCACGCACGCACGCACGCACGCACACACACACACACACACACACACACACACACACACACACACACACACACACACACACACACACACACACACACACACACACACACACACACACACACACACACACACACACACACACACACACACACACACACACACAGTTCCGGGTACTCTCTCTCTCTCTCTCGCACACACACACACACTGTGTGTGTTCCGGGTACTCTCTCTCTCTCTTTCTCGCGCGCGCACACACACACTGGGAACTGTGTGTGTGTGTGTGTGTGTGTGTGCGAGAGAGAGAGTACCCGGAACTGTGTGTGTGTGTGTGTGTGCGAGAGAGAGAGAGTACCCGGAACTGTGTGTGTGTGTGTGTGTGTGTGTGTGTGTGTGTGTGTGTGAACGAGAAGAAAGGAAACTGAGGGGCCCGATTTTTATGAGTCATATTATAAGAAGACAACAATGACACCAAGGACAGCATAGGGGACATTATCTGCAGTTCTTAATTGAATTGATGAAATGATAAATAAGTGGAAATGAAAGTGGATGAAAAGACAACTGGCCACAGGTGGGATACGAACCCACGTCGATCCTCGCATTGCGCGTGCGATATCTTCTACCAATTGAGCTACCGCGGCGCCGTTTTGCCATCCCCTTTCTGGGGTGTTTAAGTTTATCTACGAGAACTAACCCTGCGAGTGTTAGCCAGCGCGACCACTCACGCACTTGGCGGCGAATGTGGAACACCTTTTCTGCCGTGTAATGCGAAGAATTGGGCTCATATCCCACCTGCGGCCGTTTTTTTTTTTTTTTTTTCCGTGTGCAAGAGACGTTTCGTAGCTGCCAGGGTGCTGTTCCTTCCGCCTAGCAGGATCGCCCTTGCGTGTTGCGTTCTGCCACCATGTCGCACCCGCGGATAGTCTTGTCTTGTCTTGTGTCCCAGGCAGTGGCGCGTACCCACTATGGGGGATTGGCCAAGAAGCAGGCGGTTTTCGAACACGGTTCGAACACGGTTCGAGGAGCCGTCGTTGTTTTTGCTCATACAACTCTTGGCTTATACCCACTATGGGGGATTTCTTTATTTTTATTTATTGCCACTGCAATCCCAGGAACGGATTTTCGCAGGGTGGGCATACAGATACAAGCAGAGATCAAATATTCACAAAAAATCCATAAAGAACAAAAGCTGCAAATTATTAGTATACACACAAAACGCATCAGCAATGATGACAGTACACATAGGAGTAGACATAGCAGTACAATAAGGTTTATGGCAAGTTCTAATTAATCAATAACACATCAAATCTTGATTGAATAAATTAATACTAAATGTAAGGAGCATCAAGTTCATAACAATAATAAATTCTTAACTATATGGGTAGCCGGGAATGACTGCAACAGAAAATTAGATATTAGTATATATACACTGAGGCTTCTGGTGAATGACCTCAGAGGTTGCTGTAGTACGTACTTCACTGTTAGTAAGCTGATTCCGTTCCGTTACAGTTCTTGGAAAAATCAATATTTAAAGCAGTTGTTACGCTGGCAAAAAGGGGTGATTGTGAGATTATGAAGTTGTGTTGTAGTGTAACCTGAAGAGAAAGATATTGGCCAAGAAATGGGTAATGAGTGGAGCCGTTGTTATTGTTGTTGCCCATCTAACTCCTTGCTCATACCCACTATGGGAAATGGACCAAGAAATAGGTATAGTTTGAGCATTGCTCGAGGATCGTCGTCGTCGTTGTTGGTGCTGTTGTTGCCCATCCAACTTTCGGCTCATACCCACTATGGTGGATTGCCCAAGTAATGGGTATAGTTTGAACACCGTTGGATGAGTCGTTGTTGTTGTTGCCCATACAACATTTGGCGCGTACCAATTATGGGAGATCGGCCAAGAAATGGGTAATTAATGGAGCCGTTGTTTTTGTTATTGTTGCCCATCCAACTATTGGCTTTACCCACTATGGGGGATTGGACGAGCAGTGGGTAATTGGTGGAGCTGTTGTTGCCCATCTAACTCATACTAACTCGTACCCACTAATGGGGAATTGGTCATGAAATGGGTGGATTGTTCCAAGTTATAACCACAAATAAACTCTCAGGACGTATGTAGAGTAAGTGCTGTTGAAGGGGGAAATTACATGTTAAAATGAAAGTAATAATAGTAGGATGACTCAATAATTATTAATTGAAAAGCGCGCACACACGAAAGGGAAATATACAAATTTAATAGGGCATTCGGTTGGACTCTAAGAAATTCCTGGAATGCGAAGCAAAAATCCCTGTGGCTCAATCCCAAAGTAGAGGCCCCACCAAACGAGAGAGTCCGAGCGCAACGCTAAATCTTGCTGTCGCTGTCGCTTTTCTGGCGAAGCTGCCCCCCCCCCCCCCCTTTTTTTTTTAGTAATAATGGCTTTTCAGCTAGCTCATATATATGCAGATTATAGTTCATGGCTTAACTTATGGTTTACCAAGTGCATAATCAACATTGTCCGGCATTCAATAGCTACTATCTCATCGTCAGCTTCGTACCCGTTCTCAGCGTGTAAACAGATTAAAAGGACGTCTTGTTGGGCGAGTTGGTCACAATTCATCTTGGGTACTAGGCGCGAAAACACACACGACACAAGGAAGGAGACGGGACAGAGCGCTCTGTCCCGTCTCCTTCCTTGTGTCGTGTGTGTTTTCGCGCCTAGTACTCAAGATAAAGTGTAAACAGATGCACTTCCGGCGACATCTTTCTTGACGGTGGGCGCTGTGGCTGACGACTTGGCGTGTTGCTTCCCAGGGCGTGACGTACGACACTGGCGGCGCCGACGTCAAAGCCGGTGGCCACATGGCCGGCATGCATCGCGACAAGTGCGGCGCCGCAGCCGTGGCCGGCTTCTTCAAGGTAAGCCTCCCCAGAACCGTGGTGACGTCGCACTGCGTGCTTCGCCCGATGGACGAGGCGATCGGCAGCGCTCAGTCGAAGCGGCAGCAGCGCCTGGCATCAGCTAGCGCCTCCGCGCAAACGCGGTCGCTCGCCTGCAAAGTCGGTACGGCATGTGGAAGAGTTGAAGTGCAGTTTGCCTACTGTATGATGTTATTCGAACATCCGTATTACGGCTAAAAAACAAACAATGCATGTACTAAATGGCCAGAAAGAATTTCAACAGCAAATTTTTGACATGGTAAGCACATTCATCATCATTTCATTTTAGTCCGCCTCCACTTACGCCTAACTTGCGTCAGCCGACCACCGTCATCTCCCTGCAAATTTCCTGATTTCCTGGCGGCGACCGTCATTGTCAGTTCCAGGAGCCACCAGTCTGTACGTCCAACAACGGTGCACATTTTTTTAAAAAATCCTACCATGTCGCTATTTGCAACAAGGTCCAGTAATTGCCTAGGTAACACGGCTGATATAGGTACGCGGAACGGTTAGGGCCTACGATTGAAATAAAACCACGACAAAAACGAAACCGCCTTTATGTTAATGAAAATGCAACAGAAGACGAAAGAGAAGAATGTGCAACATAGCTGTCAAGCATTAAAGGAAGGAAATCTGATTTATTGATTGTTATTTAGCAGGAAACGAAGAAAGAAGAAAATGTCGGGACTGTTCCGCTAAATTCAGTGTGGTTTGTAACCCTAAGTAAGCATGTTTCATCTTTCGTTGACCTGCCCAACTGCAGTTCTCCTTAACCTCGAGTAGAATAACAGGTACATTCGTTTGCTCTCTGATCTGTAGTTTATACTGCCGTGTTAACTTTACGCCTATCACTTCCCGTTCCGTAGCTCGTTGCGCAGTCCTTAGAAGTTCCCTTGTTAGCCTCTAATTTTAGGCCGTACAGATTTGCATTCGCTAATGCATTGATTATATACTTTTCAGTGATTTCGGTAAGCTGCGCTTCATGGTCAGTGAGTGGCTTCCATTGCGCTTCAACCCGCGTTTAGTCTTCTGCAGGTTTCTTTCTCATTATCCGGATCCCCACATAGGTGTTAACTTGGCCTAGATAAATGTACCCCTTCCCTGCTTCAGGAGTTTGACTACTAATTACGAATACTTGTTCCCTCGCCAGGCCATTGAACAGAATGCAAGCACTTTTGAATATCTTTGAGGCTAATTTGTTTACTGAAATAACGCAAATAGATTTGCTCCAAGCATGTACAGAAGTAGTCACGGGTTATATTACGCTCAGGACACGGCCTCTTATTTCAAGCTTGACTGGAATAAATTAATCATCGTGACGTAATCCGTATACACACGAACTTCTGAAGCCTCGTGCTTGTGTGCGCCAGTATGAGGTACCGTCACGCTGGGTGCACAGCCGATAAGAATTCGCAGTGAGTTTCTTTAGGGGGCTTATCGAGGGCTTCAGAAAGCTTCAAGGCAGCGTGGCCGCCGATAGTTCCGGTTCGTCGTTTTAGCAGCTTTGGGTGGTTCACCCGACCTGCTTGACGTCGCATACTCTCATTCGGCGTCACACGAAGGGTACTTGTTGGCAGGAAATTAAAGCTCGAGAAATAGGCGGTGCGGAGATCAGCGGCGGAAAATAGCACACAAGACGTTAAATAATTAATGGCATTCTGGGGCGTAGGACGCCCACAGCTAGGGTCACTATGGGGGCGAGCATTATTCCGACAAAAAACGACACCGACTGTACAGCTGAAACATGTAACGCCTCCTTCAATACCTTCGCACTGCCGGTCAAGCTTACTTCATATAGATGATATACAAATTTCACTGAGCAGGGTGGCTCAATGCCTGTGGCGTTCTGCCGCTGAGCTCATACGAGGTGGCGGGTGCTTAAATTTAGGCGCACGTTAAAGAACTCCAGGTAGTCAAAGTTAATCTGGAGCTCTCCAATACGGCGTCTCTTATAGCTCTAGTGTTGCTTCAAGACGTTACGCATCAATCAATCAGTCGTAAATCAATCGATTCCACTCTCTGGCCTCCAATGAGGCCTTTATGATGTATGAATGAGGCTTTTATGATCCCTACCCTTTCTTCCAAATGACAGGTGACTAGCAAGTGATTGTATCCTCATGAAATAAATAAACATTAATGAATCATTGAATCTCACTCAACTTTGACATCGTCTAGGCTTCTGGTGTGCACATCGGAACAAATTACTGATGTAGCACTGTCATGCAGCATGGTAACAATGTGCAGCTGAATCGGTCCTGCTGCCTTTTTATGCATGTTTAAGGCGAGAAGCAGAAACTATACTGAGTTGTATCGGTGAAGGTAAACAATGGTGTCAGTAATTTTTTGTCTTGCATGTTTACTCTCACAGGTGCTGAGCGAGCTTCGTCCCAAAGGTGTCAAAGTGTTCGGTGCTATGGCAATGGTCCGAAACAGCATCGGTTCAGGTGAGCTATCGACGACGCTCTGCGCACCATCCATGCATTAGTGTTTTGGGCCCTCAGAGTAAATATATTTAAATGTTACTTGTGATAAATTTTAGGGTTCTTGCACTGTACCCGTACCCTTTATCACAGGTAATGCTCTGCTAGATGTACAGGATAAGCATTTTTAATCGCATATACAGCCGCTTTTCGTGCGGGGAAGCATTGTTGCATAAAAAAAAAAGGGGGTGCTTACAACATGACCGGCACAATGCGCGCGCGCGCATTGTGTCCATGTGTTAATATATATATATATATATATATATATATATATATATATATATATATATATATATATATATATATATATATATATATATATATATTGACACATGGATATTTTCAGCGCTTTTGACCGTCTAACAAATGTTACCGCTCAGCGCGGGACGCCCCTGCATGTATCGTAAGTTTCTGGAATGTTATCGGATGGTTCTATCGGCTGTCTGTTTTCACCGAACCCTGTGTAATCTGATTTCATGTATGCGCGTCGCGAATGGTGTAGAACTTTCTGGAAGGCACGCGGGCACCAGCGATTGCTCTTTGTTGCACGCATGTCGCTGTGCAACAATGAACCCTTGGCCGAACTTACTCGTGCAGAGTGTTACGTGGCCGACGAGATCATTACATCGCGTGCGGGGGTGCGCGTCAGGATTGGAAACACCGACGCTGAAGGACGAATGGCCATGGCGGACGCTGTTTGCGAGTTCAAGGACAAGGTGATGCTCGTCTGCTGTCGATGCGCTTCTCAATGCGTAGCACCCTTTGGCGAGTACCCCGGCAATTCCGGTCGCAAAATCGTGACGCGTGACAACTTTCACGTAAGAATGCATAGGGCTCCATAGAAAATACATGGGGTTGGGGTGCGCCAACGTCAATTTGGGACTGGGTCAACCTAAACTTCGGGGTGATATGGGATTGGGTCAATCTAAAATTTGGTCGTGAGCCAACTTAAATTTGGGCGTGATGGGCCAACCTAATTTTGGGGGTGATGTAGGGTCCGGCCAATTCGAATTTGGGGTGATAAGGGGTTGGGCTAGCTTGAAATTTGAAGGTGAGCCAACCTAAATTTGGGGATTATATAGGAGTGGGCCAACCTGATTTCGGGGGTGATATGGTGGTGGACTATCTAAATTTGGAGGTGATATGGAGAAGGGCCAACATTAATTTGGGGGTGGGCCAACCTAAATTTGGGGCTGATATGGGGGTAGGCCAACCTGAATTTGCGGGTGATATGGGGGTGGGCCAATTTAAAATTTGGGGGTAGGCCTACTGAAATTTGGGAAACAAAATCAAAAGCCAACAGCCGAGTCAAAGAATGCTGCGTATTAGGAGACAATGCTCTGAATGTATGTAGCTTTTCCTTTTCCTGTGCTAAAGTGAAAGCCCTTCGTTGTCATTACAGGCACTCAGTGAAGTGAATCCACGTATATTCACCATCGCTACCCTTACGGGACACGCATGCATCGCTGTTGGAGATGGCTATTCGGTAAGTGTCTAGCGCGGGGCTGACTCTGCGCGCAACGCTGACCCACGGCTGCTGTTCCAGATCATCATGGATAACGGCCCAGCCTGCTTGAACGCCGTGAGCGCTACCGTGAAAGCTGCTGGTGACGAGATCGGAGACTTGTTCGAGGTGTCCACCGTTCGCCGTGAGGTTAGTCCTTAAGTTTTCAGAATTTCTTCGGGCTGCTTCGGAGTGTGTCATATCCACATCCACACAGCGTCTTGATATTATGGCGTAATAATTCTTACTAGCATATGATTCAAGGTATTGTTGTGACATCAGAAATATGGCTTCAAAGTGCTATACGTGATGAGAACGTAGTACCCCCTGCCTATAGATTGTTCCGAAGGGATAGAGTCAGTAGTGGCGGCGGAGAAGCCATCGAAATTAAACACTGAAGCCACTGTTATATACCAAATAGATGACACTGAAACCTTGCATCTCAAGGTTAAAGTATTTGGTAATACCATCATTCTGCTTGCTGCTTGCAGAGCACCAGACTCCAATGTCATATTTTTTTACTAAATTATATAACTATGCGTCACAGTTCAGGAAAGGCAAACTAATAGTGGCTGGTGATTTTAATTTTCCAAGCATCTCAAAGCTGGCTCTGCTTCTCCTAAATATACTAATACGCTCTTTGACCTTATGTTTGGAAATGACCTTGTACCCGCCGGGGTGGCGCAGTGGTTTTGGCATTTCGCTGCTAAACCCGAGGGTGCGGGATCAAATCCCGGCCATGACAGCCATATTTAGATGGGGGAGAAATGAAAAAAAAAAAAAAAAAAAAGAACGCCCGTGTACCATGCATTTGGTGCAAGTTACAGAACCCCAGGTGGTCGAAGTTAACCGTAAGACCCCCACTACGACATATGCCTCATAATCATATCTTGGTTTTGCCGCGTAAAATTCCAGAGTTTAATTTTTAAATTAACGTGACCTTGTTTAGATTGTTAATGAACCTACACGTTTTGAACATGGTTCGTGTTCACTTTTAGACCCTGTATTTTCGCCTCGTTCTTTGCGTTGCTTTTCTGTTTCCGTTGAATCGAGACTATTCGATCACAATTCGGTATATGCCACTCTCTCTTCACGTCGAAGCTTCACACTCTGCGCCTGCGCTTAGCAGCATAAAAACATTCTCACGCGTGGATGACATTGGCATATTAGATTACCCAGAGGCACGTTTTCTGGATTTTCGTAGTGTGGAACTGGGGCTCCTTTGTTATGAATTAAAGTGTATCTGCCTCTTTCGTACTAACAACTTTGTGTCCGACCAAGTTATAGAAAAGCCAAATTTACTCTGTCGATTAATGGACACGTCACACATCTGAAACGCAAAGCGAGCGAGAAAGCAGAGTGCCTTTGTCCGACCGCCTGACTGCTATTCGCACTGTGCTGTATGAAGCAATCAGCCCTGTCAAATGAATTTGATTTTGATGCTACTTTACAGAGATTCATTAAAGATGACACCCAGCGGTTTTGGAATACCCACAATTCGTGACTACAAGAAACCAATAAGCAAGATTTCACATAGTAGCGCGACTGTTGACCCGAAGGAAATAGCGCAGCACTTCAACCACAATTTACATAGTGTCTTTTCTAGTGCTTCTCCTGTAGTTAACGGCTCGCACCCTGTTTCTTTGATGTTGAAGGTATGGTATTATATTAAGGTATCGTAAATATTCTGCTAAGACTGAAAATTAAATCGTCTCCCGGACCTGATGACATACCAGACGCTTTCCTCCGCTGTTATGCCAAGTCACTAGCGAAGTTCCTTGTTGTGATTTTTTAAGCGCCCTTTAGTCCAACTGCTGTTCTACAGGACTGGAAAATAGCATGTGTGTCGCGCCTGTTTTTAAGAATTGAGACCCTCTTTTAGCGAAAAAATAATCACCACATTTCAATCATATCTTCTTCATGTAAGATGCTTGAACATATTTTGGCCTCGTTCATTAAAAGGTTTCTAGATAACATTCTATCACCAGTACAACAATGGTTTCAGAAAAGGATTATTGACAGTCATACAGTTGTCAGCCGTAATTTGTTCTTTTGCAGCTCTTGAGAAGGCAGGTCAACTAGATCTCACGTTATTAAATTTCTCTAAATACGACTTGGTTTGCCATGTCAAACTGATACGGTAAGTTGAACTTACTTCCAGAAGACGGTTGTAGCGCCGAAAAATACAACACATAGCAGCCGACCAAGGCTATGTGTTGTCTTTTTCGGCGCTACAACCCTCTTCTGGAAACATGCACCAACTAGCCCCCCAACAAGTATTACTCATCATCATCATCATCATCAGCCTGGTTAGGCCCACTGCAGGGCAAAGGCCTCTCCCATACTTCTCCAACAACCCCGGTCATGTACTAATTGTGGCCATGCCGTCCCTGCAAACTTCTTAATCTCATCCGCCCACCTAACTTTCTGCCGCCCCCTGCTACGCTTCCCTTCCCTTGGGAGTATTACTCAAGTTGAACTTACTAGGCTGCCAAGCTTTTTTATTTTAGAAATCCGCTTATTTGTATGGTTGCAGCCAGTATGTTGTTGATTGGTGGGCATCTGATGTTCTTTCAGTTCAATTGTGTTCCCCAAGGCAGCATGCTTGGACAGTTTGTTTTTCTGATTTTTTTTGTAACAACATTGCCAACATAATCGCAGAGCTGGTTGAAATCCGTCTGTTCGTAAACGATTGTATGCTTTTTACTGCGGTAAAAACAAGTGATGATCAGAGAGTGCATAACGCTGCACTCGATAGAATTATCTCTTGGTGCGACGAATGCGGCATAAGGATTAATTCTGATAAGGCCGTCATGCTTCGAATAACAAGTAAGAAGAGTCCACAGATACTCTCTTATTCTCTTGGTCCTGATCCTTTACGCGAAGTGAGTGATTATCCATACCTAGGCGTAACGTTATACAAAAATTTGAGTCGGAATACACGCATTTGAAATGTCTGGCACTTCAGCTTTAAAAAGAAAAAAAAAAAGAAGACTTTGTTTACCTTGTTACAGGCTTAAGTATGCATCCTGTGGGGTCTCCAAACGTGCTCTTGGGAAAAGCAACAACAACACAGTAGTGTAGACAACCACAAGGGCATTTATTGCATCTTTCATGCACCAATGCCAACGAGCGAAATTGCTGCTAATAGAAGATGCCGATGGGCGCGGACGAATCGAAAGTCCGACTCACCGCTTCAGGATATCGAGCGAATATGTTCGCCGAGCCTATAATCGTTCGCCCGTACGGTCACCCTGAAGCCTCTCGAGACGGTCCCGCAGAGCGTGGAGACAGGCGCGCGACTAGTCCGCGCATTCTGGCGACCCCAAGCCAGAGAGGAACACTCCATTTTGCGCCCGAGCAAACCCGTCGTTAGGTGGTGTTAGCAGCGCAGCACTTGCGTCATCTCGCCTACTATTTTGCAACCACGCCGACCGCCGGTGGCGCTTAGCTACGCGGGCAAGCCGCATTATAGTAGATGCGATAACAACGTTATGCGGGGGGACATCAGGGGGCGCAAGACAGTTGAGCGTCTCCACAACCTTCGCATGTAATAAATTACTATATACATCAATTATTAGGCCAAAAGTAGAATATACTTCTGTAGTATGGGACCGCCACATAAAAATTAACATGATGTATTTGAAAAAATTAAGAGGAAGGTTGTCCGCTTTATATTTGCGAAATACGACCGCGATGATTCCATAGCCAAACTTATGGAGATCAATTCGATTATCTAACTGCAAGATAGAAGAAAATTCCTAGGAAATACATTTTTATGCAAATTATTACACCGGATGCTTGCCATCAACGTTAGCCTATAGGCTACATATGTTACACCATTATCAACTCTCCAAACTCGTCATACTCATTCGCAGTCCCTAACGCCATATATACTTTGTCAGGACTATCCTGTTTGGATGTTCATACTTCCCCACAACTGCTTTCGACTGTAACAGTTTGCCTGAAAATCGCCCTAATTTTGTAGAGCTAACTGAAGGTCGTATCTTGCAACGTACATGTCATTGCTTGCGTTTGAAAGTGTCTGTCTTGATGTGTGTTATTTCTTTCTCTCTCTCTCTGCTCTGTAGTTATTTTTGCCCCTCCTGCTTGAGCCTTTGTGCATCTTTACTTCAAGATGTTAATTCAAGGCGTGCACGCTGTCGTCGTGTACTCGTGTCTTATTGTTAATAATGCGCAGGACTACAATTTCGTGCGAGGCCCATCCGAGTACGAGGACCTAATCCAGTGTAACAACGAGCCGTCGTCGCGTACTCCGCGGGGTCACCAGATGCCGGCAGCTTTCCTCATCAAGGCGTCTGGTCTGGACAAGGTCAGTCTTTCCTTCGCAGCCTTTTTTTTTTCTTGTGAAATCGCAGGCTATAGGCGGTTCGCTTTCGGCAAGCCAGTCTTCAAATATTAACGACATTTAAATATTTTTCGCAGCATTGCTATTATTTTGTATTGCAATCGATAGAATTGGTATGTGCGCGCAACAGCTGCATCGCATCGCGACGCTGGTACTATATTTTTCCAATTATGTACACTTTCGACGTAGACTGGCAGCCCGGTACGTATTTTAGCCACGAAATTTCCCCTAGCCGCCTCAGTACTTGAGCGGCTAGGAGAGAGAGAAAAAAAAAGAAGAACGGGCCGTGGCGGCTCTGCTTTAATCGCGGTTCGCACGTTGTTGGCTTAATGTCGTGCGCGCGCAAGAAAGAGTGCGGGGAAGTTTGCCCTTTGAACGGGTGTTGTCGTTCTCTGCTGCCGCGCAGCACGGCCTGGATTCCGAGCGACCGCTGTGCTACTCGCACATCGACATCGCTGCCAGCTCGGGACCGTTCCCGGGCGTTCCGACGGGGGCTCCCATTGCGGCTCTCACTCAGGCTTTTCTGCTGGACTGAATCTGCGGGCCGCTTCCCTCGAGTGGCTGCCACCTACTCAACCGTGGAGATTGATTACGCGTACAGGCCAGAGGACGAAATGAGATCGTCCGTTTTTTTTTTTTTTTTTTCTCAGGGTCAGTGATAATTTACCGACTTTACATGCATGCAAATTTTTCATCAAATGTGTTTACTCTAGGCAATTGGTCAGATCTGCTTTGTGATCCCTATTTCTCTGTGTATTGATGAAATAAAATGAGTATTGCACCAGCGCTTTGCGAGAAACGTGTTGCACGCACTTTCTTCGCTGCTCTGGAAGTGGCTCCTAGCTGCTGAAGGCACCCCCCCCCCCCTCTCTTTTGTACGTCACGTGACGCCAATGAGAAATGGAGACTTCAGAAAGCGTGACGCTGCTATGGTGTCCAACGGGCTGCTTTTTCTGCACGGCGGCAGTCAGGAAGAAAAAAAAAGGGAGAGGGCTAATATAATTTAGTCGTGTCAAAAAGTAAACGTTCTAAACGCGTGCTGTATATTGCGAGACAGAAGTTTCTTTTTATTTATTTGTTTGTTACATTGCCTACAAGTGCGGCTTCTGAGATCACCGGCGTTTAGGCACATAAGGATGAAATGTTGCTGCCTCTTATGGGCCGCAACAACTATAAGTGAAAAATCCCGTTTGAAGGAGAAAAATTGGCGCTGTCAGTGCATCACCCGATGCACTGACAGCGATCGCTAGGTTTAGCGTTGCAATTGAACTCCCGTTCAGAGCCTCTACTCTAGGATTCAGTCACTGAGAGGTTTGCTCTGTTGTCCAGGAATGTCTTGTGGAGTACAATCGAATGTCTTGTTAAATTTGTATCTTTTTTCCTGTGCTAGTTAATTAGTGAATATTGATTCTTAATACTATTATCGCTATTTATCCACGTCCCGCCCATATTTTGTGCACTCTTCTTGTCTTTTTGAACAATCTCAAGCAATTGTAGATGTAGAAAATGTATTGTGTTTGTCCGGACACTGAGCCGGAGGCGAAGTCGACTGTCCTGGTCACTCAGGTGATGAATAACATAAAAATAAAGCGGCCGCTTTTGCTGGTTGTTGTGAATCGAGGAAAAAAGACAGCGTAAAAATTATGCATATTCCATGCACTGTTGAAATGATGTGAATTATGTGAATTATTTCGCAGCATTATTTTGGGTTCTGCAAAGCGTTAACAAATGGACCAACGTGTTTGTGTAAGGCGAGCAATTGGCGTGTGTTACAACAGCAGCGAGTTAACGTCAACAAAATCATCCGCCCTTTCAATCTGTGAAGGTGCATGACCGTCGAAGCTGCGTAGCACACGACAAAGAGGTGACACAGAATTTTGAACAAATGTATGAACACATTTATTGTCTTGATCGGTGGTCATTGTGAGGAAAGGTACGCACACACATTTATTTTTATATATTCGCATTCATTCGTGTTATACATTGGTTATATACGTTCGTGTTTTCATTTCGCGATATACTGATGCAAGGAATGCGTGACCGAAATCACCGCACCGACTGGCAAATGGCCAGTGCCGTCAGCCCCTTCGCAGAGGAAGGGGCATGCATGATGAGCGCCATCGGAGCCGGCTGTGGAAGAAGACGTTGAAGGCGCGAGCAGTGCCACGAGCGCGAGGGGCAGTATGGGAACGCTGGCATGATGAGCGGCAACGGAGCCAACTGTGGAAGAAGATGACGAACGCACGAGCATTGGCACGAGCCATTGCTGATGATGATCGTTTTTGCTCGTACACATGAAAATTTCGTGGAATTGCAGCCATTAACAGCTTCGCAGTAATATACGATGGCGACAACAACGTCGTGATCACTGATAAATTGTACTTCGCCGAAGAAACATTTCGACCTGTTCTCTTACGACCTTACGGAGGCGGTCAATATGCGGAAAACTGGCGTGCTCTCGCTTTTAATTTACAAAACTTGTTGCTATGCATCACAGCGCAAGCAACTTGTTCGCACTCGAAGGACAGTCGTAAGGATGACAAATGATTTGCGTATTCATTCGTGCGTGTGTGGCGCACGTGCTTTCGCTTTTCAAAGGAAATTGTTGCTATGCGACCCGACGGGCGCGTCAGTAGTTTCCAAGCACAGAAGCGCACAGCAGGTACAGAAGACAGGTCTCGCTAGGTAGCTGTAGCCCGCGCTCAGCTCTGTCCGATGTACGTAAAACTAGGAAAACATTCTAGGAATTGCCGTAGTCATCTGGCCACGAGCGCTCACGCTCTGTTTTCCAAATAAGTCGATTAGAAAAGAAAATATGCAACTCTGATGATGATTGGAATAAAAATGATGGCTTGAATGTGCATGTGGTGTGAGGGCTCAGTCTCGTATACGCTGCACTGTCATGCAGGAACTCCATGAAAGCGTTTAGACATGTCTCAAGATAACTGTATCTGAAAAAGTTCGATTTCCAGAATCCGGTGATTCGCTGACCAGAATACTTTCACTCAGACCGACCTCTATGGATACCCTTCACAATAAACTCGTGCCTCCATATATAAGAAGAGGCGCCGAAGAGCTATGGCAGCTGCGTATTACGAAGATTTCGTTTTTCATTGTAGTTTCATGCCTTTTTTTTTCTAATAGGTGAATGTTACTCCACAATATACGAAGCAGCATGGGAACGACAGATGTCTCCAGGAGTGACGACGTTTTCTTGATTCTGCTCTAGTAGTAATTCCCGTTGTGGTTGGCGAATAACTTTGTGGCAGAAATAATTTGTGCATATAGTATGGCCTACTCGCTGTGTTTAGCATAAGGGCGTCGCGTCGCGCTTACAGCAGTAGGAGCCACGCTCGAGCGAACGCAAACAGAACTCAGCCGTGTACATTGGTTCAGAAGCGATGCGCACCACTTGCACAAGCTCGACCCACCTACGCGTGACGGCTTCCTGACGTGTGTAAACAGACGCGTGCACAGACCACAACCAGTGCTCTATGCTCTTGCACGCCGGAACCGCCGGAAATGTCGGAACGCACGCCGTGTACGGCCACGTTCTCGAAAGGGCAGCAGATTCGAGTGTGTGCGCTTGTAAACAGAGGGGTTACGGGCTGCCGCCTTGGCCTCGATTGTCGGCGGCCGCCGCTGAAGGCACACCTGCCGGCGCGTCGCGCTAGCTGTGCTGCAGGTCGAACTCGACGAGATCACCCGGAGGCACGAGAGGCTTTTGGACATGAGCATGCCGCCGGTGCGAAGGAGGAGGAAAACGTTTATGAAGAACAATGAAAGAACGCGAGTTGGCAGCTTCGTCATGCCAGGGTCCTTGTCTTGCTTTAGGTCCGCACCAAGAGAATAGGGGGGTTTAATGAGAGCAGCATTCCGGGCAAGTTGGTAATCCATTGCTTAAAAGATATTGCGCAACATAAAAAACGACACGGACGTGAGAGAAGACGACACACCAAGCGCTTGGTGTGTCGTCTTCTCTCACGTCCGTGTCGTTTTTTATGTCGCGCAATATCATTTAAGCAATAGGGGGGGTCCTTAGTGCAGGATACATACGGACTTGGCTGCCTGCTGGGTCCGCCACACCAGCTGTTACTCGTTACGCAGGTCCGAACGGTTTCCCACTGTACGGGGGTAGGATTTTTGATGGACGGATGTGTTTCGGCATGCCCAGGTGGAGTGGTAAAGGGATGCGTACTCGCCTCAGTGGGGGAATTTGTAGGAGAAAAAGGTGGGGTTAATAGCATGCATGATATTGGGGGGCGAGGACTTACGGAGTTGCCATCTGTCGGAAGCGCCTCGCTTGCGTAGTATGAGTGATAACGCGGCGCGCTCCTCATAGGTTTGGTTGTAGGCGCTCAATAAAAACACCATGTGGGAGCCCTCCTGGACATTTCTGTAAGTACTCTCGAAACGAGGGACGTTTTTCACTGTCACAATATTAATCTTCGGCAAATAGAAAGCACAGAATGGTTTACAGACGCTCTCTCTTTACGAATACGTACAATGAACGCCCACTGCGCGCGATCGCCGCAATGGAGTCCTCCGGACCGGATTCTTGCGTGAAAGGTTAGCAATCGCTGAGGGTAAACTATATGAAATACGTTCTTATAGTGGGCTGCATGTATAACCAAATTGATCATAACCGAATTAAGCCTCATTGCAGCGATCGCACGGATTCGCAGCGACCGAGTGCGCGTCTGCATGTATTTCCATGCACAATGTTTCGCTTTCGCTGCGAGCGCGTTTTCGCACCGTGCTGTGAGCTTTGGCCGCAGTATATGAGCATCTGACAGTACACAACCAACCAATGTTTCATGGACGCTAGCAGAGCTGCTGAAAAATGATTTCGTTATGGCTATGGACTCCGACGCCTACGGCGACTTGTGCCGTCGCGACGGTTCAATCTCTTTTTCTTTTCTTCTAAATTCTCGGACGTTTCAATATTATTATTTCACAAGTTGCGCGCACTGTATGTTTGCCGGTCTTCTCAGCGAGCAATTTCCCACTGCTTATTTTTCGTAATCCAGTGTATTAACTCGTAACATAAACATGACCATATGTCATGCCTTTTTTTAATGTGCTTCTTACCGCTCCATTTCCATTCCAGTGAACTTGCCAGTATCTAGCATCGACAAGTTTATAGTCCAAACCGTCACGACATTAGCCGGGCAGCGCGCGCGAGCGAGCGTCTCAGTGCGCGCTGTCTGCTACTCACCGAACATCGCAGCTCGACGCCGTCGTAGAAATCTTCCTCACGGAAGTGCTTGCTGCACACCCGGGTTGTAGCCGATGGCTGCTTGGTGGTTGTAAGATTCGCGATCCAAGCTTCACGCAATTTCTTGTCCTGCGGCTGCATGTGAAGGCTGACACTGGGATCCGTTGCGCCACTACCTGTTAGTAGTGCTTTCAAGTGTTGTCAAGCAGACACCCGAAGCGGCAAAACCTCCCCACTTAATCAGAACCGCAGCGCAGGTGGCACATTAAACTTTCGTTTTCAGCTCGCTTCGGCGCTTCCGAAGCAGGCGACGCGGCCGCTGTGTCCACGTTATCCCTCATATTATGTCACGCCGACGGCAGCGCCAGCTTTTCCAGTGGTGGAGCTCGCCCCCAATAGGCTTAAGTGCGGGAAAAGATTGGTCTGATAGCTGCCGCCACGCAATGGCTGCTTCTCTGGTGAGAGTACTGTTAGCAGGGACGTACAGGCGGCGGGGATAGGCGATAATGCTGGAGGAGGGTGTGATAAGTTGGGGGTATGGATTCTACCGTGGGGTCACGGTCCACGTTCTGGTGCGGCGCCCAAGTTAGGCGCGGACGACAGCGTGGGCTCGGTGGTTTCCGCGAATAGTCTCGTGACCTGGGGTTTATATGAGGCTGATGCTGGGTGGCATGACTGTAGCTAGGCAAAAGATGCGGTGGGCGGCAGTGGAGAGTCGGCCTCGGGCGAAGCTGCGACAAGCAGCTTTGGGAATCGGAGATCACGGTGACATGCTCTAGGTCTGGTCTAGATCAAGGCGATGGCAAGGGCAATGGCCGCCCCTTGGGCTGCATTGATGGCGGTGAATTTAAACGAGGTCGACGTTAGCTCTTGCAAGGTGTGGTCGACCACGCTGACTGTGTGGACTTGTAGACTGGGGTGCGCAGCCGCGTCTATATATGCGGTACATGGGTTGATCGCCACATCGTTGTTGTAGCGCTCTTGAACGAGAGCGGCAACGTTTGGCATGGAAATCCAGGTGCATGTTTCGTGGTACGAAGGCGACCGTTACGCATTGCCGGATTCGTGGAGGCTGTAGTTGGGAGTTGGTGAGTTCAGAATCTGGAGTAAGGTACACGAGGCGGCACGAGATGGTGCGGCCAGCAGGGGTGAGGACTATATTGCCACGACCTCGACACAGCTGACAGCCACTCGGTGCGATTCGGTGCCACATGCTAGGCATGTTGGGTGGCTCCCAGAAGAAGAGAACGACGAAGGTGCCAGGACAACGATATATAAAGAGATCTATAGCGTCGACCGAAGTCTCTTGTGGCTTTGTCTGTGACAATATCTACATTGCCGGCGTGATCGAAGGTGCGACGCAGATGCGCCAACTGGATCCTCGCGCAGAAGAGTCAGCACACGTTGAACGCGGTCGGAACTTCGATAATGCATCCCGATGCGAAAACACGTATGTGCCAAAACTATATGATTGTTTTGGTCATTGTTCATAATCTCTGAGAGGGTTGAACATTATCATTGCATCACATGCGACATCGCATCGTGTCATAAGTGTTAAACTTTAATTGTATTATGGGGCTGTATGTAATTCACTTAATCTTATAGTTGCATGTATATATTATATACACACATTCGCTGTCTGCACCACGTTTCGCTGCGTAGCGAAGACGCTCCTGTGCCGCGCGACGCTTCTTTCGGGCGTGGCTGTCCTCGGCGCTGAGTGCACGCACGCTTTGGAGCCATTGCTCCTTTTGCATGCGTGGCCAGCACGCTGTTGAGACGCTAAACCCTCTGAATAAAACTAAAGGCAGCGACATTCCTCCTCGCCCAGCAGGTCCTCCTCCTGGCCTCCTCGCCGCTCGCGCCTTCAAGGGCTGCAGAAGACAGCGCTAACCTTTCCCTTCTTAATAAAGAACCACATCTCTCACCGCTCGCGCTTACTCGTCCCTCGCAGTTTGGTTGTTCGCTCCCGGGCGCGCCGGCTTCGAGATAGAGTTACTCGAGTTGAGACATTAAAAATTGTTGTTGGGTATTTGTGCATGGATTTTTACCCTATTTAAGGCACTGTTTCTAGTGTGCTATGCTAGGAGCGATGATGGAACGCTATGGAACTGACAGAAGCAGATTATTTTCGTGCTTCGGGTTGGATGCCTACTTCCAGTTTTACCTTTTGTGTCTAGTTTACTGGACAAATTCCTTTTAGTGTCGAGTTCCAGCGCAAACATGAGAGCTCTTTGTCTCCCCAATAATGTATACACGATGTTCGTACACTTGCCAGAGCTTTATTTGAGTGTTACATCGTCCACGACCAGTGTACCTGCAGGCAAAAACACTGCCGCGGCTTGCGCAGATCAAGCCGCTTCGCGAGTTATTTCTATTGCATTGATCAGATTCTTTATTTGGCTTTCCAAAGACACTTGCCCGGCGTGAAAGAGCTGCGATGAAGTTGAGGTTTCGCCGGCACACGCGAAAGGCGGCGCGTTTGCGTGTGTGCAGCAAGCACTGCATGGAACAAGCCTTGCATGGAGCTGCTGATTCAACAACTCGGATATGTTTGCGCTGCTCGAAGTGCGTAAGTGTGTACTTGCGTGTACCCAATCGACTGCCGTGTGTCGAGCTTGCACAGCTTCATAATTTAATCATCTTAGTACCGCGATGACCGGACGCAAGGCACGTGACATATTCGCCTGAATAACGCGACTATCAAGCGCAAACATCACAGTGGAACATGTAATTCACTTGTAAACAACGCGTATGCAAGAACGAAAGCTACGCATACAAATGGTTTGCATCAACGGGCACCTTCCCCCTTTGCGCAGTTTCCAAGTCAATATGAGCCAACTCGTCCGCCACTTTATTCTATTGAGACGGCGAAAGGGAGAAAGCCTACTCGCAATAGTCAAAATCATTTACACTTGGTAATGAACAGCTGATCCTTATAAAATATATTTGCAATGCCTAACAAAAGCATGGACTGACAAAGCTACGCACTCTCAGTAGTACAGCAATAACCCGTGTTACATGTTTAGCACGATATACGACAGCACACAGCCTACGCACTTCACAGCTTCATACACTTGTTCACGATAGCGCAATCGGGAAAGCAAATCTGAACGAGCACCGAGAATAGTACCCGTGCATAAGCTTACCCGTGCATGAGCTCCGTACCCCGTCAACAAAGAAAAAAGCTCCGTTCGTACACGTTTGCACCTTTAGTACCCTTAGAACCAATCCATAACATAAAACAAAAACACCTTGCGAATGCCTCGCCGCACCAACTCGACGGCCAACTGTCATGGTGACGAGCGCGCCGAGATGCGGAAAAGAAGAAAAAATAGAGAAAAAGGCGCGAAAAATACCTCGTGACGGCGCTCAACCAATTCAAAGACGCAGGCATTCTCTCCTGCTTCTTCTCATGCTGCGGCGGCAATATAAGAGCGTAGAGAAAGCCATTCAACAAGAGCGGACACTCCCATTGAGCCCAGAGGCCGAACTGACAGTGGGCCTCTTCGGTTTTCGGAGTTCTGGCAGCCAGCTAGTTCCGGTTCTGACAGGAAGTCACGTGGGCTGGGATCCCAAGACAACCCGAACCTGCCCGAAGTTTGCAAAATCGAACGCCGGTACAGCTGGCCAAATGTAAACATGCTACCAGCATGGCAGCGCCCGGCGAGGCCGGCGCGCGCTCGGCGTAGTCGGCCCATTTATGCGTTACCAGCTTGAAAATATATAGTTGCATTCAGGAATACGATCACTTTCGCGCGATTTCACGCGACTCGGCGCAGGACGCGTACTGGGCCAACCTCGCCTTGCGCAGCGCAACAGATGGCCCCCGACGCGGCGGATGACAAGACGCGAAATCGTGATTGTATACTCGAAAGCGATAGTTGGAGGATCCCTGTTCGCAGCGATCACGTCGCCCAACGGCGACATTGATGAGTTGGCGCTGTGTGATCACAGTTTATCGGGTACGTCTCATACGCATAAAATTTCGCGCCGACCTGCTTGCATGGGCTTCGATTTCAGAAAGTTTGTTGCGGCTGATGGTGCTTCTCATTTTGACCCCAAGGAGCTGGGGACGCGGCTGGCGCATGAAAATGCACGTCGCCTGTGACCAGCGAAACGTTTCACACGAAAAACATTGGTCGCAATCATGAGAGCAATAAGCCAATGTACGTGTGTCTAATGTACCGAGTGCAATCAGTGTATTCTTATATCAACGGCCTGCAGTTCGAACACATATCGGTTTCGAGCTGCCACCTAAGCATACGACGGAGAGACGGATCGAACACGGGCTAGCTGCAAAGCCTTCGCTAATTGCAGAGATAGGAGAGATATACATACGCGAGATATGTGAAAAGGAACGCCACCAGTGAAAGACGAACCTAAAATGTACGGCATTGTGTAAATGAGTGTCTACAACTTGCGTGGAACACGATGCAGTTAACATGCACGCATGAGAGCGCGGCGCTCTGTTCAGCGCCGCGAAGAAGCAATCAGGGGACACACACAAATATACATACACACAAAAGCTTCAAACGGTTCACCACGGCTCGTATCACATCGCTTCGCGATGCGGAACGGAGCGTTAGCACCTAAAAAGATAACGCTAGAAGTAAGGAAACCGAAGATGACCGTAGACAGTTGGCTGAGCGAGGTAAATGTGAGTCCTCAAGCGCCCGCGTTGCAATCCGTGAAGTCCCAGCAAAGATGGCGGCGAGCGCCCATCGCCTCTTTTAGTCGTCTGCTAGCCAGAGAACTTCCAGAGAGCAGCCAGACCAAAATCGTCCTGGCTGGCTCTGGCAGCCCGGGGGTAGCCAGAAGTGGAAAATCGAAGAAGCCCAGTAGCGCACCAAGCAGATGGGATAACTCCTTCCGGTTTCGGTTTTGTGCTGGCGCCTTTTGAACCCTAGCGGGCACGCGCTACGCCGGCTGCGCTACTCAGCGCCCTTTTCTTTTTTTCCTTCTGCTGTTCAATCGCGCGAGGTCTTATTGCAGAACCGTTTATTTAATTAAATGATTGCGAACGATCTCTACAAGCCTCCATCGAATCTGTGCCACGTGCAATTTCATAATATAGATGCAAAACGCCTTGTAAATGAGGAAATGTTTATTTCGCTCTATATAAATGTTCGTTCCTGGCTTTTTGTGCGTTCATCCAACGTTGTGGCACCACGTAAGCAGCAGTAGTTCCCGTACGAAGTTCCACCGCGGGTGGCATCAACTGATAAAAAAAAAGTGAATTACAAACCTGTCATTTTGGTAAAACAATGAACGGGACTAGTTGGTGGACGTTCATGATTATATGGCGCTTAGTGTTACACTGACGAACATAAGGGACAAGACGCGGACGTACTTGGCGCAAGTACGTCCGAGTCTTTTGGTATTTAGATCTTTTAGGAATACTGCGTGTAGAGGGGAAACGTGCGAAAGTGGTGAATGGGAGACGTTACAAACAAGAGCAATTCGCCTTTACATACATGCCGTCGAAAATACCTGACTCATTCCAAGCCGTACTAAAAGATATGAAGAAAGCATCTCATTTCCAAGCGTTCCCCCATTCCTGCACTTTAAGAGCACTAATGCACGGGCGACTGCGCGTTTCCAAAACTGGCCTCAGCCGACGCCATATATAGTACGCTACATACACTGGGGTGGCCACAACACAGGCGCTCAGCCAGACCGTGCTAGACGCTCTCAGAATGCCTTCTCTACTCGCACTCAAGAGAAATGCGTGGGTGCAAAGCCTGTTTTCAGTCGTTGAGAAGACAGGATTTTTGAGTTCTTCGTTTTTGAGCTTCTACCGCGTTATCTTTTGCGCAATCTGCCGGCGCAAGCGACACACTCCAATGCTAAACGAGAAGAACGGGGGTTAACCGAGGGGCCCGATTTTTATTAGTCATATCATAAGAAGCCAACAAACACTGACACCAAGGACAACATAGGGGAAATTGCTTGTGCTTCATAAATGAAATAAAGAAACGATAAATTAATGGAAATGAAAGTGGATCAAGAAACAACTTGCCGCAGGTGGGGAACGATCCCACAATCTTCGCATTTCGCGTGCGATGCTCTGCCAATTGAGCTACCGCGGCGCCGTTTGCCCATCCACTTTCTCGGGTATTTATGTGTACTAGTAGAACCCTGGGAGTCTTAGCCAGCGCCCCCACTCGCAGACCTTGGCGGCGGATGTGACACATCCTTTCTGCCGCAAGCGTCACGAGAACGTGAGCCCCTCAGTGAATGTAGTCTATTATACCGCCACCATGTTGAATTGCCTATGGATTCTGTTCTCTTCAATGAAAAAATAAAATAAAAAATAAACCAAAGCCCCTTTCTTAAAAAAAGATGATTGAACGCGAAGCTTTCCCCCAATGCAAACTGAATCAAAGCCAACGACCAGGCAACGAACAGTAGAAATGCTGGGGGACCCGATGTTATGCATATGTGGTTTGATTGCTCGTTTAGGATTGTATTTTTTGAGCGTTGAAGTTGAATGAAGGTGCACACTTCGTTAAGGTTGCATAGCTTCTTGTGATTTATGAACGGTCGCGGGCGTCTGACACGATACGATACCGTGTATGGCTCTTTGTGTGGTCCTTACCTTATTCTCGAGCTTCTTTGTTAACCTCCAAGTTTCTGCCCCTATGTTAGCACCGGTAGAATGCAATGAATGTACTCTTCTTTCAACGACAGTTGTAAGCTGCCAGTCAGGATTTGGTAATGCCTGCCATATGCACTCCACCCCATTTTTATTCTTCTGTAAATTTCCTTCTCATGATCAGTGTACCCTGCAAGTAACTGACCTAGGCAATCTATACTCCTGCACAGACTCTAGGGGCTGGCGATAATAAATTCTTGTTCCCTTGCCAGGCTACTGAGCATCACTTTTGTTTTATGCATATTAATCTTCAACCCTACTCTTACACTTTCTCGGTTAAGGTCATCAATCATTTGTTGTAATTCGTCCCCAGTGTTGATGAACCGGACATTGTAACACTGCACACTGTAACACTGGACGCTGCAAACCGAAGGTTGCCAATATATTTAACGATAGAAGGTGTAACAATGCATAAAGCTACCGGAGCTGGAGCGGAAACTTGAAGACGGCGCCAACACCCCGCCTCTCGTATGTGCGTATTTTCATGGCTTACCGAACCTTCTTGATAAGAGGGGCTTTTCCGCTGTCGCAAGGAAGGAAAAAGTGGAGAAGGAAAGGCAGGGAGGTTAACCAGTTTAGCTCAACCGGTTTGCTACCCTACACATGGGAGCGGGATGGGGGGGATGAAAGATGGGGAAGGGAGAGAGAGAGCACACAGCACACACATCATCAGTTAGAGTCCATCACTCCTGCGTGGTATGTGATATCACTGTCACAGCCGCTTGTCCGATGCCGTCTCTTTTAAAAACCGAAGTAGCCCCTTCGTCGCCTTCAGCTGCGATGTCTTCTGTCGGCGACATGTGAAAATCGTTTCGAGTGACAATGGTCTAGCGTCAAGGTGCGCTAGATTGGATGCCAGGGACTGTCGCTGAACATTATATTCAGGACAGTCGCACAAAATGTGTTCTAGCGTCTCCTCGCAAAGACAGGCATTGCAGAGAGCGTTGTCGGCCATTCTAATGCGAAATGAGTAAGATTTCGTGAAAGTCACCCCTAGCCATAAGCGATAAAGCAGAGTGGCCTCTCTTCGGCGGAGTCCAGTTAGCATACAGAGATGCAGCAAAGAGGGCAGGTGGTATTGACGGTTGCTCCGGTTGGTCTGGCTGTTTGGTGGGCACCATAGAGAGAGCGTGATCTCCTGTGCAAGCGCTCGAAGTCTGCTAGCTGCGTCGGACCGTGAAAGTGGTATGGCCTCTTCATGTGTGTCTTCAAGAGCTGCGAGTGGCATTATCGGTGTTTTCGTTTCTTGTGACGCCGCAGTGACTTGGCAGCCACTGAAACTTCACGTGGTGTCCTTTCTCCTGTGATGTATGGAGTAGGCATCTAATATCGAATACGAGCTGTTCGAATGGCCCGCGACGCAGAGCTGATAGCAAAGATTGTAGGGCTGCCTTCGAGTCACTGAAGGTTGACCATTGTCGAGGTGGTTCCCGATTGACGCAAAAGCGTGATTTACCAATACAGCTTCGATTTCGTTATTGCAATGCATTTAAAATGCAAGAATGCTCTCGTGCGATAACCGCTGGACCGATTAGAACGAAACTTGAGAGAGAATGTTAAATTATAGCGACTGTAGGGGGCAAAGTTTAGGTTTAGGACATCATACTTTTTACAAAAAATTGCCGAAAATCGGTAAGATAAAAGAAATGAAACACGAAGCTTACAAATCAGTATCTCTGCACCAAAAACGGACATTGCAGTTTTGTAAAGTGCATTTGTTAGAGCCTCGAAAGAGGAAAAATTTGGTATGTGAATTTATAGCTTACGTGAAATTGTTACAATGCTTACTAGGGTTTTGCAAAAGTTCTACTCACAAATTAGTGGCATATTTCAGAGCGATGTCCGCCCTCAAGTATACTCAAATACGCTTTCGATGTCCGAATAGGTTCAGTTTTTGAATTGTGACATCGCTTTACTGAGAGTTGAGAACTTTCGAATTTTGTTTTTTCAATTCTGCAATTTTCAACTTTTCTTAAAACCATTGACAGCTAAAATAAAAACGTCAGAAGGCGATTCGACCTGCAATTGTAGTCGATAAAAGCCAACGTCTTCCTGAACACGATTTGGGTGTGAGAATGGAGGATTCGCTGCGCACGGCACTGTATTGCGTCACGCCTCGCGTGAGGGAATGTAGGACAAGTTTCGGACTGCACCATCTTCGGAATCGTCCTACGAAAAAGGCTAGAAATCCAGGTACACGATCGTTAAAAGTGGGAGGTAACTCGCCGCTACTGCTGCTCAAAACACGACGAACTTTGAATGCGCATCGCATCATCACGAGCATAAACATGCCGCTTGTGACATTGCGTAAAAGCAAGCGGCATTCAGGGAACCAACAGAAATCCATTTCCTTCGCTTTCACTGCGTTTTCTCAAGGATTCCTCATCGTGGCGTCCGCGCACTGCATTCTCGCTTTCAGCTAGTTCGTAGAGATGCAGCCAAGACCACAGATCGCATGCAGAATACTACTACGAGAAAAACAACGAAAGTCGACGAGAGCAGAAGAGGAAAAATTTTATTCTCCAATGACTCCGCCGGTGATGAAAAGTTTTCGAAAAAAAAAAAATCGTTTTGCGGTAGAAATTCTAGCGGAGTGGTCTCTTATGGCGTCCAATGATTCTGTAGATTCAGGGTCCCTTTCAACCAGCAAATATGGACGAAGGTAACAGTTTTGCGTCTTCATGGTGTTTTTTTCTTCTTTCCTCTCTTGTATATCACAAGCAGACATCAACATTTCGGCAGGTTTACTAGCAACACAATACACCCTTGGCGTTATGCACACACAAGAATCGTCTACAACATTTGGCTAAAAATGTGTCCACAACACTTTGGACTCTTGAATATACAGCAGCCTGTTCTTAATACTTAACTTTCTACTCGGCACACAGCTATCACCTCCACATGAAACGATTAAACTTCCACGTCAACGGTCAACAAGCCACTCTATAAGACACTGGGCAAAATGGCAAAATGCTTCCCGAAGGCAAATTGTGTGCACGCCAAAAGTCTAAATACGTTTAGCTGTTTGGCTGACAATATAACAACATCCACAATAAGGCATAGCGTGCAACACCGAACAGATGTGCAGTAATCGGCTGTGTAAGAAGCTTCGACGGACTTTGTTGTACGTACAGGCAACCGCAAAAGCTTCCGGAGTACGGAATTCGCAAAAACATTAATTTGTTCGCTACTTCACAACTCAGCTTGGAATTCCGGCGAGCAATGCGTCGGTCGTACGGGGAAACTTTTTTTTTTTTTTTTACATCTTGTGCACCGAAAGCTTTCGCGGCCGGGTGTGCACATGAACATGTACAGTGTGACACAGCGAAAGACTGGCTATCCCTATCGCCGATTTCAAGGGTGACCTTATATTATTTGCTTGCAATTTCAACGCGCTGATCATGATTTGACATCCCAGCGCGCAGGATACAATAATATGGTCCCGGTACTTGTTCGCCGTCATTAGCGATGTACTCGTGGGCTGTTGCGCCTAATCTGAAAGCTCCTAGGCACGTTATCGCCTAGGAACTGTAGTTCTGCGGCAATACGCAACCTAGGCTCGCGAGTGCTCTACTCAACATGCTGACAGCTTTGTGGAGCGCGATTGTATGTGCAAACACTCGCGATGGTGCCGTGTCCGCAAAAAAACGAAAAAAAAAAGCACCCTGCACAAATAAGTATTACTGACCCTGATTAAGTAGCAGCCGCACGTCTCAAAAGAAACACAACCACGGAGAGCAAAAGCTCAGGAAGTAGGAGTCACAGTTAAGCGTCTTTCTTATTTCACCCACGTCCGACAGCGGCCCTGATGTTCCCACCACACACGCATGTCACTGTACGACGATGGCCTCTGAAACTGGGGGCTATGCAGCTTAGAACAGAGTTCACAAAAGTCAACGTCCCACGTCACCAGTTGGTGAGTCTCTTTCCACTTAAAATATGAGCTGTACGCGGTGTAGTTCCTTGACAGGACAATAAGGTGTTCGGCAAGCTGCTTCGGAGATTTGAAGGCAAGTGCATCGACGTAGGATTGGGCAGGTCCAATTTGGCTATAATTGGCACCGCCAAAAACTACAGGTACCATGTCATATTTAAGGGCCGAAAAAAACTTCTCAGTGGCATAATCGCTGCATATGGAGTTCTCAAAGGCAAGCATGTAAAAGTAAGTCCGCTCGAAGTCGTTGTAGCAGGCACTGCCTCTGGCTTTGGGGCACACGTGATCACCGCAAGAGCCGTACACGTCAACGTCGAGATGCCTCTTCAGCTCCTGGACATACTCTTCTCGTTTACTGTCGGTATTGCAGTGACTGACCATCCAAACAGCTTGTTTTTGCTTGGATTTCCACAGAGCTCTGTGGTCTTTTTTGTAAGCAACGGTGGCATTGCGAGGCACGATCTTCCCGTAAGGCTCGTAGATGTCAGAGTCGTGCCTATATGACATGGTCCAGTTAAACATGTTGTGCATGTAATTGAAGCCGGCGAAAACGGAGTACGGTGGCGGCTCCATAGACCAGAAGACCCACTTCTGCGACTCGGAACGCCTCGTAGGAAGGTCGTTCATGTCCATGTCGCGCACGTGGAAGACGATGGCGTCGCTGGACGCCAGCAGGCGCCGGTCGTTCGTGATGGAACACTTGACGGCGCATTTGCGAGTGAAGTCTTCACCGATCTTTTTGTTATTCAGCAAGCCGTACCAAGAACCGTAGAATGATGTCCACATCATGATACGGGGTAGACGGCTCGTTCCATTGGCACTGCTCGGCGAGTAGAAAGGACTGTACGACCATTCGTTCAGACTGAAGGCGTCAAACACCCGCCAGAGGGGCTGCCGGTTCTGCGCCACCATGAACAGGCAGAGGAACAGGACCAAGGACACGATGATGAGGAAGCCACTCTTGGTGATGGCCGCCATGGTGATGAGCAGGCAGCGGCGCAACACCCTGGCTCCTGCGAAAAACAAGATTCCATAAATAGGTTTAATTTTCAACACAGGTGCACGAAACTCGGCTTTGTTGCTAAACTAATATGACACCCCTGTTTCCTGCAACCAGTGATGTGCGTGTCCACGCTTTAGCAGTCGATTAGTCGCGATGTACCCCTATTGTGGGCCTACCACAATCGAAGCCGACTGAGGCGTATGCAACCAAATCAATGTGCATCTACAAACCATGTCCAATTAATATCGCTGCAGGGCATTCGTATGTGCAGGGGTCCGATTCGAATGCCCGGAAAAGAAACTTAACGTGTGTCAAACATTTACAAGCTGAGCACGTGATACACTGCATTGGTTACTCGACAGTTGCAGAGCGAACAGCTGATATGCTCCAATACTTGCTGCGGACAAAAAAAAAAAAAGAGAGAGAAAAGTATCGCCCCTGGTTTTGTGTACTTCCGTGTAATATACTGACGTACCGAGAAGTACATTATGGAGCGCGTAACGAAAGCATCGCATCGCTGCTGCAACGTTGACGAATAAAGAAGAACGGTACCGCCTGTAAACCGAAGTATGAACGAATACCGACTTTGCCATTGGTGACATACATCGCCAGCCATGTATAGCTCACGATTTTAAGAGCCTGTCAAGATCTTGCACAGAGTGCTTTGGCTTTAGCAACACTGATCGCCGCCACGTTACCTATACCATCGCGTCTACTGCTGCTGCTGCTGTTGCTGCTGTGCCAACGACTCCTCGCACACACTCTGTACCATGTATGAAAGCAGCCATATTGTTGCTGGAGGTGGTATTGCGGAGGTGATGCTGGAGGAGGTACCGGCACAGCAGCCGAGAGAGGCAGGGGCACGACATTTATTGGTTATTGTATTTGTCTCTTGATTTTGGCAACCTTAAATGTTGCAAGGTTACCCATGCAGGACGGCAATTGATGACTCAGAGTTGGCTGACAGCCGCAGTACAGCTCTTTCAGTAAGAAAATGTAGGACGTCGGAAGTGCTACGTTGTTGGTTCAACAAACATTGATTGGCTCATCGGGAAGCGGAGCTTACAGGGCGCAAAGTCCACGGGCCTTCGCTGCATTAGGAGTGCCCATGCGTGGAGCCGCTTTTTATGCACTGTATCGCGCAAGAGCAAACGAGTTCATCTACCGGTGCCTGGCTGTAGATGACCGATTCCGCCATATGTATCGCAGCCCTTCATGAACTTATTATCGCTATGTTACTACAGAAATGAGCGAGTGGCGAGACGAGGCTCCAGCGTTTCCTTTCGCATCTCGAGCATGCATGCTCGAACACATTTCGGCAAGTGGCACCCCTATGGCACAACTATGTTGAAGAAGGAAAAATAAAATACTTGTTAGTGCTAATGTACGTCGTGGTTGAAGAAACATTACAAGAGTGGTGAGGTCGCGTCACTCGCGAGAGACCGTGTGTTCGAACTTCATCCTCCGTCGCAGACGACGCGAATATTTACAACCTCTCATACCTCTCATGAGTTTGCTGTGTTCGATGAATGGTACAATTAACTGTCCATGAGTAGCCACCGAGGACTGCGAAATGCACTACGTATTTTACGCATTAGTGGAAAAGCAGCGCATGAAGCGAGCGGCGTTATTCTGAAGCGCGTTGCATTTTAATCACATGTCAAACCCTGTCCAACAGTACTCTATAGTCGTCAAACAATAATTTGCTATTCTTTTCGAGATGTTATGTGCCTAGTTTTGACAATTGACAAGAACTTTATTGAAGTGTCCTGAGGAACTTTACTGCTCCCCAATCAAGTTGGTGGCTCCGCCCACGACAGGACCGGGAGGTAGTGACTCTATGCGACGTCGCGGGCCCTCTGGACGGCCTGTAGTTGGTGCGTGAATTCCGAGCTCTTCAGCAAGGCGTCCCATTTGGACTTGTATTGAAGTTCGCAGCCCGCGTTGTACGGGCACAGCCAGAACATGTGGTCGAAGGAGCAGCACGCGTGAACGCATTTGGAGCACGACTGCGGGAGATTGGCGTCTATCCAAGTACGCACTCTGGGGGTGAGATACGATCTCGTCTGTATAAGAGCCTGAAAGCAACGGCCTGAGCCCTGTTCAGTTTCGGGCTGGAGGGAGGGAATTTCCTCCTGCTTTGTCTGTAATGCGACGTAATTTCGTGATAAGTGGTAAGAGGATCTTTGAAGGGACAATCGGAGAGGCGGACCGTTAGCTCGGGCGCGGTTCGTGAATTCACGCGCAAGGTAGTTGGCCCGCTCGTTAGGGTTGCTTGGTTAGTTATATTGTTCACGTGGGCCGGGAACCACACTATGCTATGACCTCCAGTTCCTTCGCCCGTAGTACTTAAAGGATTTATTGACGATGCCGGCTGCGCTTTTAGGAACTAGAGCGGACGAGAAAGCCCTGACCGCCGTGGGCCAGTCAGAGAAAATGGTCGTCAAGCCTTTTGCGGCTTGAAGAGCCAAGGCTATCGCGGTTTGCTCCGCTTCGTTCGCGTGTTTAGTGTAGATTGACGCGGCGCTGATAAGTGTTCCGCGCACGCCAACGACCGAGATTGCAAACCTGTCTTCGCTGCCATATTTGGCGGCGTCGACGAAGAATGCATCTGCCCTGTAAGGATCGATTTGTCGAAGGGTGGTTCCAGCCCGTGCTCTTTTGCGACCTTTGTTATATATCGGGTGGATGTTCCTCGGTACGGGTTCTACCTTTATACTCTCCAGGGCTAATTTAGACAGGGGTTATCTGTCGAGCAGTGCATGTATAGGGAGTATACCAGCTTCATCAAGAATGTTAATGCCCGGTTCCCTCAGCCCCCGCAGCTGCGGAGCACCTGACAAAGGCGGCGGTCAGACCTGTAACGCAGTAGAGGGTGCTAAGAATATCTGGATCTGGACAGGCCGCCAATGGAAATTGACCCTTGCAACGTTTAACACCCAAACCCTCTCGAGTGAGGCTACCTTAGCTGGACTCTTTTAGGAAATATCAGACATGGCTTGGGATATTATCGACCTTAGTGAGATAAGAAGAACTGGTGAGGCTTACACATTGCTAAATAACGGCCATCTCCTCTGCTATAGAGGTCTCCCGGATAAGAAGCAATACGGGGTAGGATTCCTAATCCATAAGGACATAGCGGGCAATACTGACGAATTCTACAGCATCAACGTGAGGGTAGCAGTAGTCATAATCAAACTCAATAAGACGTATAGATTAAAGGTAGTACAAACCTACGCTCCAACGTCCAGTCACGACGATGAGGAAGTAGATCAGTTTTATGAAGACGTTGAATTAGCGATGAGAAAAGTGCAAACTCGGTATACAGTAGTAATGGGTGACTTTAACGCTAAACTGGGGAAAAAGCAGGCGAGTGAACAGGCAATTGGCAACTACGGCGTCGATTCTAGAAACGCTAGAGGAGAGATGCTGGTAGAATTCGCAGAAAGGAATACGCTGAGAATAATGAGCACCTTTTTCAGGAAACGTAGCAACAGAAAGTGGACCTGGAAAAGCCCCAATGGTGAAACAAGAAATGAAATTGATTTCATACTTTCTGCCGATCCCAGCATAGTGCAGCAAGATATTGAAGTGATAGGGTAGGGTAAAGTGCAGTGATCATAGGTTAGTGACGGCTAGGATTCACCTCAATTTGAACAGAGAAAGAGTAAAATTGGTCAAGAAAGAACAGGTCAACTTAGAGGCAGTAAGGGTAAAGCAGACAAATTTAGGCTGGTACTTGCAAACAAATACGCAGCCTTAGAACAGAGAGATGGCGATGATGACATAGAGGTAATGAATGAAACCGTAACGAGGCTGGCTTCAGAGGCAACAAATGAAGTGGGAGGCAAGGCACCAAGGCAACCAGTAGGTAAGCTCTCCCAAGTAACAAAGGACCTAATAAAGGAACGGCAAAGAATGAAAGTGTCCAACTCAAGAGATAAGATAGAATTCTCGGAACTGTCAAAACTTAACAAAGCGAAAATAAGTGATATTAGAAATTATAACGTGAGAAAGACTGAAGAAGCCGTAAAAAATGGACACGGCCTGAAATCAGTGAGAAGGAAACTTGGCATAGGACAAACCAAGATGTATGCACTGAAAGATAAGCAGGGTAATATCATTAGCAATCTCGAAGGTATAATAAAAGCAGCGGAAGAATTCTATACTGACCTGTACAGTACCCATAGGAGTCGGGATACATCTATTAGAAACACCAACGAACACAAACTCCTCCTATAACTAGCAATGAGGTCAAAGGGGCCTTGCAATACATGAAACAAGGAAGAGCGGCACGAGAAGATGGAATAACAGCCAATTAAATCAAAGATGGAGGAGACATAATGCTTGGAAAACTGGCGGCTCTATATACGAAGTGTCTATTGACTGCAAGGGTCCCAGAAAACTGGAAGAATGAATGCAAACACTATACTAATCCACAAAAAGGGAGATAAAGAATTAAAAAAAAATTATAGACCCATTAGCTTACTGCCAGTATTATATATTTACCAAAATAATCTCCACTAGAATAAGAGCAACACTGGACTTTAGTCAACCAAGGGAACAAGCTGGCTTCAGGAAAGGATACTCTACAGTGGATCACATCCATGTCATTAATTAGGTTATCGAGAAATCCGCAGAGTACAATAAGGCTCTCTATATGGCTTTCATAGATTACGAAAAAGCATTTGATTCAGTAGAGATACCAGCAGCCATAGAGGCATCGCGTAACAAACGAGTACAGACCGCTTACGTAAATACCCAGGAAAATATCTACAGAGATTCCACAGCCACCTTAATTCTACACAAGTAGGACGATACCTATAAAGAAAGACGTCAGACAAGGAGACACAATCTCTCCAATGCTATTCACTGCGTGCTTGGAAGAAGTATTCAAGCTGTTAAACTGGGAAGGCTTAAAAGTAAAGATCGACGGCGAATACCTCAACAATCTTCGGGTTGCCGATGACATTGTTCTATTCAGCAATACTGCGGATGAGTTACAACAGATGATTGAGGACCTTAACAGGGAGAGTGTATGAGTGGGGCTGAATATTAATATGCAGAAGACAACGATAATGATAAATAACCCGGCAAGGGAACAAGAGTTCAAGATCGCAAGTCAGCCTCTAGAATCTGTGAAGGAGTACGTTTACCTAGGTCAACTAATCACAGGGCACCCTGACCATGGGAAGGAAATTCACAGAAGAATAAAAATGGGTTGGATCGCATACGGCAGACATCGTGAGCTCCTGACTGGGAGCTTACCGCGATCATTGAAAAAGAAAGTATTGGGGGCGAGCTCCACCACTGGAAAAGCTGGCGCTACCGTCGGCGTGACGTGGCACGAGGGATCACGTGGAGAGAGCGGCCGCGTCTTCTGCTTCGGAAGCGCCGAAGCGAGCTGAAAACGAAAGTTTAAAGTCCTACCTGCGCTGCGGTTCTGATTAAGTGGTGAGGCCTTCCCGCCTTGGGTGTCTCCTTGACAACATTTGAAATCACTATAATAGGTAGTGGCTGCCTTTGGAGGCGTGCAGCATGGTAGGCTACTGCTCGGTGCCGCAGTGCCGGACGTACGCAACGGAGCCCGGTGTCAGCCTTATTCACACATAGCCGCAGGACAAGGAGCTGCGTGAAGCTTGGCTGGAGAAACTTAGAACCGGCAGACAGCCATCGGCTACAACTCGGGTATGCAGCAAGCACAGACGCGAGGAAGATTTCTGCTACGGCGCCGGGACTGCGATGTTCAGTGAGTAGCAGAAAACGTGCACTGAGACGTTCGCCCGCGCTCCCTGCCCGACTAATGTCACGACGGTTTGGTCTACGAACTTGTTGATGCTAGACACTGGCAAGTTCACTGGAATGGAAAGGGAGTGGTAAGATGCTCATTAAATAAAGGCATGGCATATGGTCATGTTTGTGTTATGAATTAACGCACTGGATTACAAAAAAGAAGCAGTGCGAAATCGCCCGCTGACAGCATACAGTGCGACGCAACTTTAGAAATAATATTGAAACGTCCAACAATTTAAAAGAAAAAAAATATTGAATCGCCGCGACGGCACATCACAGTCGACGCGTAGGCGTCGAAGTCCCTTGTTAAAACGAAGTTGTGTTTGAACAGCTCTGATAACGTTCACGCAACAATGGTTGCTTGTGGACTGTTAAATGCTCATATACTGCGGCCTAAAGCTCACAGCACGGTGCGAAAACGTTCTCAGTGAAAGCGAAACATTGTGCGCGGACATGCATGCAGACGCGCAGTCGGTCGCCGCAAACCCGTGTGATCGCTGCATGCATCGCTGCATGCATCGCTGCATGCTTCGTTCTGTTATGCGCCATTTGGTTATACAGACCACCCACTGTAAGAACATATTTCAGATAGTTTGCGCTCAGCGATTGCCGATCTTTCAGGCAAGAAGCCGGTTCTGGAGACCCCATCGCGGCGACCGCGCGCAGTGGATTTCACGGTACGTATTCGGTAAAGAGATAGCGTCTGTAAACGATTCTGTGCTTTCAGTCTGCCCAAGACTATTATTTCGACAGTAATAAAGTTCCGTCGTTTTGACAGTATTTACAGAAATGTACAGGAGGGCTGCCGCGTGGTGTTTTTATTAAGCGCTGTAAGCCAAACCTACGAGGAGCGCGCCGCGTGATCCCTCATACTACGCAAGGGAGGCGCTTCTGACAGATGGCGACTCCGTAAGTCCTCGCCGCCAATACATTCAGTGCATTTTACCTGTGCTGACATATGGGGCAGACTTGGAGACTGACAAAGAAACTTGAGAGCAAGTTAAGGACCGCACAAAGAGCGATGGAACCAAGAATGCTAGGCATAACTTTAATACGAGACAGAAAGAGAGCGGCTTGGATCAGAGAGCAAACTGGTATAGACGATATTCGAATAGACATGAAAAGAAAAAAATGGCGCTGGGCTAGGTCATGTAATGCGCAGATTAGATAACCGTTGGACCATTAGGGAGACAGAATGGATACCAAAAGAAGGGAAGCGCAGTATAGAGGACGGCAGAGGACTAGGTGGTGCGACGAAATTAGGAAATTTGCGGGTGCTAGTTGGAATCGGTTGGCGCAGGACAGGGGTAATTGGAGATCGCAGGGAGAAGCCTTCGTCCTGCAGTGGACATAAATAGGCTGATGACGATTATGATGTTGATGATGATGATGACGATGATGGTGATGGTGGTGATGAGTTAACGAAAGCCTGGAGATCTGTGCAATATTAAACTGTGCTTCGATTAATTCGTCTGTGGTGGTGTGCATTCCGAGTTCAAGTAGATTTACCGTACTAGCGGACTGTGAACACCGAGTATTCTTTTGACGCCGGACTTGATGAGCGTGTCGAGTTTGTTCTTTTCGCCTTTGCTCCATTTGAAGAACGGTGCCCTGTAAGTGACTGATGAAAAAACCTTGGAAGCTTGTAACCTTGGCTTAGCTTCGTTTGTAAAGCCGTGAAAGTGGCGTCAGGGAACAGTGTGTATATGACAATAACTGAAATAACTTCTCGCGTTGCACCTTTCAGATTAGCCACTATATAATTTCGTATGCAGTGTGGGGCGCCCTGCTGTCCGAATATCGTCGAGTGGCTAGGCTACCACAAGTCCACCACTGGCCTTGATGCTTATCAGCTCATCCATCGCCTGCAAGCGCTTATTGTAACCGCTTTGCGCGCACGGGAGAGACGGTAGACGAAAGTCAAACTCAGCAGATGGGAGTTAAATTATTTAAATTCTGGGGCTTTACATGCCAAAACCACGATATGATTATGAGGCATGCCGTAGCATAGAGGCCTCCGGATTAAGTTTGACTACCTAGGTTTCTTTATTACGCTGCGCTTGCTCAAAAGCAGGTGCGTGCATTTCTGCTTGCGTTGAACGCGGACAAGCCGCATGGGCTACGTCGGGCTGAAGGGAATAGTTTAGCAGACGACATACGGACAGGAGGACGTTCCGCGCGCACACGTCTATGCCTCGCTACTTTCGCAGTCGCGCTCCGTGGCATGGCGCTGACCGTCTTGCTGATCGACTCAAAACTTGTTAAGCGAACTCAAAGGGAAGCTCATTACTTTTCGAAGCAAGATCAGGATGCACACGCACTTATAAAGCGAGATATAAGAAGGAAGAAGAAGCATGTGCTTGCTGCGGTAAAGCTAGGGAAACGATGGAGCATGTTTTATTAGAATGTGAAGATATATGCCCAGCGGTGGATTTTATGCCCAGCGGTGGATTTAGGCACCACTAGCCTCCTTGAAGTCCTTGGGTTCAGCGAGAGCAGGCGGAAAGTAAACATGCCCGCAATAGAGATTAGTAAGAGGCTATTGGAAGATTGGTGGAAGTAGGGAAACGACAAAAAACGGAGACGTACAAAAGCAAAGTTCGCAATAGGGGATCAAAAAATGTGGTTGTGGGAGTTCATTGGGCTTTTTTTTTTCTTTTGTTTTTTTAACCTAGGTAGGACATTAGGCAGTATAATAGCAAGAGCTTGGTGGCGCAACCCACCGCCCCGTTCGAAAGGGGACGCTCATAACATCTATCCATCCATCGACGCTCTCGCGAAATTATTAAAAACTTGGAGAGCTGTATGCGGGCAGCTCGGCAAGCACTCCGGAAACCAGAAAATGGCGCAAAAAAATGACGATTAATTATGCTTGCGAGTATGAGCAAACCAGCGTGTTGGGCGCAGCCTGTAGAATGCTTCGCCTGAACAGAAATCAGATGATGGAAGGTTCCTAGTTCGACATATGTACGCCACATCGCAGCACATAACTATTAATTCAACGTAAATGATAGAAACTATAGTTTGTCTAAACATCGCGTTAAGACCGCCACTACACAGCATGATAATACAACAGGTGACTGTGGTATAGCATTTTGCTAACTGGTCTGTGAAGCTTAGTAAATGCTTGGAAAGATCAGGCCTTACTGAAAGTCTGAATTATCGATGGCAGTAAACAGCTAGTAAATTGGTAAAGTAATGTGTGGTAAATTTAGTAATTGCACTCGTTACTACCTTTCTACTGCTTTTTTTTTTCTAAGCATGTAGAATATAATCTGCAGGGTATAGATGTGAATTGGCAGTGAAGCTTCGATATACAGAAGTCCACGTGACCGGGAAATTGTGGCTTGTTTGAACGTCACCGTACATGTTTCGGGGTATAACTTGAAGCAGAGGGAAGAAGACGAGGGCAGAAATCGAAAACAAAGAACAGGACGAGCGCTGAACTGCCAATTGAAATTCTATTAAACGAACAACCAGCTTTATAACATGTCAAAAAACGCCAATATCAAAAAAGGTTACCCGGCATGCGTCTGCCTACAAGTACAGGTGTTTATCTAGAAAATTTATCTCAAGTTTTGTTAGACTGTGTGACGCTGCGCTGACTCATTTATCTTCTGCTTTAGCAATGCAGTAAGCTTCCACAATTTCTCTTTGGAGAAATTGGAGTACATGCGCATTTGTTGCGGTGTGCAGCTAAATGGCCACCGTACCTTTTTTTTTTTTTTTACATCGTTTTTATGCTGCCGTGCTCTATCATTAATATCACTAATGCCCGGTTTGCCGATGTACACTCTTCCGCGACTACACGGTATCTCGTAAACGAAGTCAGGGGTGCACTTGGTGGATATTGTTTCCCGATTCGTAACGCATTGCTGGCGTTTCCGATTTCTCATGGCAATGCACGGCTTCGAAAGTTTGCAGGGAGCGCGAAACACTAGGTTGACTCGATGCTTGTTTGCCACTTTCTTTAGATTGTGGGATAACCTGTGAATATATGGTAGTACGTGAAGTGGCCTTTTCTTTTTCCTGCTTTTCGATTTTTTTTTTCCTGAGCGCTTTATTTTTTGCAGGAGTGTTTCACATACAGCTGTGATGGCGGAAGATTAGGCGTTCTGCACGAAAACACCTGATCAGTGTCATAATCACGAGCATTAAGGCATGCCTATAAATAGTCATCCGTTTTGTATTACACAAAACTTGTTTACTGTTTAAAATTTTTCTGTTATTCTAATATAATTTTCCGATTTATTTTACAGAAAATGTATGTGTACAAACAATCCTCCATATTGAGCAACAGAGAAAGTTGCATTTTCTGTTTATATTTTTCTGTTATTTCACTCCTTTTTTCTGTTCCAGTGTCCAGAAATTTTATGTGTAAAGCATAAACCCCACGCAAGTGATCTTGCGCGCGACAGCGCCAGGCGACGCGATAGAGATGGCTGTCGCGTTCGCTCGTCGCCTGCAAATCTAACCCCACGCGAGCGACGACTTTGAGCGACGTCTCCCCGATGCTGCCCGTATGAGGGCAGCAATTACGCACCGAAACTGGCGTGACGCGTGCTTTATTAATTTAAGTTCGGGTGTTTTATGTATAGAGCAGCATAAAATATTTCTGAAGGTCTTGCAGTAGGTTGCCTTTCTTGCACGTATAAAAATTAAATCGTTTGCTCGTTCCGTGCGACAATCGGTAGTACTTGACTGATGTACATCCAGTTTCGGCTTCACGCTATTAGACAGTCGCTCATAGCGCTTCCGGGCGACGAATTCTAGATTTCCAGAAACGAGAGATCTGCTCACGCGACGGCCCGTTTTGTCGCTCAAAGCCGTCGCTGGTCGCCGTCGAGCACAAAATCGCTCTCATGGAGTTTGGGCTTAAAGACTATTTTCTATCGTGATGAATAGTGGGCGAACCGGGATTGTCACTGAAGCCAACGTTTTGCCAAGGGCATTTCTCTTCGTGAGGGCAGTTGCCGCACGGACGAAGACAAGTTCCCTCGTTGAAACGTTAGCTGCAGTCGACGTTGCTTGCACGACCACTGTTTCATCACTTCTAGCCTCCATAGTCCCGTCATGTTTGAATTTCCTGTCATGCGGCAAAAAAAAAAAAAAAAAAAAAAGAAGAAAGCCATTACAAAATAACATATCCTGCAAATATAGAGTTTGTCTAAAAACGAAAATTAGGCCACGTGGTAAAAGCTGAAAATAACTGTAGCGCAAGAAGACAAAGGTCACACGTAGTGCTCGTGTGTTTCCATTCTTATGACTTTACTCAGCTGTTTTTTTAAATTTCTGCATTACGGTTAAATATGGTCAGTACTTTTTCTCTCAGTGGTTGCAAGAAATAATTTGTAATTTAGGAAACTATAAACGAAAACGAACTTTCGTTTTATTTTATATGAAAAGATTAGCTGGCAGATAAACACGAAAGCAGGAATATTAACAGAACTGCTTATGCGCGCGCACTAGGTTCAGAAACCAAGCAACATCAGGTTTCCTCCAGTTGTTATACCAGCTTGAAAGTCAATTTACCTGGCCAGAGGTAAGCTTCCGCTTGCTATGGATCACGCTTGTACGTAAAGAAGGAATAGTAGCGAAATGGACATGCCCTTTCAAAGCAAAGTCAGCGAAGTAAATAAATACGCACAGCTTTGTGTTTAATAGGCACTGATCGCCAATTCACTGAACTCTCCCGACCCTGACAGTAAAATGTTTTTGAATTAGTGACCGCGTGTATTCATGCACAATTTTGCCACTCACAGTAGCATCAAGCTGGGCGTGCAGTGTGTATTCGCATCACGCTAGGTGCGCAGTGTGCATTATGTCAGCGTCCAGATATTGTGAAGTGCACATTCAAGGGATGTGCGTATTTCCAAATGCAAATACAAGCGAAAGTTCTATTCTTTTTTATCGAAAAATAATTTATTGTGGAAAGTCCGATATTGGTCTAAGCGTATCGTCGCTGACTGGCAAAATAGCAAAACTGTTCTCACCTGAAAATTGTTTATTCTTATTTCATTTTAACGCTTGTTTTCTTCCCTCTATAAACCAAAGAAGCAGATACTTCATGAAGCGACGCATGACAAAGAGCAGGTGGCAACTGTAACGCTGTGGCAAATGATGCTACAAAGAAGAGCCAGGCTACAGTTGGTTTCGTGCGAAAATCGAAAGGTGTTTTATTTTAAAGCAATAAAAACCGATATAAACCAGATGAACACAAAACAGAAAACTTCTTACTACCGTACAAGAGAAAGAATTATCAAACCATAATGGTGCTGAAAAATGACTCAAAATGGCCTCTGAATTACGTTGTTGAATACTTTTGCTTTAAAACTCAATCTTGGAAGACGCCCTGATTGTGGAGACAATTTTTGGTACAAGGCCGTGCTGCTTGCATGAGCGGTGGATCTTGGTTTCTCTCTCAGGGTGTCATGCTGCGACTGACCTGAAAACCAACAGCGGTGCTTTATTATACATACGGCAGCAGCATGATAGTACAGAGCTTAGTGAGGCACCCTAACTCAATATTTTTGTTCGTTTAGAGTAGTCAACAAAGCCATGCAGTGTGTGCGTATCTGAGTACCACGTTTGAAGACAACTTTCTTTATATCACACAGACGACTATTTATATTATGGTAATGCAGAATATGATTACCTGGCCAGCCAATGGCACCGCACACACTTTGAAACAAACAGCGCTCGCCATGGGACAAAACGTGAGCACGACTTAGACGAAATTCTTGGAAACCCGGAAGAAGAAAGCGGAAGTAATGAAGACACGTACAAGAAGGTGGCATGATATTTAATCGGCTAATTAATGGAAAACAGTTGCCTGGCATAGACTGAACTGCCTAGCAGAGCGGATGTGACGTCACTCCCTCCTCTCTTGCTTCTCTCCCGGCGCTCACCTGCTCGCTCGCAACAACTGCGCGCGCGCGCCCGTTACATGCTCTGACGTCAGCGCCGGAGAGGGTGCGTAGGTGCACTTCGTGCGCCACTCGCTAGGGGGCGACTCCCCGGCAGGTGGCGCGCGCTGCGCTCCTTCCTCGTCATCTCTCGCTCCTCGCCCGCATATCGTGAAAGACGTTCGCTCGCTTGACCTAGCGAACACCAACGTCGAGGTGCGCGTGCCACTAAGAGGCACCTAAGTCGATGATTAGGGATGCCTACCATCTTTTGTTGTCAGTATGCACTAGGCAAGATGATGTGTGAACCTCAGGTTAATTGAGGCGTCTGCAGGTTTCTTTTTAAATACCGTTAAGCATGCAAAAAAGACAAATTCAGAATTACTATTGCTTAATTTTAAGGTAGTCATTGGTCTATGAGGACAAAGAAAGCACAAGATCCTATGTGGGATCCAGCTGCAGGTGTATAACTACCATCCTTCCACTGTCTTGGTTGCACTATTGCTTTTGTTTTGATGCATGTCACCTATTCGTGACAATATAAACAAACCATATATGCAACGATTGCTGAAACATGTTTTTTAAACCATGCAGCCGGTTAGAATGTGCTATTAGCAACGAATATCCGCATCCTCTCATGACTTCCTTTTTTATAAACTCTCCCAAACTATGTTACTATGCACCTTAGGGCACAGGTTGACATCGCGGAATTGAAGCCGTTAAGTGGAGAAGGGATGCTTGTTCAGCGAAAACTAAATCTAGCACCACTTTCGAGATGATGATCATCATCATCATCGATCAATAATAGCATCATTATCAACATATTTATGTCTACAGCAGGATGAAGGCCTTTCCCAGCGATCTCGCATAACCCCTGTGTTGCACCAGGTGACATCCTATACCTTTCGAGATTTGAGATATCCGGCCTTAATTTCTGAATGAATAAAAGCAAGGCGCAAAAGACCAGGACTGAAGAAGGACACAAACGACAGGACCGGCGCCTCCTGTCGATGCGCCGGTCCTGTCGTTTGTGTCCTTCTTCAGTCCTGGTCTTTTGCGCCTTGCCTTTACTCATTCAAGCATGAACCAACTAGCCCAAGCAAGAGTTTTACTTTATTTCTGCAATTAAATTCATGGGCGTTCCAGCTTATAGTTTCCCGAATGCGTGCATGAAACGGTTCAGGGTGAATTTAACTGTAACGTCAATGCATTCTTTAGTAAATTTTGGAGACGGATGTCTCGAAAGTGGTGCCAGTCTTCACATTTGTTCTACAGAGCAATGATTTCATTACTTCTTGGTCTCAATTCCAGAACTGGAACATAAGCCATAAATAGAATAATAAGGAAGTTATTCAGTGAATCGTTTTAATTAACCACCTGAACATTGTGATTTGTCGCTCACGTCAACTTCTTCAGGTAATCCACCTCAACAGTCCGAATTGCGCTATATGCTCCATGCGCTTATATTATTTTTTTCGAACTACAAAAGAAAAAAAGGAAAGAACGCACAGGGCAAAGAACACACAGTATACTGTATCCGGTGCGTAAACACGATGTTGGCTTCTCCGCAACGCGGGCTAGGTGCGCTCAAAACAAGTAGCAGTCGACAAGGCCAGCATGACAGGCTTCCAGGCGTCACAGTGTGTGCGTGACGCGCGGCCACGCTGGGTGCATACACGCTCCGCGGAGTGCGGCGACTGCTAACGTGTTCACCTTTTGGGTGGAGGAGCCTAGAGAGTCTACCCCAATATGTCTTAATCTCAGCGCGTTTCCTGGACCACCTAGCTATCGTCGCTGAGAAAGCTGCGCAGGCGCACAAGGCATGAAATGCAAAACTATATTCATCGTGAGCACTGTGTAATCTGAGCTCTCGTGTGTCGTGTCCTCTACGTCTCGTCTACTGTAACACTGAACAGCAGAACGAAAGAAAAATGAAATTTATACCTAATTACCAGCTATTTACAGCATTTACCATATACAACACATACAAAACCCTTCGATTGACCCATACGTCGCAAACAAATCATACTTCAGCTATTTTTTCGACAATATCAAGCAAAGTGGCGCAAGGTAGAAATAGTCCTGATAATATAAGGCGGTGCACACATTACGTTAACTGTAGAATATTAGTTACGTGAAATTATGACACATACTGGCTTTTTTTTTTACTTTCGTATATTAAAGTTAATGCTGCAGTCCAGTTTATGCAAATTTTGTCCATTTATTTCTATTTTATTGCGCTCTGTCATTCAGACATTTAGGTATTCTTCGTCAGTGTCAGGAAATGAGGCAAGCATATGACAGGCCACCGATTCCTTGTGGCCACGAGCGTGATGGCAACGTGTCTTCACGGCATGGTGTTACGTCGCAACACCACAAAGGCGTTAATTGGACGTTTACCACAAGGCAAACCTCCACCCATCCATCAGCGCCTATCCAGACGTCAACGCAGCGTGGACACCTACTGTTGACGGGTCCACGAAAGGCCACTACCACTACCTGACCGCCTGAACTAGTGATGAAAACGGCCAACATCAAATGCTACCGAGGAACGACGGCGAACTTGAATTCCCCGCAGGTTGCTATCCTGCCGCATATTCCATACCATCAGGCTTCGGAGGCGGGGTCACTACAGAGCGTTGCGTTAACATGGGCGTGGTATCGCAACGGAATCGACGATTGTGATTTGCTGCTAGACAATCTTCAGATTCCCTAGTCGACTCGCCTAGGGAAGACGACGAGATTAAAAGCGGAGACTTTCCGTGCAGTATATAGGCCGAGGGTCCTGATGTGAACTCGGACGTTTAACTTCCTCCTGCATGGAGTGCGCTTCTGTAACTGGAGCCGTGTAACTAAGCCAATAAAACCTTTTTCCTTCATTCCTACAGCTGGACGTATTCGTCGATGGGCTTGGTGGATTCGTTGCAGTAACGTCACCCTAAACCGCTACATGGGTACTAGCATCTTCGCTGTGCTTTTATAATGCGCAGATAGTACACCAAGCCACGCAGTCCAGTGTTCTCGCTAACTATTTTCAAGATGGAAACACGTAGTCAACGGCCACGCAAAATATTTTCCCGCTATTAACGCACTAAAACAACCGAACCGCGGCAAACGATGCAACTAAATCAATACTGGGCGCCATGTGCCCTCATATCGGGCGGGTTCACATGCCAGCACATCACTCCAAACAAATAAAATAAAATATTACGCAACAGAAAAAGGTCGCACCGGTAGCCTCAAGAAACTAAACGCTTCTTCCCCGCTAAGAGCTAACGTCGTTGTGTGAGTTTTGTTGAAAACTCACGCACGCTTTCTTTTTTTTCTTTCTCGCAGCCACAGCAAAAATAGATACATTCCGAAAAGGCGAGCAGAGACAATAAGACATTTGTCAAGCACATTGGCTATACCCCTTACGTGTCCTATAACAAAAACTAAACAAAACTTTAAGACCCACATAACACGTGGTTTCAGGAAGCGCAACGTACGCCGACATCTTGGAACACCTGCAATCTTGTTCTATGTCAGAAAAACGCCGAAAGTATCGGGTAAAAGAATACCCCGTGCACTCTTTAGAATGCAGATGAAAGGAAGGCCACTAACCTTTTTAAGTTTCGCGAAAGAAGAAACGAGGCAGTGCAACCATGCGTTGACTTGAAGGGCAGTCATCTTCAATATGACGCGGGGTAACAAAGCAGTACCGCAGACAGTGCGTCGTGCATGGCGTATGCAAATAACGCCGTGTATGAAAGAAAAAGAAAACTCTAAAATGTTATTTTATAGTTTTTATGCATTTAAAATAATTTAGAATGGTTGTATTTTAGTTTTGACTCGATTTATAGGCAAGAGATCAAGAAGAACAGTAAGTTTTTTTCTTGTTTTAACAGGTTTCTGTTATAGAGCATCCACAGAAAATTTGTGTGAACTTTCTTTAAGTTTACAGCTATTTTTTACAGCGCATCTTCTTCTGGATCTCTCGGCATGTCCTAACAAACACACACAAAAACGCCCAGAGCTCTACAGAGCGTTACATCCTTTAAAAAAACGAAAAATGATTGTAAATGCATCGTTTTTTAAAAAATTACTTCTACCTGTTATTTAACTTATACCAACTTCTAGGAACTACGAGAGACCCACAATTGATGCGGGTGTTCAGTTACAAGTTAGCGCAACTGACCAGAAAGCTGCAGTCTATTAGGTTACAGATATGACGTGGATTTTCTTTGATGAGTTAACATTCTTGTGACAATTTCTTGAACACGTAATTGTATACTTCCGCATAATACGGAATATATGGACTGTTCCCACCAGTGACACGTTTTTTTTTCTCGACCAATTTCATTTCCCCTTATCTTATTATTTATACATTTCTATTAAAACGAACAATGAACTTCCCTTATGCATTTAACTGGCTCGGATGGCCTATTCGACTCGCTATTCCATTACGATGTTTCACCGCAGTTGGCAGGGTTATGCAACCTTCGCTCGACTTTCTGTGCCGATTTAAATACATGTATGTGACTCTTTGTTTACGTCATAAAGCCATGCTTCTTTCAATCATTGCGAGGTGTAATTCTTCCTTCGGTATACAATACTATCATCCTGTGTACAGGACGGTAGACGGTCCCTTTCTGTGAACTGTGAAACAAGCAAGTGAGGAACATCACACTGAACTTTGTGCTGTACGTTAGCGTGACAACAGTCGGTAAGTCTGCAACGTTGGAAAACCGAACGTGTAAAATCGAACTTCCCTTGCTCTGTCGCTGTCAATTATTTTGGTGCAATATGGACCGTGCGACCATATGCAATACTGAACGCGCTAGCCTGCAAGCGAAGTTATTTAGCGTAGCTTAGATATCAGAAATAGCAGCGATGAACACATAATAGCACCGCAACGCGCGGAATTTAAACTCGCCTAAGCGCTCCACAGCTCCACGCACCAAAGATTGCGCTGACCTAATCATGCATGTACTGACGTGACACCATCAACGACCACACACGCTCCTCAAAAGTACGCATTCACTCGGAACACGGTTTTGAATGACTGGTTGTGTGAGCCGGTTGCGACCTTCGCATTGGGCACAGTCTAAATAGACGTTCAATGCCCGCCCGGTGTTCTGTCGCGTTTGCACGGGTGGCTGTCCCGGCGTCTTCCCAAGAACCGGTTGCAGGGTGCCAACGACTTTTTTTCCGAAAAAAAAAAAAAGAAGAAAAACCCAGCAGCATACCGCACGCGAGGGGCGTTGCCACGCCACCATGATATGCGCACCCCGGGGGTTCGTTCTGTTCTCTTAACACCCATTCTCAAGGGATGCTGTTAGTCAAAGCCGCGGACAGTTTCCTCGTGTCCGCCGCAACTGCCGTTCACTCAAGGCCGAAGTGACGGGAGACGTTTCCGGGTGAAGGGGTGCAACGTCAGTGGCTGATGTGGAAGTGGCCAAACTTTGTTGCAGGTAAATTTCAGCTAAGACAATACAAGTGCCAGTGGAATTTCTAAGCACAACAAACAATAGATTGCGTTTGTTCACAAAATATAGCATGCCAGGAGTACGACTGGTTGAACCACTGCAACTGTATTTTTCAGAGGTCGCACAGATGTCTTTCCTTGCTTGTGCTTTTTGACACGTTTGTTTCACAAGGAAATAGATGCCGACACACGTGAGTTTCGGCTGGACTACTTGTGTACCCACGAAGCATCATGCATAGAAACAAAATGAAAACGCCGTTTTAGGCTATTCTGTCCTGTTCAAAAAGAAAGTGCAGCTGTCAGACGGAGGTCCACACTGCCTCTTGTACACTGCCTATAGTACATTGTATAACACATCGCCTTCAATTCTTTTCAGAATTAACTCCGAAGCGATTACGTAGAATATCCATCCATGATGTGAAGTCTGGTGGACGTAGAACTGTATGAAAGTGGTTTAATGGTGTTCTTGCCGTCAGCTTTCAAGAAAATCGACAGTAATTTTATCTAAATCTATTTGTCGTCATAGACGACGAAAAGCACGGGTCCGTGAAGTGCGTTTCGAATACGGCAAGATGAAAATCCAAGATGCAGCACGAAATGCCAAACCATGTGCACCACACGATTTTTACTAAAATAAACATCAAGAGACGGTCGCTTCGTCTGTGTGTGTGGGGGGGGGGGCGGATTTTAATGTTCATAACATACCAGTACGTAATAAGAACGGACTTCAAAAGCCATAACGTGCCTGTGCTGTCTTTGGTTTTTAGGATGCTATTGCACTCTTTTAGGTAAGGTTTCGAACAGGTATACAAGTATTTCATGTTGAATGGATGGCACCGCGACTGTATATATTCTAATGCGAGGCTGTATAGGCTATAGTTGTTGGCCTCCGGTTGAGCCAAGCCACGACAGATTGCACTATGACATGGTTCGTGTACAAGACTATGTCTAACCATAGATCGCACTATGAGATGGTTCGTGTACAAGACTGTCTACAAAACTTAAACACTCTTCGGGTTAGATATTGTACCTAAGAATGTGGACGTGGAAACAGCAGCCGGTGCAAGGCACGCGTAATGCGGAGAATGTGGGTTCGGATCCCATCGGTGGCAATTTGCTCTTCGTCCACGTTCATCTCCCTTTACCTTATCACTTTATATCAATTTTATAAAAACGCTACAAATAATTTCCCCTGTGATTTCCTTGGATTCATATAATCACCGCGTTCTGCCAGTGCTGACGTATGGCTACGAAACTTAAAGGATAACAAAGAATATTGAAAAGTAGCTAACGCCCACGCAAGGAGCGCTGGAATAGAAAATGAGAGGTTTATCGTTGGATTACAGAAATAGTGTTGTGGGCAAAAGATCATGTTAAAAGTATTAGCTTATGGTTTAGCTTGGCGGGTCATATAATGCGTAAAACAGTTAACCGTGCGACTATTAGGGGAACACAATAGGTGCCAAGAGAAAGAAAAAGCACTCGTGGGCAGCATAGGTTTATGCTGATTGGTAAAATCAGGATATTTGCGAAAATCGAATGTGTTCGGCAGGCGCGGGACACTGGCGATTGCTAAGCTCTGAAAAAGGTACCAATTTGCAATGAACTTTATGATGAAAAAACTTTTTGTATTAGCAGCACGGTGATGCTCAGCGAGCTCTCTAATGAACAGTTTATATGCGGTGAGCTCGCTCTGGGATTGTTGGAGTGCTGAAAGTGCAATTTAAAGCGACTAAGGCGTCATTTCCCTCTCAAAGTCAATCCGGCCCTTCAATCGCGGGAAATGAGTCTCATAATCTTCCTGTCAGCATCACGCACTGTAAATCATACCGCACTGCAAAACTGGTCCCAACTAGGGTGTTCAAATGACCAAATTTTCCAGTCGAACAGGAACACTTCAGAAAAAGGACCTCCGAATATAGAATCTAATACTGAATATTTTCTCATTGCCTAACCAAATGAAGTATAAAGGTCCCGTAGAGTCTGGCAACAAAATGCTTATCCACATTACTTGATACCCCTAATGACGTTATCAACTAGATGTCTTAAGCTGAACTGAAAAGCCTGTAAATGAGAGACAAAGGACAGATGACTGCATCTCGTGCCTGTGACAATGACAGTAATGAAAGAAAGAAACAGCACGTCACCAGGTGCATTAGAACGACAGAAAGCTGAGCTAGTTGGTAAGGATTCATACTGCAAAAAAGGGGTAAGGCGTGCAAACACGGTCCGGTTGTGTCCTTGTCTGTACGCCTTACCCCCCCGCCCCCGTCTTTTTTTTTTTTTTTTGCGTCAGGTACATGCAGCATACAGGGTGTCCCAGCTAACTTTAGCCAGAATTTTAAAATATCCAAATGCCACGTAGCTGGACAGAACAAAGGTAATGATGTTTATTGTCGCTTGGAGATACTCAAACTATTTTTTCATTCCGCCTAATTAGATAAGTAGTCATAATTAATTAATCAACTTCTCATATTTTATAATTAGATGAAAAATATCAATGAGAAAATTGCAGAGCAACACGAAAAACTCCCGATACAGCTTTCTGTTGCTCAATACGTGCTACATGAAAGTTTTTCCGAGCGTGAAAGCAGCCCGCAAATGCACGCAAAATTGTCGCGCGACCGGCCGCTCGAGGCACTTTGCCTGTATTCGCGGGCTTTCCTTGAACGTCCCTTGTAAGACCCAAAAGTGTGCAGAGGCGCCGTTGAAAGTCTACCTGTATCCTCTAAACGCAGACGCATGAAGTGCTCGAGGAAGGAATAACCAGGAATTTGGAAATTTGCCTCGCAGCCACGCGCACGTTTGCTGTACACTGAGAGGAAACAGAGCGGCTCCGTTCCTTTTCACCTGTCCATTCACAGCGCGTAAAAGCAGGCACCGTTGAACTATGTTTTGAAAACGTGCTGAAGAAATCCCTGTTGCACCTAAAACAGGACAACTTTCTAAAGCAGGCGAGTCGCTTCAGTGCCGCACACTACTTGTAGCTGCTCCTGGTGGTTACAGTGGTAGCTTTACTTCACTGTTACGCATAGCGCTTTAAAGCTTGCAACGACAGGTATGCAGTCCCCATAGTTGCGCCATATCGTTCTGACAACCAACACGTCACGTGTGCGCATGCTTGTAAACGCCTGGCCGTGGCGTTGTGCGTCTTGACCGCGTGGTGGCGCTAGGCTCTGATACTGTGTAGGGTGCCTCGATGTGCGCCCCGCGCATCGAGGCACCCTAGTACTGTGCAGGTTGCCACGGAGGAAGGAAATGACTAGGAGGGAGCGTCACGCGACAATCTTGAAGCAAAAAAATTCAGAGTGGGATGATGGGAAATAGGCCCTCACGTGATAGGCAAGCGGTAGATTTAGCTGGCTCGCTTTGGTTGCGTCTGCTGCGGGGGTTTTGGAATGTGCGCACAAAGAAGGCGTGGCAAACGCACGCCGAGGTTAGTTTGTGCGAAGCAGTCGAGTCTGTTATGTCAGTCAGATAATTCGCACCGAACCACGGCCACACGCCGCAGATAGGCGCCAAGGCTGTAGCGAACGAAGGCGTCGGACAACCGGCACTGTGCCCAACAACCCACGAAGGTGGTACCACCTTAAGAACGACTGGTCGTGTTTCGAGGCGGTTTCGGAGAAACGAGCCAACCTTCCGCAGTAGAGGGGCAAGTTGGGCCAGTTGGTGGAAGTTTATCTTGTAATACGGGGGTTACTGCGCTATTGGCGTCGAGGACATAGCGTGGCGCCGTCTGCCGGAATCTCTCCGTGACGTAGACAACGTCATTACGTGATACCGATTGCGAAGTGTTCGACGTCTCCAGTGGCTCAGCTCGTTCAGCCACCGTTGTTTTCGTGTTGCGAGCGTTGAATGTGTGCAGGCCAACAAAGGTATTTAGCGAGCCAACGTACGGCATCGTCCACTCTCGTCGGAGAGTGTGCACGCGGCGCCATGGACGACGAACGTGAAGAGGCCACTCGCGTGTATGGGAGCTGTTGTGAAATTTACCTAGTAATCATCTACAACTCGAGGCACTAGCTCGCACATTTCGTGTACATTTATGTTTACCTAGGCAATCGTGATTGCGAGCACCTATCTCTTGCGTTTGCGCGGACGGTGCGCGGTCGAGAGATAAGATTTCGATTTGCGTTGATTGCCGTGCATGAGTCACGGCAACGCTTTGCCCAAGTTTTGAGCGCGTAATTGATTTGGCGACGCATATGATGCTTTGATATTGGTTATTAAGTTCGCACGACCTTTAATAAAGGTAGCCATACGCGCTCTTGGGGCCATAACAGTACTGTTCGAAGCATCCGTCATGGAGAGTGCGGCGTGCCACTTTCCCCAGAATCATCGCGGAACGATGATTTATCACCGATATATTTTAATAACTGGAACTTCAACCGATTATATTTTTTGTGTGCTCAATCCATGCTTCCACTATTTGCGCATCTCTGCAGGGTATCTTCACTGATGTGATATCAAGTGAGCACGCTGCAAGCCCAGTGTGCATCGCTTGCTCGACTCTTAATTACGATCACCATATTTCATTTTCAGTGACTCTGCTGGTCTCTGGCATCAACCAATTCGTTGACCAGCAGTTCAGCACATCATGACTGCTAACAGAAGGAGAGGCAGTGTGCGAGGCTGACCACGTTCGAATATGCAGCGTAAAGGAACAGCATGAGGACAAATTCCGCCTAATTAGATAATTAGCCTTAATTAGTTAATCATCTTCTAAAATATTATAACTCTATTAAAAGTGTAAATGAGAAAATTGTAGAGCGACATGAAAAATTACCGATACAGCTTTCTGTTGCTCAATGCGTCCTACATAAAAGTCTTTTTCCGAGAGCGAAAGAAGCCCGCGAATACAAGCAAAGTACCTCGAGCAGTCCGTACCGCGGCAATTTTGCGTAATTTTGCGCGGTAACGGTGTTATCGCCCTTGGACTTTAGACGGAACTTCACGGCGGCGGCTGAAATGCGCTTGGAGTGTCCATATAATTGCTCTCGCAATAAAAACTTTACGTAATGAAATCACACCGAGCGCTTCACAAAGGCTAGCAAATCGTCTAGTTCCGCATTGCACGTTGCGCGTTATGCAATCCGTAGGGAAAGCAGCCGCGAGCTTATCTCCAGCCCCCGATTCCGGCGATGCTCGGTGTGTTTTGGACGGTCCAAGGGCCGGACAGGAAGGTTGTGCGATGGTAATGCTCCGGGAACAAGGCACCGTCTTTTCCAACGCGAATAAACGTCGTAAATACGTGCAGTCCTGGGAAGTGCCACGTCGTACTAACCGAACATTTTAGCTCTAACGCCGTACACAAAATCTTCGCGGAAGTGCTTGCTATATACGCGCTAAGGAATGGTGGGCTGCTTCCCCATTCTCAGCGTTATCAACCATGCATCTTGCTGCTGCTTGGATTTGCGGTACGCATGAAAACTCGCACTGGGCTCCGTCGAATACGTTCGGCACAGCGACACCAAGCAATAAACCATGCTGAAACAATGAACGAAATTACTGCCTTCGGCGTGAAAGGCAGCGAGCAGCGCTGGCGTGGCTGGCGGCGGCAAAGGCGAGTCACGAGATCAACGAGATGTCTACTACGTCACAGCGATAGCAGCGCCGGCCTCTCCTGTGGTGGCCCTGGAGGCCAATAAACACACTGACAACGGAAGTAGAAGTGGACAGGACGCGCGCAGACTCGCAACTGAATTTTATTGGGTGAAAAATTACATATACATACAATGATCAAAATGACGTCATCATGCCCCTAGGCCATCCAATATCGCTGCCGTCGCAATCTTGCATCCAGAATTTGCACCTCACAATCAGCAAATACAATGAAAGGATCGCTAACACAGGCACGCGCTTCCTTCCTTATAACATGCGCCTCGAAAAGCTGCCGTGTACGACGATCCCTATGACGGTATAAAATGTTAGTTTTTTCTAGGAGCGGAAGACCTCGAACTTTCTCCCCTCACGACACGAGCTCTTCTCTCGCCACCGAGTTGTGGGGCGCGCTCGTCGCCGAAGTCTCGCTCTAGCTCTGTATCCCCTGTCGAGATGCGCCGCATGTACAGTTCCTTGCATGGGTACTACATATTTTAATTCCATCGGTTTTCAAACCTCTTTGCGACTACCTTCACTGTCTCTACGACGCTCAGCGGCCACCAGCTCCTGCGGTAGCCTAGTCTGGTGCAGAAATCAAGTGTTGAAGTTTATGGTCTTGTACCCACCCTGTTACTGTCTGATACCCCAGTCACACGGGCACTTTCAAAGTCCTTTGAACCAAAGATCCCTTACTTCAAGGGAGAATGCGCACTGTCACACAGGCACAGCAAAGGAGCCCTACTGGAAGGGAGCTTTGAGTGAAAGGAGTGCGCGTTCGTCCTTTGAAACCTCAAGGGAATACTCTCGAGCCTAGAGGGCGTCCGACAGCAGAACAAATAATCTCTAAATATATGGAAGTTCAATTTTTACCTCTTCAGAACGAGCTTATAAGTATTAAATACTATTACTAAAGTACTAAACACTTTCGGGACACCCGCAATCTCCATCATGAAAGCACCGGTACAGCAGCGCCGGCGCGGCCTGTCGTCAGCAGCAACATCGACACAACATTGGTGCCATGTGCGATTTGGTTCTTTGGTTAGCCGCTACTAAGCATCCCAGTCTCCTCGGCTTTTTTCTGCGCGTCTTCTTCCCTCGTCACTTTTGTTTTGTAGCTCTATTTTACCGCGTTTACACGTACCTACCGCTGCCTAACCACAGGGAATGAAACGAAGCAGCTGAAGCAAAGGCAACAACGAATAATCGACGCCAACATGCGGTGTACGAAGCGGTACACATGGTGGCCATCATTACAATAAATACTTCTGTATGTGGTAAAGTAATTCCCTTACTACGCGTGCATTATGTTTTGGTGTTTCTATGTATTAGGAAAAATAAATATTGCTGAAAAAATGTGACAGAGTTATTATAAGACGCATTTGGGCCATATTTTTTTATTATTTTCGAGGCGATGGCAGCGCTAAGGATACGTTACGGTTTCTGTTAAAAGCTTCAACGGAGACTACCTAGAGGCCGTGTAGCACCGACATATATCCCTTGAACTAACGTGCCTTTGAAACCTCAACGTTCCTTAACTTCAAAGGACCTTTGGCATGCTCGTGTGACTGGGGTATGAGAAGGCCAACAGTACTGCAAATAGATGGGAAAAAAAGTGCACGTGAGTTTCAGAAGAAGACCTTTTCTTGGTTAATATTTGAGCCTTCAAAATTTACGAAAGTTCTACATATCATGGCGAGTGCTGTTCTATACACCCGCTAACTAACTGCCGAACGTTGGTTACATCTCTATTCATTTGTAAAACACTGAAGAACATTATAAAATTCGAATTTTGCTCTTATTAAGAGAGAGAGATGAAGAGGATAGGCAGGGAGGTTAACCAGATATCAGTTTCCGGTTTGCAACCCAACACTGGGGATGGGAGATCGAGGTTAGAAAGAAGACGGAAAAGAAAGCGTTAAAAAACGCACACGCGGAGGCACACACACACAAAAGGCGTTCCAGTTAAAGACGTTCACAAAGGCCGGTAGATCGCAAAAAGCGCAATAGTGCTTGCACGGCCTTCTTCTGTGACGCTAGGTCCTTTCGATGGTGTAAAATTCTTTGTTTCCGCATTAACCACACGCTTGTAGTACAAATGGCTAAGCACTACAACTTCTGCGATGGATGCGCCTCGTGCCCTGTTATGGCAAGTCGCAACTGTCGGTCCCAGTGTTAGCTTTCATCGGCCGATGGGAACAAGTGCTGTCTTCAAACGCAGTATCAGGAAAGAACGATAGGAAAAAGAAAAAACAAAAAGCGCGAACTTCGCTATCTGCGTATTCGACTAAAGGTAATCAGAGTCCAAAGGGCTGTCAGCGATTTCACTAAGTCAATGCAACTTCCCGCTCTTGTGAATGTACGCACTACTCAACCAGAAAGAGCTTTCTTTCAGCTGAGCCAACCATTACACACATATAATATGCGTGGCAAACGACGCAGACATAACTTCGGCGCCGTGGGCATACATCCGCATTCGCAGAGAGATCACGCACATCATCTCGGACAGAGATAGAAAAGGGGAGAACAGGTCATGAGAGCAATCCATCGCCATAATGGGCTGCTTCAGTGGACTTTTCAGTGAGAAACATTGAATACAGTAAACTTGCAAAAGCGCGTTGCGAACGGAACAAAGGCGAAGAAACAGGTAAGCACATTCGCTCGTATAACGCGCTTCTATCCAAACTCAAACCCTCTGTCCCGTTCGTAACGCGCTTTTGAAAGTTTATAGTCAATCACTAAATCGCCCAAGTTCACAACCCTGTTCTGGCCAGGTGGTGGGTCTGAATTCTAGAGCTAGATCAGGTGCAGGGTGTGTGTGATGGTAGCGCACCCGCAAAGCCGTTGCCGGAATTTGAAACTGCTAGCCGGTGGGATGACGGTTGCGTCCTCGGCCTCGTAAGTGACCGGGTTCACAACCCTGTTACACTCGTAACTACACACTCGCGCCGCCCCGCTGTCATGCAGGGGACGAGAGTAGTTCCAGATCATGCTATATGCCTGGCTGTATATGTCCGGACAGGCCGCCATTGGAACCTGAACCTGGCAACGTTTAACGCTAAAACGTTATCTAGTGAGGCGAGTCTAGCAGTGCTATTGGATGAATTAGAGGGCACTAAATTGGATATAATAGGGCTCAGTGAAGTTAGGAGGAGAAAAGAAGCATATACAGTGCTAAAAAACGGGCACGTCCTGTGCTACCGGGGCTTAGCGGAGAGACGAGAACTAGGAGTCGGATTCCAGTGATTAATAAGGACATAGCTGGTCACATACAGGAATTCTATAGCATTAACGAGAGGGTGGCAGGTCTTGTTGTGAAACTTAATAAGAGGTACAAATTGAAGGTCGTACAGGTCTACGCCCCTACATCCAGTCATGATGACCAGGAAGTCGAAAGCTTTTATAAAGGCGTGGAATCGGCGATGGGTAAAGTCCAAACAAAATACACTATGCTGATGGGCGACTTCAATGCCAGGGTAGGCAAGAAGCAGGCTGGAGACAAGTCAGTGGGGAAATATGGCATAGGCTCTAGGAATAGCAGGGGAGAGTTATTAGTAGAGAGAGAGAGAGAAAGGAAAGGGGAAAGGCAGGGAGGTTAACCAGAGAAAAGGTCCGGTTGGCTACCCTACGCTGGGGAGAGAGGGGAGGGGGAGGTAAAGTGGTAAAAAAGTAGAGATAAGGAAAGGAAGGAGAATAGACACACAATCACAGTCGGTCACTGTCACTGAATACTGTCATCGCACAGCACAGTGACACTTGAAGCACTGTCAACACCTGTTCAGGCTACAGCCGCCTGTCCAATTCTGTCGCCCTCAAGAACCGCAACAGTGCACTCGTCGCCCTCTGCTGCGAAGGCTTATGATGGCGGTATTTTAAAATAAGTTCCTCTGTGAGAGGTCTTTGGTCAAAGCGCGCTATCGCGGTTGCGAGTGATTGTCTCTGTAAATTATATCGAGGACAGTCACAAAGAAGGTGTTGAAAAGTCTCCTCGTCACCACAGTCCTCACACGAGGCGTCGTCGGCCCATCCAATTCGGTAAGCGAAAGACTTGGTGAAAGCCACCCCTAGCCATAGTCGACAAAGCAGGGTAGCTTCGCGACGGCAGAGTCCAGGTGGAATACAAAGGCGTAGAGAGGAGTCAAGATTGTGGAGTCGGTAGTCGTGAAAACGTCCAGCGTTCCACAAGGAGAACGTGATGTCACGGCTGATCAATCGAAGTTTTCGAGCGGCATCTGTCCTTGATAACGGTATCGGCTCCTCTTCGTCCCCTTGAAGAGCCGACCGAGCAGCGTTATCAGCGTGTTCGTTCCCTATGACTCCGCAGTGACTTGGAAGCCACTGAAATGTCACGTGGTGTCCTTTATCAGTTAAGGTATGAATGAGTTCTCTAATCTCAAATACCAGTTGTTCGTGTGGTCCGCGCCGCAGGGCCGATAGCAGAGATTGCAGTGCAGCCTTCGAGTCACTGAATATTGACCATCTTCGAGGTTGTTCTTGGCTGACGAGACGAAGTGCAGCGCGAAGGGCTGCAAGTTCCGCGGCCATCGGTGTCGTTGGGTGACATGTCTTGAAACTGATGGTGGTGGCTTTCGCTGGGAAGACCACGGCTCCAGAGGAACACTGGAGAGTTGCCGATCCATCAGTATAAATATGTACGTGTTCGGCGTACCTCTCGTGCAAAAGGAGCAGAGTTAGTTGTTTAAGAGCAGGTGATGACAGCTCAGATTTTTTTCCTGATTCCTGGTACGGTGAGGTGTACTGCGGGTCGAGCCAAACACCATGGAGGAATCGATGGCTTAGTTGCGGGGGTGAAGCCTGATGGGAGGCAGGTATAATACTTCGAAATCGTAGTACAAAATGCTGCCTGCGGCCTTTCTGACGGTAGTGTTGCCAGATGGTGGGAACAGGCACGGGCAACGTGCCTAATGTGCACTCTCAACACCTCTACCACAATGTGTGTTTGTATAGGTTGGTCCCGAGCAATCGTAATAGTCGCTGCTGTCGATGTGCATTTTGGCAAACCAAGACAAACCCTGAGAGCCCGAGCTTGAATAGCCTGTAGAGCACGAAGATTTGTCTGGCAGGTGTTGGTCAGTAAGGGCAAACTGTACCTCAAGAAGCCCAGAAAAAGAGCCCTGTACAATTCCAACATTGCATGCACTGACATTCCCCAAGTCTTTCCTCCCAGAAACTTGAAAAGTTGGGAGATTGCTGTCAGACGCTTTTTCAAGTAGGTCACGTGCGGGCTCCATGACAGATCTCTATCAATGATTATGCCAAGAAATTTGTGAGTCTTCTCATACGAAATTATGTGGCCATTTATTGATATGGCGTAGGGTGTCATTGGTTTGCGAGTGAACGCCAGCAGTGCACATTTGTCTGAAGAGATTTCAAGACCTTGGTTGCGCAGGTATATAGCTGTTAGAGTAGCAGCTTTTTGAAGTCTTGCACGTATCTGAGGACGTGTCACACCTGAGGTCCATATACATATGTCGTCGGCGTACATAGATATCTTGATCGCTGCTGGCAGATGATCAACGAGACCAATGAGTGTGAGGTTGAATAGGGTAGGGCTTAGTACACCGCCTTGAGGAACACCTCGGTACGTGTAGTGTAGTGCCGTTTTGCCATCACCGGTACAGACAAAGAACGATCTCATAAAAAGGTAATGAGAGATCCATTGGAAAACTCGACCACCTAGGCCAACCATCTCAAGAGCATCGAGGATAGCCTCGTGAGATACGTTATCGTATGCCCCCTTGACATCCAAGAACAAAGCTGCAGATAGTCTTTTGCGTGACTTTTGAAGCTGGACGTACGTAGCGAGATCAACAACACTGTCTACTGAAGAGCGATCTCGTCGAAAACCAGCCATGCAATTCGGTAACATGTTGTAGTGCTCCAGGTACCATTCCAAGCGGGCAAGGATCATCTTTTCCATTATCTTTCCCACACAGCTGGCCAGCGCTATTGGGCGGTATGAGGTGGATTCAAGTGGGGACTTGCCTTGCTTCAGGAGAGGGACCAAGCGGCTTATCTTCCATTCTTCGGGAACCATGCCATCCTGCCAAGATAAGTTGTAGAGATGTAACAGTTCTCTCCGTGCGCTATCACTCATGTTGTTCAAGGCGCGGTAGGATATTCCATCCGGTCCCGCGGATGAAGAACGCCTGCATAGAGCAAGAGCCGCTTCTAGTTCCTCCATTATGAAAGGAAGATCCATGCGGCCGTCACGTGAAACAGGGATGCGACTGGGGGCTGGAAAGCCTGGACTGGTTGCTTGGCCAGCGATCCTTGCACAAAAGTCCTCTGCAACATCAGCCTCTAGCCGCCCCTGGAAGAGCGCCAGCGCTTTGAATGGGAAGCGTTGTTCAGGGAGGGAACGTAGACCACGTATGGTTCTCCAGATGTGGGAAAGTGGCTTTCGGGGGTCTAGTGACTGGCAAAATCTTGTCCAACGTCGAGATGCCAATCTATCCATGCGACGTTGAATTTTCTTTTGTAGTCGTCTGGCTGTCCTAAGGTCTTCGATGGATTTTGTACGCCGGTAACGCCGCTCCGCACGACGACGGAGTGCACGAAGTCGCTCCAACTCTATATCCAATTCCGTGCGCTTCGACGAAACCGTGACCGTGCGCGTGGCGTGTAGCATTGCAGACTTGATTGCTTCCTCTAATCCAGAGGACAAGCCCTCTCGACAAGCATCCTCCATGGTGGAAGTAAAAGTGGTCCAATCAATTAATCGAATGGTGTTCCGTGGGGTGGGACTGGACATTCCTTTGATGACAAGGTATGTGGGAATATGATCACTCCCGTGTGTCTCGATATCCGAAAACCATTTAACATATCTTGTGAAAGTGCTGGAGACGAAAGCTAGGTCAAGACAGCTGCCATAATTCACGCCTCGTATAAACGTTGGGCTGCCGTCATTCAGGAGTGAAAGGCCGTGGTTACAGGCAAAGTTTGCAAGTCTTTGCCCTCTTGCATTTGTTCTTGCGCTTCCCCATGCTATATGGTGCGCATTAAAATCTCCGATGATGACATATGGGGCAGGGCACACAGACAAGATGTTCGTTAATCGTTTGGGATCAAAAATACTTGAAGGCGATATATAAACGCCTACAAGTGTAAACATGAGTTTGCCCTTTTTAATTGTTAGGCAAACATTGATTTTTATCATGAGGCGGAATCGGCTGGCGAACATAGCTCAGTTCTCGACGAATAAAAACGATGACTTTGCTGCATGCATTAGTTGTTGCGGATATAACAGCTTCGTATCCCGATAATCTGACTGGTTTCGATACATTAGGCTCACATATGACAATGACTGGGAACAAATTAGTATATATATACTGACGAAAGTCCGAAAGGCGTGATTTTAGTCCTCTTGCGTTCCACTGTATGATTGACGCTGCCTTGACTTCCTCTCGAAACGATGGGGGATGGCTGGCCATGTCTCTATTCGAGGGATTCAAGCACTGGGCTTAAGGCGTCCAGTACTTTTAGTGCATTTTGAGCAGACGTAGTTCCAAGGTTCGACAGAATCGCTCGAATGGCATCTATGAGGGGACGCAGCATTGAAAGGACTTGACGATCTGCTTTGGGCGTGGCATCAGCGGCAGGAGTAGGCTCCCGAGCGGGCTTGACAATCTGTAGTTTTGTGGGAGATTGCTGACTCGGAAGCGCAGGCCATTCTTCTTGAGACAAATTCCTTTCAGGCGACTCCCTTGTGCTGTTCAGCCCCTTTTTGGTCTGATTGGAGGACGTGGGTGCTACAATGGAAGCCGCCCCCTCCTTTCGCGGTTCTGCCTTTTTTGAGGAGGTTCGGTGACGCCGACGCCGACGCCGGATCGTTGCAGCAGCCTCCCTGTGTGTCGAATTGTCCCGAACCATTTGCTTGAGAACAGCGACCTCTTTCTTGATGCGAGGGCAGTCCCTAGACGAGGCAGCATGGGAACCATTACAGTTGCCGCACTTTAGGACAGTAGCCCGGCACGTCTCCTCCGCGTGAGGTTCAGTTATTAGTAGAGTTTGCAGAACAGAATAATATGCGGATAATGAATACCTTCTTCCGCAAGCGGGTTAGCCGAAAGTGGACGTGGATGAGCCAGAATGACGAGACTAGAAATGAAATAGACTTCATACTCTGCGCTAACCCTGGCATCATACAAGACGTGGACGTGCTCGGCAAGGTGCGCTGCAGTGACCATAGGATGGTAAGAACTCGAATTAGCCTAGACTTGAGGAGGGAACGGAAGAAACTGGTACATAAGAAGCCAATCAATGAGTTTGCGGTAAGAGGGAAACTAGAGGAATTCTGGATCAAGCTACAGAACAGGTATTCGGCTTTAACTCAGGAAGAGGACCTTAGTGTTGAAGCAATGAACGATAATCTTATGGACATCATTAAGGAGTGTGCAATAGAAGTCGGCGGTAACTCCGTTAGACAGGATACCAGTAAGCTATCGCAGGAGACGAAAGATCTGATCAAGAAACGCCAATGTATGAAAGCCTCTAACCCTGCAGCTAGAATAGAACTGGCAGAACTTTCCAAGTTAATCAACAAGCGTAAGACAGCTGACATAAGGAAGTATAATATGGATAGAATTGAACATGCTATCAGGAACGGAGGAAGCCTAAAAGCAGTGAAGAAGCTAGGAATAGGCAAGAATCACATGTATGCGTTAAGAGACAAAGTCAGCAATATCATTACAAATATGGATGAGATAGTTCAAGTGGCTGAGGAGTTTTATAGAGATTTATACAGTACCAGTGGCACCTACGACGATAATGCAAGAGAGAATAGTCTAGAGGAATTTGAAATTCCACAAGTAAGGCCGGAAGAAGTAAAGAAAGCCTTGGGAGCTATGCAAAGGGGGAAGGCAGCTGGGGAGGATCAGGTAACCGCAGATTTGTTGAAGGATGGTGGTGAAGAAAAACTGGCCAACGTGTATACGCAATGCCTCATAACTTCGAGCGTACCGGAATCTTGTAAGAACGCTAACACAATCCTAATCCATAAGAAAGGGGACGCCAAAGACTTGAAAAAATATAGACCAATCACCTTACTTTACTGTCCGTTGCCTACAAAGTATTTACTAAGGTAATCGCAAATAGAATCAGGAACACCTTAAACTTCTGTCAACCAAAGGACCAGGCAGGATTCCGTAAAGGCTACTCAACAATAGACCATATACACACTATCAATCAGGTGATAGAGAAATGTGCGGAATATAAACAACCCTTATATATAGCTTTCATTGATTACGAGAAAGCGTTTGATTCAGTCGAAACCTTAGCAGTCATGGAGTCATTACGGAATCAGGGTGTAGACGAGCCGTATGTAAAAATACTGAAAGATATCTATAGCGGCTCCACTGCCACCGTAGTGCTACATAAAGAAAGCAACAAAATCCCAATAAAGAAAGGCGTCAGGCAGGGAGATACGATCTCTCCAATGCTATTCACAGCGTGTTTACAGGAGGTATTCAGAGACCTGGATTGGGAAGAATTGGGGATAAGAGTTAACGGAGAAAACCTTAGTAACTTGCGATTCGCTGATGATATTGCCTTGCTTAGTAACTCAGGGGACCAATTGCAATGCCTGCTCACTGACCTGGAGAGGCAAAGCAGAAGGGTGGGTCTAAAAATTAATCTGCAGAAATCTAAAGTAATGTTTAACAGTCTCGGAATAGAACAGCAGTTTACGATAGGTAGCGAGGCACTGGAAGTGGTAAGGGAATACATCTACTTATGACAGGTAGTGACCGCGGATCCGGATCATGAGACTGAAATAATCAGAAGAATAAGAATGGGCTGGAGTGCGTTTGGCAGGCATTATCAGATCATGAACAGCAGGTTGCCATTATGCCTCAAGAGAAAAGTGTATAACAGCTGTATCATACCAGTACTCACGTACGGCGCAGAAACCTGGAGGCTTACGAAAGGGGTTCTACTCAAACGAGCTATGGAAAGAAGAATGATGGGTGTAACGTTAAGGGATAACAAAAGAGCAGATTGGGTGAGGGAACGAACGCGAGTTAAGGACATCTTAGTTGAAATCAAGAAAAAGAAAGGGGCATGGGCAGGACATGTAATGAGGAGGGAAGATAACCGACGGTCATTAAGGGTTACGGATTGGATTCCAAGGGAAGGGAAGCGTAGCAGGGGGGCGGCAGAAAGTTAGGTGGGTGGATGAGATTAAGAAGTTTGCAGGGACAACATGGCCACAATTAGTACATGACCGGGGTAGTTGAAGTATGGGAGAGGCCTTTGCCATGCAGTGGGCGTAACCAGGCTGATGATGATGATGATATGTCCGGTGAAGCGTCGTGTATAAAAATTAAAAGACAAAGTTGCTCCACGTATACGCACCCGAGCGATGATTCAGCTCCCAGAAACAGAGTGCTCCGATGCGGGCGTTCCACTGTTGCGGCGCGACATTGTCGTCTTGTGTCTTCAAATTGTCTCCACTCAGAGCGGTAGCGCGCGATCGCTATGTTGGCCCGCGACGTGTCACCGCTCTGAATGGTGAAAGTCGGTTATATGTATAAACACCCCTGCATTGAACTCCACAGCTCAGGTATACAACGCACGTCCCTTAACGAAGATTCCCACGACTCCACTCCTACCGCAGTCGAGAACACGGTATACAAGCTGTAGAGAAGCTCCATCGCAACGAGAACGCCGCGGCCGCGTATTCTTTTCACGTTACGAGTCCAATCCTGCAGCAGACATTTAGAATTATTTGCCTACCATGCGCGGCCACAGAATTCGGACGCCAGCCGCAGTATTACAACCAGCCTATGGAAAAAAGGTATGCCCGTGCTTGGAGTGGACGAAAAATCTAAATCAACTTACCCCGGACTTTGATTCCGAAGCCCCGATACACAACCCGCCGACGGGAGAAGCCAGCGATCGCGATCGGACAGCGGCTGCATGCTTGCGCGGTGATAAGGCGACACCCCCTCCCTCGCGGGGTTTTCAGATGTCTCTCGTCGGCGCGGCGCAAAGGTCGCGCGATTAACCACACCTACCTGCTATGCCTTATCATGAGAGATGGCATGCAAAGAGCCAAAGCGCCAGCTGCCGCTCCAGACGCTATGAGGAGTTGAGTGTGCTTGGCAGCTTGGCAAGTACACGATTGCAACGACGATCATCGGAACAGTAAATGTTGCATTGCTGCAGTTTTACACGTCGACTACCACCGGCTCAGCAGCGGCACACGCTACGGGTATTTTGCAGCGATATCTGTAAGAATGGGTCAGTCGCTCACGTCGCGGGTTTTTGGCCTATGTGAGCTGTTACAGATGAGCGTAACGCAGATCGTCAAGTGATAGGTTGCCTGTAGCAGGTAGCACAACCCAGTTCATGAGCTGGTCTACTCGAAGAGGCGGACATTACTTGCACAAATATTAAAATGCATAATCGACTAAAAAGAAATCACTTGTTAAATTTTTAGCTAACTACCTTATGGCCCATATTCCAATTTATAAATATAACCGAGGAGTTCGCAAGGCGGATCCACTTGGAACGAGAGAGAGAGAGAGAGAGAGGACAGGAAAGGCAGGGAGGTTAGCCAGACGCACGTACGGTTTGCTACCCTGCACTGGGGGAAAGGGGTCTGGGGACGAAGAGAGAAAGAGGGACAGACAGACAGAGAGAGAGCACAGTTTCGCGCACAGTTGAAGGTTCGCACCGAGTCTACACACGGTTCCCAAGACCTGTCGACTTGAGGTATTTCAACAGCGCTTTAGTAGCTTTCTGTGCCATCGACGCGTACGGCCAGGGTCTAAGGATCTTCATTACTGAAAATGGTCTAGAGTCCAGCTGGTTCAATGCTGTCCGGAGAGCTTCACGCTCGACGTCGTGTTGGAGACAGATACATAGTGTGTGTTCAATCGTTTCTGTAGTTCCACAATAGTCGCACATGGGCGTATCCCCCATTCCTATGCGGAACGAGTAGGCCTTCGTAAATGCCACACGAGCCTGAGGCGGCACAATACTGTCGCCTCAGAGCGAGAAACTTTTGATGGCACTTTTAGCTTTAAGGATGGATCAAACCTATGAACATAACACTTCGAGAGGTTGGGAGAAGACCAGTATTTGTCTGTCATAGCTTTAGCCACAATATGAAGTTTTCTCGCAGCGTCGGTTCTGGATAAGGGGATTGGAACTGGTCGGGCTTCCAGATGGGTAGACCGGGCGGCTTCGTCGGCGAGGTCATTACCAGCAATGCCGGTATGTCCAGGTAAGCACTCGAATATAATTTCATGCCCTTGAGCGATAGCTTGATGGTGTTCTCTTATTTCATATGTCAGCGGCTCACGAGTCCTATGATATAGGGCAAAATGCAGACTCTGAAATGCTGCCTTGGAACGAATTCTCAGGATGACGCCAGTTTCGAGGTATTAATTCCCGAACTTTGCGGAGAAATGAATTGGCGTCGCAGTTACTTTCTGAACAAAATGTCGTTTAATGCATTGAAGCACGAAAGTAACTAGAACGCCAATGCATTTTTCCGCAAAGTTTTGGAATGAATATCTCGAAACTGATGTCATCCTGAGAATTCGTTCCAAGTGGATCCGCCTTTCGAACTGCACGGCTAGAATTTGTAAATTGCAATATGGGTCATATGGTAATTAGTTAAAAACTTAATTAGTGATCTTTTATTAATTAGTCGATTATGAATTTCTATTTTTTTTTGTGCAAGTAATGGCCGCCTCGTCGAGTGGCCCAGCTCACGAACTAGAATTGTGCTATCTGCCAAAGGCGACCTTCAAAATGTTTTGAAAGTGTTCGCTGAAACACCCTGTACAAATAATCAACTGCATTTCCACAAGCCCGCGCACACAGAAAGGTATAGGCAACATGAAAGAAAAAGAAACGCAGGCGGGAAGGAAGAAGGCGAGAGGATGGCCTGTTTCCCAGAATACCGGTGAACGGCGGCGCCGCAAGTAGAGCGAGAAGGCATGCAGCGATTGTAGACCGAGGCGCAAGGTGCACCGACGGAGAGCCTCCACTGGGTTAGCAGCGCCAGGCACACACCGCCGGCGAAGGCGCAAGAGGACGTCCTTCGCCCGCTGCTTCCCGCCCCGGGTGCCAGGGGTGTGTTACAACGGCGGCGCCACTACGGATGCCTGCCACCCAAGAACTGCTTTAGCTTCGGCTGTTCGCTGAGCGCGCCTTGAAGCATAGAAACGTTCGAACAGGAACGTAAATTTATCGCAACCTGCAGAGACAGTCTGCGACGTTTGCAATGGCATCAGACATTTTACGAGCGCACTGGCGAGGCTCGCCAGTGCGAGCCTTGAGTGGTTCGTAGCCCATGGTTCACCCTACCACCACGTTCAGTCCGATTCGGTAAATGCAACGTTACAGAAGAGCAGCACAGAAATCTGGCGAAGAGAGGCACAAAGACAGGCACACAGAGCCCTGTATGTGTGTGTGTGTGTGTGTGTGTGTGTGTATTTATATATATATATATATATATATATATATATATATATATAAAACTGAGAAATCTCAACGAAACGAAAAAAAATCGTGCATATATAGATACTGCTTCTCATGTTACTAACGCGCAGTGGTGGTTGTGTTTTAAGAACGCCAACTCTGTTTCGCACAAGGCTACAGAAGCACAGCTTACACAATTTCTATTACATACCATTTCGGCAGCCTCGATATTGGCAACTCCAGAATCCGCTACTTGATCTGGCAACACTGTACGAATGAACAAAGATGGCTACGTCATCCAGGTTCACAGCGGCTCTTTCGCTTGGTGCTGTGGTCACGTTTTTCTTTTGTGGCGTCCAATCGAGATGTTTCGTGGAAACCGAAAGGGTCCTTGCTGCCGATCACCTTATATTGATTGTCTCAAGGATTTGAACGACGAAATCACGGAAATAGTTGCGTTGTGCGTGCCAACGCCCGGTCTGCCCAGTGAACCGCATGAGATTATTTTTAAAGACAAAGAGCCTTTCAAGCGAGCCGGAGATTAAAGAAAGGAAGTGTTTGTGTGTGGGAGGCCTTCGAAATGTGCAAGCACTTGTTCGCGGGGTTGCTCCACTGCTACAGGTGCGATAATGGACTGTTTTCGACCTTCATAGGCAACTTCACACTGCGACTCGAGCGGCATAATATCACACACAGCATCCCACAATAGATAGGCAGTATCGTGAAATTCGGAAGCTATATACGGATATTCTGCACCGACAGAACGAGGCTGAAGGATAAATTTACCTGGTCATTGTGTCTTGGCATAAAAACAAATCAGAGTACCGTTTGCGAGGCGGGGTGCACCTTTCTCTTTATACAGTTAGCTGACACGTGTGATAAGGTCGTCTGCGTCCGATGACTGGCGCTTGTTCGTGCAAGCAGTGCGCAGTGTGTGTTCGACGTAGGGCTCGGGTTCGGGAACACAGGAGGCACATGCTGTCCGTAGGAGATCTCAAACGCGGTGAAACGTGAAAAGTGAATAACAAGCAACCGGACCAAGTTGAGTTTCTTCCAACAGGGTTCCAAAATTTTTGCGAGGGTTTTCTTTTGGCAAAGGCACTTGTATTGGTCTAAATGCACGACTTGGAAACGAAGTGAACCGGTTGTAATGAAATTTATCTGTGTGCACAGAGTCGGAAAGCGAACTAGCGCCGCTATGCGCAGGTCGAACGCTCTAAAGCTGGAACGATCACTGTTTGCAGCCGCTTTGCAATTTCTTGCGGGCAAATAAACTGTCAACTCACTGCATTGAATGAGAAAAACGCAACTTGCGCTTGTACCGCTAAACTAAAGCATGCTACGAAAACTATATGTCGCTTCGCGGCATGACAAGTGTCATAATCAACTTCAGACTTTCCGAGACCGTTATATCCTTCCTGCTACCGTGCCTGCAGACAAAAGTACATTAGCGAGAATATTCCTGTTGCTTAAGACATTAGTAATACTAATGCTGGGGCAGAAAACTATAAACGAACAAAAACCGAATGAAGCTTAAGCGTAAATTACTATAATTTATCAAAGCTGAGGAAATATCAACAAAAAGAAAGCAATGGTCTACTCTCCAGGAATAAAGAAGTCGACCCGAGTGAAGTGTTTCGAATAAACCGGTATAGTATCGGTCACCTTTTCCCAATGCGCAAGTTTCTTATCCAAGTCGCTCTCCGATGCGCATCGTCTGCTTCTTTCTAGAAACGACGAAATCATTGCTGTCTGTACACTACGATGACACGCATAATAGTACACTACAAAAGTCTTTCGTCATCAGTCTTTCTTTATTTATTTTCGTGCTTGTGCGTAGCGGCATCACGATAATTTGAGAACTACGAGGCATTCAGCGCACGCCGTGATAGGACATCTTCCGCTTCAAACCTGAATCTAGGTCGGCTGTTTCTCGGCGCGGCCGCTAGGTAGCGAGCATTTATTTGTAGTCGCGTATGACTTCTCTCGTAAGCACTGACTTCTTCCTATAGGAGTAATCTTACATTTATCGAAGACAGGTTTGCAGCTGAAATCACAGCAGTGCTCATAAAGGTGGTCTTCAATTGCGCGGTCCACATTATAAGACGTACTCTATAAGCAGATCGTTTATTCATCGGAGAGTTTGGCCGATGTAAATTTTACCAGGTGAGATAGGTACCTCACAGAGGACACGCATACTGCGTGAAGTGGTGCCTGTGTTTGGTTTTGGATTCGGCTCTTAAAAGACTGCACAAGTTCGTCTGCGCAACTATGCAAGTTTTTTCATAGTGCAGAAAAAAAAAAATCCAATTTGCGCACGTTGACCGACCTTCTTATAAAAGGCTGTGCGGTATTCTGTGAATATACGAAAAATACGAATCCTTGTGCCTCTCTTCGTCTTCGTCCGATTTCTAGGCCGTTCTTCTGTAACGATGAACAACCAACAAGCCCAAATGGAAAGTTTAAAGGTAAGCTTGGTCACGTCTATCGAAAATGCGATGTATACATGAAAGCCACCAGAGGAATCACTTTTTATATTGTAATCCGCGCCTCCATGGATTTTACACACCGTGTTTTATTTGTTGTTGTTGTGTAATAATTGCACACATATGGGTACCGTTTTTTGTTTTAATACATGCTGCCCAATAGCAACGTAGCAAGGTGATGTTTGGTCCATGCGGTCATATTTGTGCAACAGGTAAGACGCACATTCGATAACGACAATATTACTCAGCTTCGTTCCGTGGTTTCATAAGAAGCCACTGCTCACTAGATGAGCGATGCAAGAACATTCACAGGCAGATCTCTGAACTGAGCCACTAACTATCTTTAAGCGTGCGTGACATATAAAAGCGTGTTTGATTAGGAAAGCGGCGCACACTGATCTCGGCGCTCTGAAACTCTCCAAGCTACCCCACAAAACTTGCCAAGCAACTAGTTAGTTCATTCAGTTGTGGAATATCGTATTATAAGTTGGTTTGCCCATACGAATAGCTGTATTGAAAAATTATGCGGATCCCGCGCACTGTGAGAATCGATATAAGCGACGCTTTCTGTGCTGCTTACTTTGATTGACGATAATTAGCGGTGACAGTAACAGCGAATGTTTAATTTCCTCAGCGTTTAGCGCAGTACGAGAGTGGTAAGTTGATGGCAAATGTTACCTTGCGTGCACCATTGCTATTTGTCTGCGTAGCACACAGAACACACAGCGAGACGTGTTGTTGTGCGCCATTGTTCATAACCTCCGAGAAGGTTAGTATTGTCATTTCCTCACGGCACATCGCATCGTGGCAGAAGTGTTAAAGATTAATTGAATTATGGGGCAGTACGAACCAAAACCACAATCGGATTATGAGGCACATCGCAGTAGCTGACTACGGTTTAATTTTGACCTTCTTGGGGTTCTTTAAAAGCACCTAAAGTACACGAGCGTTCTTGTACTTCGCCCCCGTCGAAATGTGGCTGCTGCGGTCGGGATCGAACCCGCGACCTCCAGCAATGCCAAAGCTACCACAGTGGGCACAGAAGCGTTGAACTGACGTGCGACGCCTCGATGCTAAGGTGCTTTTATGCGACTTCCTGCACGCCGAGCGTCGTTTGTCCGCTTGACAAATTTCCGTGGTGTATATTTTTCAGAAATAGCATAAACCCGTCAAGAAAGTATTGTGGCGATGCCCAAGGAGCTCCGGAGGGCATTGTGCACGAGCGACGCGGAGCAAAGACCCAAACAAGTTTTTCGCGACGCCTTTTCTCTGCCGCGCTCCTGCCATGCATACACACGCTCTAAACCAACCCTCAACGCGGTGTGCTAGACAGCAGCAGCAGCAGCAGTAGCAGCAGCAGTAGGAAAGCCAAAGGAAGAGGCAAAGAAAGCTTCGCCTTAAAAAACTCGCAGTTTCGCCCGAACGGCGAAGCAACGATTACATAGCAAATTAGTGGACAGCTAGCTATACGATTGAACGATAGTAGTTTTATCGGCCATATGAACTTCTAAACATGGACATGCTAACTAAATTAACAAGCATGGTGTCACGCGCCCACAAGCTAACATGACCACATCTCACTCGAGGACCGCGGAAGCTCTCTGTCAGAACGCTGGAGTGAGGAAGCGCGGCAACAGCAGCGAGCGAATTGACCTTCGTGCTGCGTCTCGCATCAACGAGCACTAAGCAACGAAAACACAGCGTGCGGCGGAATGTGTGCCCGTCGCAGATGGCTTCAAGACGCAGCGGCCCGGATGGGTCCGCGCGGCTGCCCGCAGTACAACTCCTCTTCCCCCTCGGAGCCTTGCTCTCGACTGAAGACGGCGTGCTTCCTCCCCGGTTCCTTCCCTTACGTGGGCGAGATCGAGCCGCCGATCGCCGGCTCATCTTGCACGCTGCACTCCCACATACAGCACACGGCGCGCGGCGACGGTGTTATCGCCTTCGGACTTTATACGGAACCTCAGGGCGACGGCAGAAATGCGCCTGGGGTGCCCATATAATTGCTATCGCAATAATAGAGGCAGTACAAAGAAAAACGTTTGTTTACAACAAATATCGACGTCGCGATTCGCCTTCTGAACTCCTTGCGAGATCTTCTCACAATAAGCAAGTGGGCGAAGCCTTTACGTCTCTATAGTGTCTATTCCTCCTTTCAAATAATTACGTTAGCGGCAGCAGCCACCAATTGCTTCCCGACTCTAAAAATTAGAACCAAAAACATGAGAACACAATATGGCAGACACTTAACAGAATTTCGGTCCCACAACGAGACATTTAATGCTCATTCTTCCCGCAGACAATCAGAGGCTGAAATGCACAACGCGAGTATATTGTTAAGAGTAGTTCAACTGACATTTTTATTTTTAACCTAACAAATTATATTGCCCAACCACCTTAGCGAAAATAACGGACTGTATATATTGGCATAGTTCCATGCACTAGAAAAGCCGTTTCTGCTAATTTGTTCGCATTAATAACTTTCTTTACATGCTTTATTTAAAAGTGTTTGCACCCTCATTTTTTCTTTTGTTTTGGGATCTCTAGAAAAAGTTCGCAATATTTCGTACTCTTATTAACAGAAATTTGTTGCCCGTATTTGTTTTAAACCACATGCGAGTTGTGTGTGTCCCGTTCCTGCTACATCCTTACATATAATACTAGCAGCTTATAATAAATAAACAAACAAGAGTTACGTTTCCTTAGAATTTGCTGTCGAGGAAGAACAGAAAAACGAACACAATTGTCTATTGAACAGCGTTTCCCGGTATTGCGGAGGCACCTTGCGATCATGAACTTATCGTTGCGGTAGGGCAAGCTTAAGAGGAAGCTTTAGCTCGGGTGCTCCTACATAATACATGTAAAAGGAGATTTCGTTTTTCTCGGCAACCAGTGAACCAAATTTGGAGAAGTTTGTTGCATTTAAAAGAAAAACAAAATCGAGTGACTGTTGGTTTGGAATTTTTTATTTAGATCGTCATTTTTTATTAAAAATTGGCGAAAGTCGAAAACTTTCACGAAACGAAACTATCAAGTGTACAACTCTGTCACTCAGCAATGAAAAATGATATCACAATTCTGTGAATTGCATCTAATAGTTCATCTAAAACGGACAAAATTGATATGTTACACATAAATCCTAAAAAAACTTCGTAATATGGAAATACAGCTTTTGCAGAACCCTCGTACACAATGTAACAAATTAACGTGAGATATCAAATGACATATTAAATTTGTCCGCTTTCAATGATCTAATGGGTGCCGTTTACAGAACCGCGATATCTGTTCTTGATGCAGAGCTATTAATTTGTAAACTTCGTGCTTACTATTTTTTGAAATTTGCGAATTTTTGAAAATCTTTTTAACAAAATTCATGCCTTAAATTGAAATTCCGCTTCTATTGGTGACTAGAATTTATTTTTCTCTCTAAAATGCCACAAATTTTATTAGTATCGGCCCAGGGTTTATCTCAGAAAAACGTTTTTGCGTTTTACATGTATTTGAATAGGCCGCGTCGGAGTTGGGCCCGAGTTAAAGCTTCCTTTTGGTTATATGCACTGAAAAGCACACATACGTTAGTTGGGGTAATACTTCCTTTAGGCCAAGGTCAATCCTTTGTTTACTGACATTATGGCGTTCTGCTTCCGGAGACAACATCGTGGGTACAATTGCCGCAAGCCCGTGTAGATGGAGCGATAAAAAAGAAGCTTGTGGTCATTTCTTTTGGTGCCCATTAAAGAAACGCAGGTGGTCAAAGCTCTCTGCTACGGCCTTGTCTTATAGCCCTGCATGGTGCAGCTTTCGATCGTGACATCCGCCAAATTATTAAGGGCTCGCGCCTTACTAAAGTTGACGAACACTGAAGGGGCGCGGTAAGCAACGGTAAATACTGGTCACACGGGCAGGACGGATAAGGAAATGTTTCCGGCTGAACAGTGCGCGAGAAGGGGAAGCGCCTCGGCGGTCTCCGTTTACGCTTCCCGGATAAGAAGCACGGCGCTCTCTCAATAGCAATTTACTCCGTGCCTTGCAAGAGCGGCTTCATACCGGCTCCGTTGTTTTCCAGAAGCGCCGGCGTCGATGCTTATTGTCGGCCTATGAAAAGCCGGCTGCACTTTCTGACGGCGTTATATTTCCTTACTTCGAGCACTGTGGACCCGAGTGTACCCCGTTCGCTGACAAGTATCGGCCTATTCAGTCAAAAGTAGTGAGTTTAGTTGTTTACGTGCGACTGCGCTGGCCGACGTGCTTGGCGTCCGACGATGCGACAAGCCCTAAAGCTTTCGTCGGCCTCCAAAGAAAGTATGTTCTGTGCAGGGGTGCGATTTCGACAACCGTACGGCTGGCCTATTCCTTCGCCGCTTTCTGCGCTGAAAGCGATGAAACGACCATGAAGTCGAATGGCGGGGCACTTGAATATACAGCTCTAATGGCAGGCCACCAAAACAAATGTCGCGCCTGTTTCTTCTGTTTTTAACGGATATGGCGTCACATTTTTTCTTCCACCAGAAGTGTTCCCTCCTCATACAGATGGCGCTAAGCCCCATGAACCGCTAGTATTCCTGTATATGCTATACAGGAACACCATGAACCACCGGGAACAGCCGTGTTTTGAACGTATGGGCTCCTATGGAAGCTTCGCTACCAGGTATATTTACCTTGGCGAGTGTCTGGGCTCATCGAGTGTGATGCGCTTATGTTTACTTGCGCGCGCTGACACTATGCTTGTTAATTCCGTTAGTAAGCGAATGCTTCCAAGTTTATACGGCCGATCAAATTACTATCCTTACTTAGTATAGCTGTCTAATTTGCTATCGCTATCGATGCTTCGCCTTCAGCCAAACTGCGACTTTTTTTTTTTCCTAAGCAATGTGCGCGAAACATTTGCAACGAAACGTTTTGAAAAATTCTGGGGTTTTATGTATTAAAACCACGATCTGATTATGAGGCACCGCGTAGTGGAGGACTCCAGATTAATTTTGACCACCTGGTGTTCTTTAACGTGCACTTAAGTACCCCCCCGAACGTCTTCGCGTTTCGCCCCTACCGAAATGCGGCCGCCATCGAACACGCGGCCTCGAGTTCAGCGCAACGACACAGCCACTAAGCTACCGCGGCGGGTTGCGTCGCAAAACATTTTCACACTTGCCCCTGAGAATTTCCTTTCAGGGCGAATCACAGGTAGTTACAGGCGCCATATCCACCCGCGTCACAAGCTGGCGCGAAGTTTCCATTACACATTGCATTTAATCTGCACGTGTTAAGCCCTGCGCAATTTTTGTAGGAACACTTCAAAGTGACTTCTAAGACAAGACATCTCTTTAGTGACTCTGTATAGACTCTATATAGGATTACGCCTCCCAGCAATAGCCAAGTAAATACCTTGCACTAAACAGGGGCAAATATTCTACAGATACAACTGGCTGAACAACTATGCGGCGGAGCGTCTTGCGAAACGCATACAATACCAATATCAGCTCGCGGCAGGTCGTTCAACATTAAGTCCATCAGAGTACTAACTTACAGCTCTTACAATGCTAATGCAAGAGAACTGCACCGATCTAATAACATATGCTTACCGTATGTCAGATAGTTAGCTACAATTTAGACATCTGGTTTTATAAGCTGATGTGTATTATCAGCTCCCAGTTGATCTCATTTCGGGGTGCGCTGCGGTAGTTTAGCGGCTGTGGCGTTGCGCTGCTAAGCACGAGGTCGTGGATTCGATTACCGGCTACATTTCGATTGGGGGCGAAATGCAAAAACGCCCGTGTACTTTGATTTAGGTGCACCTTGAAGAACCCCAGGTGGTCAAATTCATTCTGAAGTCGGTTTTGCACGTAAAACCCCAGGATCAAAAAAAAAAAAAATCTAATTACGGAATCACTTTTACTGAATACAAACATCATGAAATTTGCATCTAACAAATGCATTATAATCTTAACCAAAGTGTGAACCAATAATGATAAATTCACATTTCATTTTTCTTGTATTTCATTGTGGAACTCCTATCCCTTAGCTATAAACGAGTGCGAGGCAACATACACGTACAGATTTAAAAAAAATTATTTAAAATGTTTTTGACTAAGTTGTTATAATTGCTGAAGGTACTTTTTTTTTCACCTTAGTGTATCAGTGCTTTTGAGCCTTTCATCTATGTTGGCACCCTAATTTACTTTTGACATACATTGGTTAGTTCTTTTTTAAAATTTAAGTGTCCTACCGACATGTAAGTGCGTACGTTCCAGACTTGTACATGTTACAGAAAAAAGCAACCAATTACAATTACTTCTTTAAAAATTGAAATTGATTACTTTTAAGATTATTTTCCATTCTACATTTATTAACATTGCAGAAATACAGTAAATAGGACAAGCTGGACGCACTCTTTTAGTGCATCCTCTGCATCCCTTCACAAGTTGTTTATTTTCACTAAGAATTGCTTTTCAACATTTGCTTCGGTAATATTCCCTAGTTTCCTCGTGAAGACATCTGTAGTCGCACTGAAGGCTTGTCTGACGAGTGTGCTGGAAAGAAGGGCTGCGTTGTAACATATAAACACCTTGCTCACAATACGTGCTCTACTAATACACCAGCATGGTAATTTAAGACGGCATATTGCTTCTCCGAAATGTACTGCATTCGAAGAGACAGGAGATATTGAACGCTTTGTGTGGTCTTGCCCAAAATACTGAGATGGAAAGGTGGCTCTACTTGACAATTGCAAAACCGCATGCCCGTCTGACACACGTTGTGTTCCCAGAAGGGCCAGTTAAGGCCCGCAAAGAGGCTTCACCAAGTCTTCCTGCATTCCTAAGAGATTGGTTTGATTCACATGTGGTTGCATACCATAACAGCGTTTAGACGCTTAGGCGGAGCAATGGGCGGCTTCGGTCACCAGGCTAAACCCGCAATTTGCTCACTGCCACCACACGGTTGTGGTTACTCACTGCTGCGATTCTCACGGTCTGCGTCCTTTATGAAGAGCAGCGCTTCATTGGCGATAGGGGAATGCCTTCCCGAGAAGGCCAGCGAAAAACTGAAAAATCATCAATAGGCAATTTCCTGCCATCAACATCCAAAGAGGTTGTTGCTATCGTGCTATAGAAGCACCGTTTCAATTTGGTGACGAACATCTCGTGGACCCAGCACCCTTCAATCATGAGCTATTTAAATTTAAACGACTAATTGTAACACACGCCAGCAAACATTCATGTTCCTTAAATAGGTGGCCAAATTTGTAAAGTAATTTAATATAGTTTTTTTTATTATTCAACCCTGCAGATACTGTTTCTGTGTTACAATCACAAAAGTAGGTTTAATAAGTCACACATATATCAAACAGATAGAAACATACGTGCTTAACGGCCAAGAACTTCTGTCAATATCAGAGAAGTCATAGGCTGCAATAAGCGAATATGACTTGAGCAGCAGCTCTTTCGCCTATGAATGCCGCTTAATAGTGCTTCCAAGAATGAGAAAGACAGAGAGAAAAATTTTATAAGGGAAAAGCTCCGAGGTTGGACTTCCAAGAGGTGTGTGCAAATATTAAATCCTGCCATGTTCAGTTGATTGAGGCGTAGCAGCAGGACACTCATTGTGCGAAGTAGGTAACCCATGTACATATTTTCTTCCCTTTGAACACTGCATTGTTCCCACAAAATTGAAGTGCTCAAAGCTGGAAATTGTAACTGGTTACAGAAAAAAGTGATTGAATTACAGCGAGTGTTACCGAGTAAACAAATTAATCATTAAATTACAAAATTAAAGAAAAACGTAATTGATTACTAGTAATTAATTATATGTAATTGGTTACATACAAGTCTGGTACATTCTTCTTGTTATGCTCCTATAGTTCACGCTTGATTTACAACTGTAGGCACTTGTACATGTTTTTTTTTTATTTTACTGTGTTTTCGTCTTTCTTTTATTTCTTGTGTATATTGGTTCTCAACTTGTTCTCCTTGATCTTCGTTCTACTCTCATACCAACAGTATGCTAAGGCTTTGATTCATTTTTGTTTTGCTTTCATACGTACTTGTTTCTTTCAACCTTTAAATCTTGACAGGAGGTCGAATACACTCATTTACAATATTTGCCAAAATTGTAACCATTATGTGAACACTATTCGGAGAAAAAATTAACTGCATGCATAGCTAGCCAAATGTGCTTCGCATGGCAGTCTCAAAGCACAGTACACTAGCAATGTTACAGTAACTAGCCGCAAGCAGCTTCTTTAGAAGTTCTAGAAGCGATACGGCAGCAGCTATATGCGATAACTTGGAGAGCTGACGATAATGCTTGGACCACAACCTCTTTCATGCCTTGAAAAGCGAGAGTTAGAATTAAATTATGGGGTTTTACGTGCCAAAACCATTTTCTGATTATGAGGCACGCCGTAGTGGGGGGCTCCGGAAATTTGGACCACCTGGGGTTCATTAACGTGCACCTAAATCTAAGTACACGGGTGTTTTGCATTTCGCCCCCATCGAAATGCGGCCGCCGTGGCCGGGATTCGATCCCGCGACCTCGTGCTTAGCAGCCCAACACCATAGCCACTAAGCAACCACGGCGGGTAAAAGCGAGAGTTCACAGCAACGTAAAATCTTAGAGGCTCATACATGAATTCGGGGTGTTACGCGCCAAAACCACGATCTGATTATGAGACACGCCGTAGTGGGAGACTCCGAATTAATTTTAACCACCTGGCAGTTCTTTAATGTGCACCCAATACACAGCACACGAGCATTTTTGCATTCCGCCCTTATCAGAATGCGCCCGCCGTGACTTTGAAAGGTGACCACAATGTTCGCTTCTTTGTTGCTTTTTCATACACCTCGCATTTATATGACGTAATTTTCTTTCTTCACATGAACACAGTGAGTAGTAGGTATTGTGCTGCTTCTATTTTCACTCCCTGTGGTTACCAAATTGTATTAAATCACCTCAGCTTTGCAGAGAATTTCGCGGCTGCTTCATGTACTGCGGTCTCAACTATGCAGTTGACTGTCGGAAGTGCAGGGTGCACACACCTGTGTTCAAGCAGTACGCCCTGGTCCAATCAAGTAATTGATCAACATTACCTGGGCCGCCTGTGCCCAGTCTGTATAAGCGGCATGATGACGGCGGCGCTCGCACATTGGCGGCAGCAACACGGCGCGCTACCTTGCAAACCATGCCGGTAGTGCGGTGTGGGAGTCGCCCAGACAGACAGAGACAGACAGAAAACCTGTATTTGGGAGTCGCCTATAGCAGCGATTGTGACAAGAGCTGGCGACATCTCGAGTAGCGTCCACGCGTACGTCAGGCTCCACTAACTACATAAAGAGCCGGGATTGGCGACAAACGCCCCGGACGAATGATACGCCGCCACTGATTGCAGTTCAGGCCGAAGCGCTTCAGAAAACGATTTGCCCTGAACAGCAGTTCGCAAGAGAAATGAAATAGCCTGTCATGCGAGTCCAGCGCTCGATCACGTCAGACGACGGCAGGCATGAAATACAGCTCTCGTGGCATTGCGATCAGATCACGATTTATGATTGCGCTACTCGCATCCGAAGACATGCTTTGTTTTCAAAGTCGATCATTAGTAAAGAACACTATACCGTGACAGTACATATGCAAATACGCAGGCCCACCCTCTTGGACCTATGCGACAATTAGCGGATTAATCAGTTTGTTGTCTTTCATTTACGAGCTTTGCCTGGTACGGGTACAATCTTTCGAGAATCGTTCTATCTTTCAAGCGCGGCTGCACGGTGCGACGCTAAGGGTGCATCAGTGCAGCGAGCAGGCGCTTCCAAAAATATATGCGTGTTCCGGGTCGCTTGATACGGGTGCACGCAGCCTGGCAGTCCGTTAACCTGGCTGAAAAAAGCCGCACTTACCCGTCGGCCCGCTGAGGAAGCCAGCGGCCCGCCGCGTTCATCAAATACCAGCACGGGCCGCTCGGCGCGTCCAGTGGGTCGGCTCACTTTTCGTGGCGTTGAAAATACAGGGGAGACACTCATAACCTTCACGGCGAGTCCACGGACGATGGGCAACAGTCTCTAGAATCGGCGCGCAACAGCAGCACACAACAGCACCGCGCCGCCGCACCAACGCAGTCGAACTGTCCCGAGACAAACTTTGCCCCCTAGCGAGGGCCATGAGTCGCGAGCGGCCTATCCTCCTTTCCCATCTTTGCAACCCTCACGTGGCGCATGTCAACAGCGGCACCGCGGGGAAAGAACGCGCCGCCAGACCGTACAAGTGGCCCTGCAACGTGGAGATCCTACGATAGATGGCGCACAGCGAAATCGCGGTACCGTGTCGCCGCGCGCTGCATTCAATATTGCGAACACCAGTCAACACATGCTGTTCATGCTTTTATCACGTTTCTGAACACGTGAAGACTGTGTAGAATTCTTCTGATAAAGAAAGTACGTGAAAGGTATGCATTTTTTTTTAACCGAACCTGACCAAGGTTCAGCTGCATATTTCTGCATGTAAAACGAACATTTGCAGAAGTGCACTTTCATAGGTCTGTTTGAGCACTAAACAAAATATGAAAAAGAACGATAAAGAGCGATAGAAAACTCGAGCACACATATATAGTAGTTCGTATTAACAAGCACATGGAAGGAGACACGAAGTTCGCGCGCTTCTTTTACTTTTTTTTTGTGTGTGTTGGTGGATCAGCGGTTGTAGCAAGCTACTCCTTACACCGTGGTGGTAGCACTTTGCGGATGAATGAGCGATGAGCACGAGGTAATGGGCTCGAATACCAGGCCGAGCTCTGATGGGGGCCAGAATGAAAAATAAAGAAAAGAAAAAGCACTCGTGTAACGAGTTTCGGGTGCACATTATATAACCACGGGAGATAAAAAGTCACCCGGAGCATTTCACAGCAGCATCCCTCAAGGCGAGTGTAGCCCACAAAAAAGGCAAAGAAAGACAACTTTAAACGCATCCACTCAGAAAAATGAATGCATAGTAGTATCGATGGCAAATTCTAAACAACCTATACAACTACCTGGAGCAATACATGGACGGTATTTAATGCGTCGTCCAAGAAAAGCAGGTCAACCGTTTCGCGGTGTCAGATGGCTGCAGGCCACTGATGGCGCTGAAAGAGTGGCAATTTTGTAGTTGCATGTACGAAGGCCAGGTGGCGATACCTTTCTGAAGCAGGGCCGCACGTGCGCCACCTGAATGCATGGCATGTAGACGGTGGCTAGCGTGGCAACAGAGCACGAACGTGCCTGCCCGCTGCCTATCATAAACCTGCTTCATGCGAAAGATCAACTTAAAGACCTGCACAAAGCTGACGCACTATAAAGCCTCATCTGCTATGCCTATTACGAATGTTGATGTGGTAAAATCAACCTTAAGAAATCATACCTGCGAGTAGAAACGAATATGCGTCTAAGGCATCAGATCATGCCTAAATCGAAGTTTTGCACTGTAAATTCCATTCCTTGTTAGCGTTCCGATTTTAGTCTGATCTGTAAAGTCAAGTAGTTGCTTTCCTCCGCATGCGTCATGCAGAAACTCCAGCGCGCGCTGCCCAGGGCGTCGAGTGATGGGCGCGTGCGCTAGCAGACGACAGTTGTCCGCACTCTAACCAGTCTTGTGGACAAAATTCCCAGCTTTCCTACCCCCCCCCCCCCCCAACGGGGCTCCGCCTCTCCGCTACTAAATTTTCGCGTGGGATGCGCGAACATCAAAATAAGATATGGCGAATGCGGCTGTCGCTACCCAACCATTACCAAATGCCTGTAGTTAGTATCTGCAAGCAACAAAATGAAGCCGTGCTGCAGGAAGACTTACATTTCAAGGCAGGCGGGTTGCAGAGCAGTCCTGAGAGCAGCAGTATTCATACGTCGCTGCCGTGGACACGCATCTTTGAAAATTTTCGTAGGGCGTGGACGGGCTGCGGGGACCGGTCGCAGGCTGATGCGCTTTAGTCGGGGTGCAGCATGTCGCACCGTCGGTTCGAGGCGATACGCTTGTGCTGACTCGTGGGCAAGCGGCTCTGTTCCGAACCTCGACGGCACCCCCGAGGTCGCGGTGGACTACTTGCGCTGCCGTCTCGTCGTCAACATAGTCACGTGGTGGGCCCTCGCGGCGGCCCTAAAATTGAGCGGACCCTTTATATCGATAGGAGGAGAACGCGCCGACGCCCCCTGTACGCCCGCTCCAACGCACGTTCTTTTGTTGCGTGACGGCGGCAAGCCACTCGCGCAGCTGCCTCCTTGATTGCCGCCTCCACCGAACGTGTCGCTTCGTAAAGCTGAGTGGTTCCTGTTGCACCCCGTGACAACTGCTGCTGATGTGGCAGGCGCCGAGCTTCTGAAATGAAAGCCGCGACGGCGCATCTGCTGGGACAAAGCGTTTGTGGAAGGGATTGGTACGGTCAGCGAAAACTGAACCATCGAGCTAGAAAAGTAAGGAAAAGCAAGGACGAGAGATGACAACTTCGTGTTTTACGGAATTCCTGAACGATCTCTAGTGTCTCTCGGGTGACAGGCGACAGTGGTCACGGACTGCATCTCTGAGTTCAACGGCGCAGGTGTTTGGGAAGGCATATATTGATGAATATGCCGTTTTTACTTACAAAAAAAAAAAAAGAAAAATATATTGTAGTTCTGGGGTGTAAGCTCTAAGTATTTGTGCTTTCCGCCAAAGCCAACAGTGACAGTGGATTTCTCACGTCGCTTCTGATAGCTCCTAATATCTTAATGCAAATTTCGTTTTCGTGGTAGTTTAATTAAGGAATTAATTGTTGTTATTTTGTTTCCTTTGTTAGTTGATGAGAATCCTGCCACCTGCTATCCCAGACATACAAAAATAAGCAAACTCCGATTATTCGAAATGTGATGAAAAATATATAAATCAGAGGAATAACTCAGTCATAGCGCTCTATGCTATATGCGTAGTCAGAACGCGATATATCGGCATCACGCGAACGTTAGCGCACATTATCAGAACATGTGTTCAGTCACAACACACACGCACACACAAAATATATACACTGCGCAGAACAAATCCCATCACCATACAGATATTACACGTAAGGCATGCATCGACAGTGCATTCCACCAAAGAAAACGGAAAATATTCGTTTTTAACATTAATAATTTAAAGAGAGAGAGAGATAGAAGATTGTTGCAAGTTCACAAGAGCACGTACGCACTATTAGATTCGTCGGACGATCTCGCCGCTGCCACCATTTGTTAGAGTTGTCGGACGATCTATGAGCTGTAGGGCGATCTCACCGCTGCCATTCAGATGCAAGATTTGGCAGTCGTAGCTGTAGGAAGGAGCTTGACTCTTCGTCGGGACTTAGGAGAGCAGGATTTATTTACATGTTATTTACAGTTGAACATGAGATACATCGACAGTCTAGCGTGACTCCCAAATGGAGCCCGCAAGACGAGCATACAGCAAACAGCTTACGAGCACACAGCTCACGAGTACATTTCGAACTCGACAACGAGCACGCAGCTCACGAGTACATTTCTAGCACGACAACGAGCACTCCGCTCACGAGTACATTTCAAGCACGACAACGAGCACACAGCTCACTACGACGAGCACGCTCTAGCAGCCGGCAATCGCTGCTTATAAGCACTCCACTCGACGTCATAGTTCGACGTCATTGAAGATGACCCGCCCTTTTGGAGGAGGCGGGCTCACATACACGTGTTGCACAGGTTTCAGTGCCGCACAGGTTTCAGTGGTCCGGAGCCGACGTCAGAGGGGCTTCGTAGAACTCTGAGCCGTCCCTGTTGACGCGGCCGGATAGCACATTGTCTGGTTTCTCGAAAAGCTTATGGGGAGGTTCCGCCAATTACCTCCCCTCGAGAACTCCCCTGAGCTGACCCCGCGCCACATGGCTGCCGGTTATCCGCAGTTCTCTGAAGTGCTCCCGGTCCGGTTGGATTGGAACACGTGCAGCGGGCTGAAATAGCTGCAGGCCGATCCTAACAGCTCGAAGTCATATTCTGTACACATTTGCGAACCATGATCGATTGTCATTAAAAGAGACTAAAAAAAATTAAATTGTGGTGTTTTACGTGCCAAAACCACTTTCTGATTTTGAGACTCGCCGTAGTGGATAACCTCTGGATTAACTGAGATTATTTATTGTGCGCCTAAATCTAAGTACACGAGTGTTTTCACATTTCGCCCCCATCCAAATGCGGCCGCTGTGGCCGGGATTCGATCCCGCGACCTCGTGCTTAGCAGCCCAACACTATAGCCACTAAGCAACCACGTCGGGTAAAAGACTGTAGGGGGTCACTACAATAGACTGTAGGGAGTCACGAAGTGTTCTAACAAGTAAGCGCACGACCAAGGAACCTTGGCCACGGATAAAGGACGCCCATATCGTGTTGGCTCAGGTGGCTGTGCAGGCCATCTCGCTGCCGCTCGTACTGCGGTCATGCGATGAGTGTGCTCTACAGATGCATCCGGTGTGTTAAAGTGGATTCAAGCTGCGGACCACTTCTCATTGATCTACGTAGGAAGAAAGGCGTGTAGGCCATCTCCAGGCTTGTAGGCCACCTCCAGGCGTAGGCAATATATCAGCCTATGAAAGGCGCGATCAGTGCTTTGATACTCGTATGTTTTGAAGCGAAAAAAGGGTATCAGTCTTGCAAAAAGTGAAAAATTGCGATCACTGGCGAAGTCAATATTATTGACGTTACGCACCTTTTACGGGTTCCCAGTACACAATGCAGGGGCATAGTGTCGTAGCCAGTTTATATGCGTAGCCGGTGACGAAGAAGACGAAAACAAACCTGGGACATGGTACCATCCGTGCAGACGACAGTTGTGTTCATTCCTGAGCAGCATAAATGACTTTTCCTAGCCCTCTAACCACGTCGCCTCACTAAGTTTTTGTAGCGATATAGATCTGCTTGGCATTTGCTATGTAATATTCAACAGGGGTCAAGGTGTCCAAATTATGTGCCGCGGTTCCCAATCTGTCGGCCGCCTCCTTTCCTTCAATGCCTACATGTCACGCAATCCAATGACAACAGATTTGATGGCCCGCCAAAGATGCAATATGTACTGTTTTTGAGATTTCATGAAGTAGTAAACAACTATCATCGTTATAGTGCGATCTAGTTAGCGTCTGCGGAGTCGTCCTCTGGTCATAGTAGGCTACCCATAAACAAATACAAGTGCCTTCCGATATGAACTTCACCGCTTGGAATAACTCAAGAGTTCGACATTCGTATATAGAAGACGTCTGGTGAGACAATCGGTAACTTCTCACATCTTCTTTAGAGATCTGAAATGCCTGTCTAACTTTCACTTGTTCTTGAACCGTCGGTGAAAACAAATGTAAAGCAATATTGCTGACGACTCGTTTGAAGAAGTGTTGAGCATTTCGCTTCCAGGGGATGAATAGATGATTTCTTGTCAATGCCCGGAAAGGTCAAAGTTACAGAAGGCTCGGGAAAGTCTCCAAGGAGGTTGTTAGGAATCAGGCCGCAGAGGATGAAGAAAGTGGGGCAGAATGACCTGATGCGCTCGTATTGCAGCATCGCAGACCCGTAGCTTGTTTTGAAGCGGGTGATATCCGCCGATAGATTCAGAACGTGACGGTATATAGGCCTACTTGAATAACGGAGAGAATGTACTGCAGGTTTCCTTGTTTCCGTTAATTCAAGAGTACTTGGTGCTACAGTGTCGTCGGTGTCGTGTGCGGTGTGTGTGCGTGGGAGGGGGGAGGAGAGGGGGGAAGCGCTCGGCACCGCATCACTAGGGAATCGGAAAAACAGTCGCTCTACCACAGCCGCACATTCACTGCTCGTGCACCGCCAGTCCGGTACGATCTCAATATTTTCGCGCACGCTCCTGCCAAACAACCCTCGAAAACGATTAATCAAACATGTCTAATCGATTGAGTCAATTAAATGAAAGGTGTACATCGATGAAGATTAATCGTTTTGCGGCATACATTCAATCGATTGATCGATTATTCATTCATCGGCACTACCAACCCTAAGGCCGCGTTCTTTACGTCGAAGACTTGCCTAGCCTCGTGCAGAACATCTGTGGCTCCACGCTTTGTTCGCGCCTGAAGGGAGTTTCTTTGTTCCTCGATACATTCATCAAATCTTGACTGCTGCATGCCTCATGTATTAGCGAGCATTGTGCTGCTGCTCCAGCAAGTGAAAAGCTTGATAGTAACGCACTACATTTTTAGACTTGGCGACTAATACAGGAAGTTTCTTAGTCAATTAATTCCAAAACTTTCATTAATTTGACATGGATATTAAGCAAACTGAGGTGTCCTCTCAAAAGTTTTGCATGTACATTTTTTTAGGTCTATGCTGCAGTGGCCTTATTCACAAATCTTTCGTTTCGTATGATACTCTTTGGAATTGTTCGTCCACCATCGCAATTGGCGAAGGACCAATTCCAGCTTCCGGATTGACTATAATTTTCCCTTACGAACAATTCTAGCCTAAGGTGCCATGATTTGTGCAACCGTGCGTGCCTGCGCACAGTGGGTGCTCTCTCTCTCCTTGCTTTCTTTTTATCCCGCTTCTTCCTGTGCATACGACAGCAAACGAGAAGCGCGTGTGGCTGTCCTCCCTTCTCTTTTGCTCTTTCTCTCTGGCTACACTTGCCTGGCTATAGGCTAAGCAGAGTTATACAAGTTTCTCGAAGGCGTTCTTAAGTTTTATTTCCTTAAGGACCCCTCGCTGAGGGTATTACATAAGGGGTCGGGTTCACAAATGTTGTTTATTCTAATTAGTGGCCACATGCGTTGAATGAACAATATTAGTATTAAGCTTATCAGCAAACGTCGATGAACAGGCAATTTCGGCGATGTCACGGGGCAGGTCGTTCCAGACGGTTGATGATCGGCAAAAGAAAGATGTAGAGAAGGTTGTAGTATGGCTGCGTGGACGGGTTATTTGCAAGGAATGCCCTGTACGCAGGGAACGGCGAGGGGGTGGGGTCAACCTTAAAAAACAAAGACGTGGACCTTGTTTTTTATCACAAGTGGTATGTGTACTGTAGATGTGCTCTCTTGACTTGATCGCGCAGATCTGTGTGTATTTTATGCACTATAGGCATGCTCTGTTTGACTAGATCGCGCAGATCTGTGGGTGTATAAGCAGGTGGTTCATCAAAAATAAAACCAGTTGTTAGAAAGCGCTCGTCCTTGTGTTTCTTCTATTCTTCGTCCCTGTTTGTTGCGCACAATAAGTTTTAATATGAATTTGTTCCAACTAGGCCGACTCGCAGTCTTGCTTCAGTTAATTATTTTTATCGCGTAAGCTTACTTTCATAAATGCACTAAAAATTAAGTTATTTAATGATGAAAACCTCAAGGGCTAGATAAGGAAAAATAAAAGAAAGATGTTTTCCGAACGCCACCGTGTGCGCTATATGCTATACATTTAGACAAAACGTGGCGTCAGTAGTTGCTAACCAAGATGTAGTGACTACTTGTCACAAAGTAAACTAAGATTCTAGTAAGGGCAGTTAGTAACGGCACTGGTAGTTAGATTTACTCTACCAAAGGAGATGGTGCGTATACGACTAGTACAGGTATAGTCAGTTTACGAACCATAGATAGTAATAACCATAGACAGTGGAACCATAGATAGTGGCATATTTGTTACCCAATTAAGTTAGTGGGGCCTTCTTTGCTTATAAGCAGCGCTTCCATCGCCAAAAAAGGATTAGGTCGCCTCTGTAGTAAAAGTGTATTATAAATACGAGTGCGAAAGAAATAAAAGAAACACGAGGACCGTATATTGTCGCACAGTTTAGTGATATTTATAATTTTGTTAATATTTATTGAAATACCATCTAATAATGGCACGTAAGGGCCATGACAGAAACATATGCTGCGTGTAACAAACCGCACGGCACAGAAATGAACGACAAAGCGGAACGGTGCAATATAGGATGATCGGGATACTATACGCGACAAACTTTTAAGAACGACCTGGTGAGTATATGCTTATAGCTATACCTGCCGTGGTTGCTTAGTGGCTATATGGTGTTGGGCTGCTAAGCACGAGTTTGCGAGATCGAATCCCGGCCACGGCGGCCGCATTTCGATAGGGGCGAAATGCGAAAAACACCCTTGTACTTAAATTTAGGTGCAAGTTAAAGAACCCCAGGTGGTCCAAATTTCCGGAGTGCCTCACTACGGCGTGTTTCATAATTAGATAGTGGCTTTGGCACTTAAAACACCCCAATTGTATGCACATAGCCATAAGCTTTAGTAGCCCAGGATGTGCCGGTTCGCACATTGCTATTTGGGTAATTAAACAAAGTTATGAATCTATATTTGTAGACCGTACAAAGCAGCACATAACTATAGTAGTCGAACATAATGATAGAAACTATAGTTTATGTAAAATTCGCATTAGGACAGCCACTACACAGCATAATAGACCACAGGTGACGGTGGTATTACCTTTTACTATCTGGTCTGTGAAACCTACTAATTGTTTAGTAAAGGCAGTACTTAGTCTGAATTATGTAAGGTAGTAAAGACCTATAATACAGTGGTAGTAATGGGTGGTAAATTTAGTATCTACACCTGTTACTGCATTTGTACTGCTTTATTTCGGCCGGGGCGGCAGCATTACGACGGGGCCGAAATGCAGAAGCGCTCGTGTACCGTGCATTGGGTGCACGTTAATTAATTAATATATGGGGTTTTACGTGCCAAAACCACTTTCTGATTATGAGGCACGCCGTAGTGGAGGACTCCGGAAATTTAGACCACCTGGGGTTCTTTAACGTGCACCTAAATCTAAGTACGCGGGTGTTTTCGTATTTCGCCCCCATCGAAATGCGGCCACCGTGGCCGGGATTCGATCCCGCGACCTCGTGCTCAGCAGCCCAACACCATAGCCACTGAGCAACCACGGCGGGTAATGGGTGCACGTTGAAGAACTGCAGGTGGACAAAGTTAATCCGGATACCCCCGCTACGGCATGCCTCATAATCAGATCATGGATTTTGGTGCGTAAAACCCCATAATTTAATTAACTACTTCTTTCGAGGAGTGTGCGGGCGATAAAAGGTACACACGCGCACGTACGCACAGGTGCATGCGCAGGCACAAACGCGTGCGAGTGGTATATGGCATGCATGCTCAAATGCTTACGCAATTGCGACCGCGCCATCGATACCACGCTTGATGTGGTCACGTCTGTTCAGCATCAAAAGAGCATGGCGTTTCTAGATGTCGAAGAGGAACATGATTTCATCGGTGCGTGGTCCCCTCGGAGGCGATGGCCCGTTCGCTTTCGTATTTGTCGAATTAGGCGAGCTCAGTGCACTGAGGAGACTGAAGAGAGACAATTTACTGCAGAAAGTTCTGCGCAGTTGTCAGCAGTTATACTCATCACGAGCAGCTTGCAGCGGGCAGCTGCATGGCCAGCAGTGTCGCCTGGATTCTTTCATTCCTTTGCTCGTTTCCCTCGAACGCGTACCGCGGTTCGCCGCAGCGAGTGCTCTACTGCATTTTTTGTTTGTTGCTTTTTTCTACATGCTATAAAAAAGGAAAAAGAAATAGAGCGAGAGATACGAGAGTCACGAGGAGGAAGGATATCGAGTCCGGGAGAAAAACCGGGCAGGATCGCTATCGAGTAAAATATTTCTAGTGTCCAGTGTAGCAAAGATGGTTGTTCGCTTAAACAAAACAAAAATGCGATGTTTACGTTCGTGCAACGCTTCCCAGCGTTCCAGACACGTATCGCTGCCTTGTATTTTTAGCGCGATGATTGCGTATGCTGCGTTTGCACTGATGTCAGATACCTTGACTTCTTTTCTCGCAGTATAGTTGTAGTCTCAGATTGGTCGCTGCATTCCGCTGCAATCGGCAACAAGTGGGCTACAGCGCCACTACATGGGTGTTGCCATTTTTGAACTCGTGACCACGCCTCCACTGAGCGCCTTCTGACTTCCCCTTACCCATAGCGGCCAACATGCTGAGCGAATGCAGAAAAAAAAAGGCTGTTTTCAGTTTCTGAGTGAATTATTATTCGCCAGTGATGCAAAGCTTGAAACCGAAAGCACAAACGGAAAGTTAGTGTTTGTGATAATTTACACTAGGCCTTATGTTAGCCTGATGTCGGTGAGTCAAGTGGGCGCCTGTGTGCCCTCCGGTGAAGTGATTTACCCGATTGCGCGTTCTTACTTTTTTTCTCTATATATTTCACGTAACAGCAGACAGCTCTTACCGAATTGGTACTATGCAATCCGTCGTGACAGTCGGCGTGTGCCAGCAATCTGTCGATAACATTGTTTTCAGTGCGATTAAAAACGCAGCTGTTGTTTTTACTGCTACTCGCAACCATCGGATCTTCTGAAAATGCGAGACGCTGATAGTGTTTGGAGATGCATAAGCAGCGCCAACATTCAGGGCTATATGTACATGAAGGTTCCCCCTTAGCTACACTATTACGATGAGCTTATTGGGCAGAGAGTTAGTCATTTGAATAAAAAAGGGATGGGCACAATTGAAAGTTCGCGCCCAGAGTACCTTGGTGTTTTGGGCTTCAACAAAAAAGCAGTCTGTTCGGGATCTTTCGTTATGTTTTACGTTCTCAGAACAAAATTTCCTGTGAAACAACGCTTTTTTAACCCGGTGTACTTTCCACACGATATAAAAATATGTTTACATGGGAGACGTTCTCAGTATATTATCATGACTGCAAGCTCAGTTCACTGCGATTAAGCGTGCGCGCTACTCCTGGCTAGTCGACTCCCCCTGTTAACAATATGCGCGTTACCGGACGTGAAACCTTCGTTGAAAAGCACGACATTACGGCGACATCAGAAGTGTACGAAAGGACACTCAAATGTTCGTCGCTCACTCACGCTCGCAGCTGTTCATATCACATTCAAATCGGAGCTAAACATTTTTTTATGTTTTAAGCTCAGTCGCATAATCTGTAAAAATGCTTATTCATATATGACAGGCAATCATTTATAAAGACTAGGTGCCTATGTTGGCGGTGCCCTTGGCGAAACCGCGCCGTGACGAAACACGGCCGACGCCGCAAACAGTAAAAGCGCACAAAAAATGCTCGGACTGACGTCACATTTCTGAGGGATGCTCCTGTAAACGAAGTAAATTAGTGGGTTTGAGAAGAAAACTTGGGACTTCGGTCTGCGTGGCAATCGAACCCGGCCCTCCCGGATACTATGCGAGCACGCTTCCCTGAAGCTGCTGTTCCGCGGTTCTGGCTTACTAAAGGTGTGCCTGATTGCGCACGTAACGTCGCAGCCGTCTCGCTGACTAGTGCGTGCATCATCACGTGACGGTGCGGAGGAGGTGTCGCCACGTCATGACTGTATACAATGAGCGCGTTGATGACGTTCCTAATTTCACAAACGGTATGGTGCTTTCGCATTCCCACACGTGAGCAGTCTTAAGTGTCTGCCGAATTTTAAGTTCAATACTTGCTAGAGTGTTTAGTTCGGCGTTTTTACGCTACGCTCATCAACTGAGTGGAGCGGAAGCTCGAATGCGCATGCGCCCGCCGCTTAGCCGCAAGCGGGCTAGGGGAGCGTCGCTAGGGTGGCTAGAAGGGGAGGTGTGAATACCGGCGGCGCAAACGTGACCCCACAGCGCACCGATGCCGCGGGGCGGCGCTGTTGACCAAGGCGGGGTAAGCACGCAGCCGAAATGAGCGCCTCGCCAGCCTCACGTCGGCTGCATCTCTACCACCGAAGTGAAAGTGAGCCCGTTTCGGGTATCGCGCGCTTTCTGCGAGCGTCAAAGAATGAATCTTTATCATGACAACAATGTTATGTCAGCCCACATCATTACTCCTGTGAAATTTTACGGGCCCAGTTCGCACTGTATCGAGATTAAAACGCGTTTCGTCTGTGCGCAGTTCGTGAGCTGGCTTTGGGTGTTAGGGGCTAGTGGGGGGCTTCGAAATAATTTCGACCACTTCGGGTTCTTTAACGCGCACTGACATCATACGGCACACGGGCGCCTTGCATATCGCCTCCCTGAAAATGCGACCGTCGTCCTCGAGATCAGCAGTCAATCACCCTATGCGTGCCGTAAGACCTGTAAACTGCAGACATTACCTGATAAAGTCTGGACGTATTTACAAACCACTTTTTGTCTGCGCTTGCAGACCTGTAGCATGTCATTTTGACGCTCATATAAGGAATTTACTATGATTGCAGACAGTGAAGCAACAGATCTGGTCATGAAATCGTTTATTTACAAGTGAGCAAAAAAATTTACAACACACAAGGTTTCAGTGTTTTCCGTTTCTTCTCACTGCTCTGCTGATTGACACCTTTAAGCAAAAAGTGAATCCTTGTGAGGCAATAAAAACGTATAACTGAGGCTTTCAGGGTAGCAGAATGGTCTAGGCAACCAATCTTTGACATTCAACCAATTGACTGCAAAATCTCGGCCGCAGCTTTGGCATGCTAGCGTGTTACACTGAATTAAAAATTATAGGGTTCTACGTGCCAAAACCACTTTCTGATTATGAGGCACGCCGTAGTGGAGGGCTCCGGAAATTTTGACCACCTGGGGTTCTTTAACGTGCACCTAGATCTAAGTACACGGGTGTTTTCACATTTCGCCCCCATCGAAATGCGGCCGCCGTGGCCGGGATTCGATCCCACGATCTCGTGCTCAGCAGCCCAACACCATAGCCACTGACCAACCACGGCGGGTGTTACACTGAATAAACGAGTGAGCTTGTTTTCAAGGGCATTGTCCAGCTTATAGAACGATTCTGAGGGATATAAAAGGCCCTCAAGGTCCCACTCTTTGGATGCCTCTGGTGGAAGCTCTCTGGGGATATTGCCTTTATGGTGCTTCGCAGTCTTCACAATGTGTGGGCAAAACACGCCTTCTCGCCACATAACCTGCATTGTAATAAACTAGCCGTGCGTCGCTGCGGTGCTCAACATAACTTTGGTGGTCCACAGCATCTCGCCCTCGAATGACGGAATGTCGGGAGGAACACTCCAAAACAGGCGACGAGACCAACTGGCAGCGGAGAGCGCAGGCCAGCGCGGGAGTACCACGCCGTAATACCACGCCGCGAGCAGCAGCGCCACGTTCCCCCTGGTGGCATCGGTGCGCAAGGGGGTCACGCGCGCCCAAAGGAAAGCGCCGCCGGTATTCACACCTCCCCTTCTAGCCACCCTAGCGTCGCTGCCGTCTTTCACTAGCGAGGGTGGTCGATGCACGCGCCCTCTCGCGCGCGCGCATCGAAGCACCTCGCTTGCCTCGCTCTTTCCAAGATGGCTGCTTCCGGTGACATGTTCTCGACCACCTCCATGTTCTCGACCATGCCGTGCACTTCAACAACGCCTTTATGTTAATCTGCGCAGCGCAAGCCACAAAAGCGATGTTGCGCAGAAGAAGATTCATGTTTGCTACAAGAAGTTGCAAGTGCTGACCCATTTGAATACCCCACAGAGCGTGGGAGGATGTGGTGCGCGCTAGCGCTGTGCAGCGCGTTGGCGTCGGAAAGGATTGGATTGGATGCGGAAAGCAAGCTCGCTGGCTATCACGTGGCGTTCCCTAAGACGGCGCTTTATTTTCCACGGGATAAAATGGACCGGTAACACATTACAAGCGCACGTCTAGATATTTCATGGACAAATAAGTTATATATATTCATTTTACTCGATAAAAGGTATGAATGGGCATTTTTATTTTGTTTCATTACTGTGAATTTGGCCAGAGGGCGCTGCAACTACGAAGGGTATGCTCCGCTAAATTATAGTGTACTAGAATCTAGTACACTGTAGCTAAATGTGTAACTGAAACGTGAAAATCGCCCGCCGTTCCGCTGTGGCTAAAAAGCTTTGCCACCGTCCGTATGGTTTGTGCAGTTTGGTGCGCTGCACCGCGTCATGCTGGAACACAAGTGTCAATATAATGTGTTTCGTATCACATCACCAAGGCCTTTGACTTAATATCGTCGAATGCCGTAGCAACTACTATAAATGCAACGCACGCTTGACGGTCCGCTGATTGCAATATGGGTGACAATGACGGAAACGACGAGTCGGCATCGCGCCCGTAATGTTGGCTTCGCAGCGGCGCGGTTGAACATTTCACGTCATTTTGAACCACGTGATAGCGCTCGGCGAATAGCGGTGCCAGCGGCGCCAGAAAAGTTATGCGCATCTCTGCTCCCTGCGGGAGCACGCTACCACGCGTCACGCACGCGCTGCCCCTCACGGTCTCCAGATTAGCGAGGCAGTCGCGCCACACCTTATTTTATTTATTTATTATTTTTTATTTATTGATACTGTTAGCCCAAAGGCCGATACAGGGTGGAGTAATAATAAAATTAGCTTCAAAGATCGCTACAAACACGAGCGCTACACAAATCAATCCAGAAATTACAACTGCTTAAGTGTGCCAATTTTACACAAGAATATAAGCATTGTATAACAGGCACCGAACATTACAAGCAACAACTGTACCTACAACATAATATTTTCAAGATCACAAACAGAAACTCCAATGTCCCGTAGAATCATTTCAATCATGTCATGTTGCACATACTGGTTATCATTGCACAAAAAGAAAAGCTAATAATGTGAGAGGATGGTTACATAGAAGAATAATAGGCCAGTACAGATTTTTCAAACTGTTCTAGAGAATCAATTTCCGTTATGCTATGCGGTAGCGCATTGCAATCTTCAATCGTTTTAGGAAAGAGAGAGTACTTAAGTGAGTCAACCTTTGCTGGTATGGGCATATATTGGCCCTCGTGGCTAGACCTAACGGACTGTGATATCCGTGACGTTCTCTTTTGTAAGTACCTTTGAGTGTCGAAATTGAAGTGGTTATGTTTCATTAAATAAATAAATTTTAGTCTAGCCACTTTTCGCCCCAATGAAAGCTCGGGCAAGTTTAGTTGACTGAGCATCTCAGTCACAGAATCCGTGTACCTATATTTTGACATAATAAACCTTGCTGCATGCCTCTGTATTTTCTCAATTTTATTTACTTCATTCTTCTTATACGGATCCCATATTACGCTAGCATATTCTATCGCGGTACGTACCAATACCAGATATGCAGTTAGTTAGACCAAAGTTTAACCTCTGCGGCATTACATAAATTAGTGATGTGTTTTTTCCAAGATAAGTCATCTGATATCGTAATGCCTAAATACTTGAAGTGGCTCACTTGTTTTATTGGTTTACCATCTAACTTGTAATTGTAATGTAACACATTTCTTGTTTTTCTAGTTATTCGCGCATAAACAGTTTTTTGTAATTCATTTTCCATCGCTTGCACCAACTGGTGATTGATTCTAGTGCTGAATCTAATTTTAATTGGTCCTCATGACACGAGATTTTAGAGTATATTAAGTAATCATCTGCAAATAAACGAACCATTATCTTTTCATTAAGGCCATTTGCCATGTCATTAATATAACATAGAAACAATACAGGTCCTAACACACACCCTTGAGGGACACCTGATGTTACTTTTAGAATTTTCGATTTGTTTCCTTTCACTTCCACGTGCTGCGATCTGTTAGTAAGGTATGAAAGAATCCACTTAACTATATTTAAGTTAACTCCGATATCAAGTAGTTTACCAATCAAATCCGAGTGTGAAACGTGGTCGAAGGCTTTTGATAAATTTAGGCAGATTCCGTCCACCTGACCTGTTTAATTAATTACCTGAGTAAAATCGTGTACTGTTTCTGCAAGCTGGGTGATAGTGGACAATCGGCTCCTAAATCCGTGCTGGTTAGAAATAAATATTGTCACGTGGTCGTGACGTCAAAGAACACAGTAGCAATACTGTGAAAGGTAAAACTAGATTTTATTGGGCGAACCTGTGCCCACAAAAACAGGCTACACTTATAGCACAACGATAGCGGCGAACACGGTCGGCGATCGTCGAAAATCTGATCAGCGGGTCAAGTGCGTCGGCTTTTATACAGCAGCCATCAAAGGTTCCAGACTAATCGTTGGGACCCGCATGCCTTCCACAAAGTTCTACAACATTCGAGTCACGCGATGAAATCAGGTAACACAAGGTTCGGCGACAACAGACAGCGGATAGAAGCATCGATAACTTTCCAGAAACTTCGGATACATGCAGACGCGTCCCGCGCTGTGCGATAACATTTGTTAGGCGGCGAAACGTGGTCGCCCGTTAAATATAAGTACACGTGTCAATATGTTCGAGCTTTCGATATAGAAGCTTTTTGATACGATATGCTCGAATATCTTGCAGCAAGCACATGTAATTGAAATGGGTCTGTAATTTTGAACTCTGTTTGTCCCCAGTTTTATGAACTGACACGACTCGTGCGATTAACTAATCATTTGGTAAATTGTGCTGTTCAAGAGACGCACGGAAAATTATCAGCAAATACTTCGCGATCCATTCAGCATATCGTCTCAAGAATTCATTAGGGATGCCATCCGCGCCAGGATACTTTTTCGTGTCTAGACCTAAAAGAAGTGAAAGTATACCTTCTACAGTTAAGGTAATGTATAGAATGTCTGAGCGAGCATTAGTCATTTTCTTTCTTATTTCTGCAGGCAATGGCAGGGGAGGGTCAAACACGGAAGGGAAAAATTCGTTGTATGTATCGACAATTTGCGCAAAGTTTGTAATTATACATTCATTGCTGGTAACATACCTCACATCCTCATGTGATCCAGCAAAGTGATGCCAAAAACGCTGTAGCGAATCTTTTATAAACCGTGACAAAGTGTGGGAATACTAATGTTCTTTCGCAGTAGATAATTTTTCCTATAGTATTATCGAAAGATCTCGAATCTCATTATGATCTTTATTTTTAATTTTCCTTCTACGTTTTAATTTCCGCTTTAACTGAATAATTTCTCGGTTCACCCAAGGATTTCGCTTTTTCACTTTCTTTATCTTCATTGGAACATAGTTATGCAAACTGTAATTGACAATACCTTTAAACTTATGCCACAACGTATTGTCCTCAGCTGCTTCATCAAACGTCTCCAATGCCATCTTCAGGTAATCTAGGATGCTGACATCATCTGCTGCAGTAAAATTTCTTACGTGTATTGCTTCTCTGTGAAGCTTGACTGGCAACACTTTTTTTATGCACAGTAGGACAAGTTTGTGGTCTGAAAGTCCGTCGTGAACAAAAACGGCGTAATCAGTAATACTGCTATCTATAAATACAAGGTCAAGCACTGACTGGGTGGTTGGTCCAATTCTAGTTGCTTCATTAACAACCTTAGTGACCTCGCTCCGTTTGCAATGTGCCGCACGAGACGGATTGTCCGCGCCAGCCAATATATCGCGAAATGAAAACATGTATACAGCTACGTTCAAATTTCGCGTTAGGGAGTATCGTAATCGTCGGTGGATTTTTTCCCTGTAATTTGTAAACAAGATTCGGCACTAGCGTAGGCAGCGTGTTCGACCACGCGAGAACACACAGCGAGAAATTGACAACGTGAGGTACGCTAACATTCTAAAACACGCGATCGCACAATATTTCGTTCAGCCTTCGCAAAAATACCCTAGTGGTTTTTTTTACTAACTGCGACGACGCTCATTGCCCATATTATTTATGCTGCTACGAAGAAAGAATTTGGATTCTTGGATGAGTATAAGAAACACCTGACTAGACGTTTTCCTGCGGAGTAGAGGAGGCGAGAGGTGTGTCGCTGGGCCGGCTGTTCCAAGCTGACGCCACGACTCCGCCCTACGGGTGGGGTGCGAGGAGGTTAAGGGCTCGGTACTCTCGCAGGTGGTTGCTAGGCGATGCGAGGCGGCGCACAGCTGGGCTAAGTTTTCTGGTAACGCTCCACGGCGGAACGAAAGATTAAACAGCTTCGCTGTTAAAAGTGGCATTGCAAGTTTTTACAATGTCGTAGAAAAATGACTTTGCAGCCAGAAGTGCCTGTCGGCAAAATTAGTCGGGCGAGCATTGGTCCACTAGACGCGTCTGGTCGAAGCGAAAGATAGTGATTTTTCCAACGGGTTCGAGGGAGCGATCGTTCAGCTTCTACAGCAGGCTTGAATTAAGCACGACTCTCTAATCAGACAGTACTAGGCGTCGGTCTTCAAACTCAATGGAGGCTTTAAGCATGCATTTACTTAAAGTGGCATTTACTGGAAGCTGTCATTCTTTTGCTTAAAACACTGACTTATTAGCTCTGAAATCTTGCTCAAGGGTTAAATTAAGTATTTGTGGCTTCGTCAACTGCCACATTTGGAAACAACCAGACTAATACCAAGTATCTGCAGTTTCAGCGCGAAAGAAAGGGTTTTTAGTGCAATTACAGAGGGCGCCGTCCCATAGCATTTCATCGCAGCATCAACGTTATTGAGATCGTTTTCATACACGCGGAGTTCGGCGTTATTTATGGCGACAAGCAGGATGAAAGCATGATGAAATGCAGGCACGACAGTTGTCGTCGCTATCCATCGCGACGAGAGCGGTCGTTTCCACACACGACAACGCGTGTGGAAACCGACGAAACATCCGACCCGTAAGAGGCTGCACCCGCTTTAGATATGATATAGCATGGCCGACAGCACTCGCTACGCTTGAGCTGAAATTCAGTCAGCCGCAAGCAGTTCACGTCAGCGTAGACAGACAAGTTGATATGTCTGGTGTTTCTGCATAAATAATTTAGAAGGCTATAAAATGGAGATGGTTGACGGGTACACCGACAGAACTCAAGCTTACGATGTCCCCTTTGCGCATGCAGTTCAACTCGTTGCTTGGTATTATAGGTATAGCAATGCTGAGGTCGAACTTTACGCGTTGCACGAAACTGTAGAGAGTTCTAGCTGAACCATGTATGGTCTGTCCCGCCCAGACCGCCCTATCCTTACAATTTGCACACAGCCGCTCAGCGGGGACGCTACTGCGCGTGCGCACAATGCTCGCGCTGGCTGCGGGAACGTACGTATAACGCTGCAGCCCTCGCTCCGCAACACAACCGAATTAGCGGAGTGTGAATGTTCCGCAGTTTTCAAGCCAAGCTCGCTGAGTGTCATTCGTGTCTCTGGAACACGCGCTTATCAAAAATGTGAACTAGTTAGGGGCTGTGCAGCGCGCGATATACCTTTACTAGAGACAGCTAAAGCTGCCTCTGGTAAGGGTATATCCGTATATTGCTTCCATGTGCTGTATAGATGACGAAGCGCGACTTTCGCTTTAAAGGGAAGCTGAAGAGTCTGTCGAATTCAATAAGACGCTCATATACGGATGCGGGAACCTTATAAACCATGTAGGTAAAATTTGGGTTTTTTTTTCAATTAGGAGCGACGTAATCGTCGGTTGAAATTGCGCTGTAGCTCCGCCCCACGTCGAATGCCGCGCGCTGCTGCTGACGCTGACGATGCGAGCGGAGACCGGAAACCGCGGTGTTGTGACGTCAACTCTAGTGTTTCGTTCCTTCGCAGCGTCCGCGACCGTGCCTGACCGCGCTTGTTTCTGCGTGCGTGCCATCGTAATCTGCTTCGATCGACCCTGCACTCCTTTGTTGGTGCGTCTGCGTGTATGTAGAGTGGTAGTCAACGTGCGTGGTAGTCAACGTGATTGGTAATCAACGTGAGTGGTAGTCAACGTGGTAGTCAACAGATGAAGGTCACTACACGTACTGCATGAACCGGGAAGCTTTTCACGCGTTTAAACCGTCTTTGTAGATTGCCGACAGCTTTGGACAGCGCACAAATGCCGACGATCGCATCCCCGCTTACGTTCCACGAGGAGGCATGCAGGAACACAACACTACAGTTGTTTGACCGGAAACGAGCTCACTAGATCGGCGAAAGATCGGCGAGATCACTAGATCGCTTTGCAAAAAACATACTCACCAAAGAGCATTTCCAACACGAGGAGATCCCAAGACTTTGCTTTCGTTCGCGTCGAAAGCACTGCTCGCACCAGCATCGTTTGCTTCTTCGAGAGGCCGGCTCTTCGCGATCGGCTCGTACATGTAGGGAGTAACGCCGAACTCCTCAGAAAAACGCAGTCTCTCTAAATTTTCCATTACCGTCTCAGAAAAACAGCACCAAACTACCTGGCACCGCGCTTCATGTGTAGCGGCAGCGGTCGGTTACTAGAGTTGACGTCAGGAGGCGCCCGACCAATCACAGGCGGAAACAAGACGTGCGAGCTGGGCGTGTCCGCTGCTGCACTTTTCGTCGAAATAAAATATATTTGCGCTTTCTTTCGCTCAATTTCGATACGATATTCGAATTCGGAGGGTTGAAAACCATTATGTACAGATGTGCACTCATTTTTTCTGGAAAACCTTTCAGCTTCCCTTTAAGCTGTCGTGTGCAAGGGCGTGTGTAATGGTAAAGTACGGAACATTACTAAGTTTAGCGTTTCAATCTCCCTTACGAAAACATGATCGGTACCACTACTAGCTCCGGATGCAGGTAAATGTGTGTTAAGTCTCAGTTGACAGTGTTTACATCAGTGGTCTCTTGCACAAACTGCGGCAGCCAGAAGATTTCGGCTTTTCTCAAATAAATGTTCCTTTCCGTCCATCAAGTTAGCATGGCCATGTGGCACATATTTAAGTTAATGCTCTCACAGCTCTCACTTTCCGATGAAACTTTCCTGTGTCGAATTCTGAAATGCCAGAAAGCACCTCCAGCTTACATCCACGTTCTGTGTCTTTGAAACATTCATACATTTGTAGTGTCGCTTTGCGGGCTGCCATGAGTGAGGAGAAGTAAGGCTGTTCACTCATTTCATTACTGCGTAGTTGAAAGTGAGGATGAAACTGATCACGTGGTGTGCCCATTCACGCCATACTACGACGTGTGTGTTAGCAACGGTGACAGGACAAGAGTAAGACACACGTTGTTCATCTGTAGGAGTCTCACGGCTGCTGCTTTGGTTAAAACCTGTACGGAAAAAGTTGTAATATGCTATTCTTTAGGATATATTACCGCGACATTTAAAGCAATATTTTCCTTTAGATCCATAAGCTATCAGCTTCCTTTGTTGAGAAAGAACATGACATACCTTGTGATGCTGTAATCCTTCTAGTTCTGTATGGCATATGGAGAAGCTGCATTGTGCATTGGAACGGCGATGTCGACGTGCGATCTCGGCAGGCTTGCTTCTGCATGTCGACAGTGGGTTCATAAAACCCTAAATAAAGCCTTCAGAAATATGTCCCTGAGTTGCTAGCTTCGAGAAGCTAACAGGTTACATTTTCCAATGTTGTTTTCTGCGTTGTGTTACCGGTTTTCAGTGCATTAAATAAAGAAAAATGCGTCGGTGGCTTAATTGGATGTGCATCTCGCTGATTTATACTTTTTTTTTCTTTTAGTGAAGAGACTGCAAACGGGGCGTGCTTTCTGGCGTACCCTTTCCTCCTCTAGCCCGCTGCTCATATCTACATTTTCCACGCTCTCACAACCATCCCCCGCGGCAAAGTCGAAGGAAGAGCAAAGGTAGCTTCGCTTAAATGAAAAAATAAACAACAATAAGACGCGGGGAGAATCGGTGTTCTACACTTCTGATGACAGCGTTCTCTTACCTGGGAAAACAGCTCCAGGTTTTGTACGTTGAGCCACCTGTACTCCGTGAAGTTGGCAAGGAGGCGTCCAAAATATATAGTGCTCGATTTGAGATAAAACTTTAGACACTACACTTGATACCACCGAACTGTGGCGGCTGAAGAAGACCTCAAGATCACACCGGCGGTTCGTGTAGGCGAGACGCCGCAGCGTCATGCACAGCGCTTCACGACCTGGAACTCGAACTCGTTGGTCTTTCTCTACCTCTTCGGGAATCAGCGTGCTTGCTTAGTGGCTATGGTGTTGAGCTGCCAAGCACGAGGTCAGGGATCGAATCCCGGCCACGGCGGCCGCATTCCGATGGGGGCGAAATGCGAAACTACCCGTGTACTTACATCTAGGTGCACGTTGAAGAACCCCAGTTGGTCTAAATTTCCGGAGCCCCTCACTACGGCCTGCCTCACAATCAAAAAGTGGTTTTGGCACGTAAAACCCCATAATTTTTTTTTCGGGAATCAGTAGGCCTTTCAGAAGGTCGTCCAGGTCTGATTTCTGGAACCTGAATGACCGGTAGAGCACGGTGCTGTCCATGTAATTTAAATTGAGCAGGCTGTGCTTCCGAAGATCCCGCCGTGGTTCCATTGGGAGCGAGTGCGTACCTTTTATTTCGTCCCAGTGTAGAGATCGCATCGAAGCAGCAGTTCGTGGTGAAGTACGCTGTACGTCATCGCTCATGCACCAAGACACAGACTTAATAGGCAATTAAATAAAATCAAAGACGAATAAGCGTGATTCCTTGCTTTGCGCCTGGCCAGGTCATGAAGGTGCATTCAAACAGAAAAGTAGAGATCAGGCTTATCTTGGCAAGGCTTGATGTCGGCTACTCCGGCGCATGGCAAACGCAAAACAAATGTTTGCTTATCGCTTCGTTCAAATAATAATGCAAACTATAACTAAAACAAGCAAATCACTTTATAGAAAAAGAAAACATGTCTTGGTATGGTATACTGAGGGTCAGTTTCAGTATACCGAGAGTCAGTCAGCTTACCGGGGACCCGGTAACACGCGCGCAGGGCGACTTACCGGACAAGCTAAATTTCTCTAATGACATAGTTTCGTTCCCTGCGGGCGCGACTGCACGACGTGGCAACAAGCACACGAAACGAAACTACATCTCTTTTGCTACGCTAAGAAGTAAAACAAAAACACGCAGACATTATGTTTCTGTGTTTTATTGTTTCTCTAAAGTTTAACTCGTTTATTGATGCAATAGATTACACAAATAACAGATGTTGCTTTGAATAGCTCTCGAAGCCACTTGTCGCTACGAGCGACGCCACAGCATACACATGTACGTAGGCTCGCTTGCGCATATACGTCACCTCTCCAGCTGGGAGCGCGGCGCCCGCGAGAAGAAGGGCAAACGGCGTTTGGTTGGAAATTTCAGCTCTTTCCGCGGCGCGTAGCGATGTAATACTTAGCAGGCACGATCATTAGCGCGCATTGTATTCACTGCGGTTGTCATCTCAAAATGGTCACACCTGGTGAGGCGCCCTTTAATATACCTGGAGAAAGAGATGCCAAGCGAGGAGGAAAGCTGTTGCCGATGGTTCGTGCCTCAAAACTTGCATCAAGAACTCCTAGAGCCTCGCTAATATGGGAAACGTGTTTCCCGGGCGATTGAATGAGGACGCTAATTTTTCATAAAACACAAAATTTTGTTACGCTTTGATTATTATCATGAAAAGGCAAGATAAAAGCCACGCGTAGTACACAAATCGCTTACGCATAATTTCTTTCTATTTGCAATTGTTTTTAGCGTTTATCAGATATCTTCTTCAGAGCTACGCAAATAAAGAGAAAAACAACGCAGGTTGCATGAGATGAGATCTTAGCGGCTGCGCTCAACCGTTTGCCCTTCGTTTATCCTCCCACGGTGGTGAAAACTCCTGCGCTGATTGCGCCATTTTGATACGGTCACCAATTCCTGCACCAAACGCAGAAAATTGACACAAATTGCACCACGGTGTGCCAGAATGGCTTCGACATGTATGTTCCGGCAATGGCCCGTGAACAGCGAGCGGATCCCACGCATTGTGGAAATCGATTTTACCGAAACTTACTATGCTGTTTGCTTTCACTGACGATCATTAGCGGTGATGGCGGCCAATGTGTAATTCCTTTAGCGCTATACCAATACAAGAGGGGTGGTTTGATGCTAAAGGTTACCTTGTGTGCACCACTGCTGTTTGTCTGCCTAGTATACACAGAACACGTGTTTGCTTCATACGTTGTTGTGCGTCAAATGGCCTCAAATTGCCTCAAATGGAACATCGCATTGTGGAAGAAGTGTTAAACTTCAATTGAATTATGGGACTGTACGTGATTCAAGTTATTACTATAATTGTATATTTACGTTGTATAAATACATTCGTGGTCTGCACATCATAATCATCATCATAAAAGCGTTATTGTACAGACCGAGGAGTTTGGAGCTCGCAGACTCCCGGGGCCCCGGCCGCACGACCTCGCTGCACTCAAGCGTTTATGTTGCTTCGGTGCACAACGCTGGTAGCCGGTCAGTAGCCATGGTCTGCACGACCCTGCTCCAGAACGCAGCAGGGTCTCCCAGTCCTCCCAGGTCTTCAAGTGCTCTAGGCCCCGCGGTGGAGGATCCAACGGCCAGTGAGAAAGGAGATGGAGAGCAGAAGCGCGATGTTCGGGACAGAGAGTACAGGCTGAAGTGAGGAAAAGTGGGTGATAGTGAGAAAGAGTGAGAGCAGAGGGCAGAGTGTGAGTTTGTAATTGGGGCCAAAGGGTTGCTTGTCGATTGCTAAGGGATTTGTGCGGTGGAGGGTACAGCTGACACGCCACCTTGGAGGCATGCGTCAGCTCATTGAAAGTGTGCGCCCGCTCTTTCGTGAATCCCGGATAGGAGGCCGCAGGAGCTCGGTTTAAAGAAGCTGGGGCTAAGAGGTTGGCGGCCTCTTTTCCAGGTCTGCACCATGTTTCGCTGCGTAGTGAAGACGCTCCTGTCCCACGCGACGCTTCTTTCGGGCCTGGATCTCCTCTACGCTTAGTACACGCTTTGGAGCCATTTTGCTGGCGCATGTTTACGTGCTCCTTCTCCATACGTGAGGAGCACGCTGTTGAGACGCCAGCTCCAAGCGCTCTCTTCAGGCTATGGACGATTGTAATCTTTACGCTATCACAGCCCAGCATGCCCCCACCACAGCCCAGCACCGGTATTTTTGTCGCATATGGAAGCAACCACAGCGCCCGTCATACGCACAAACCAAGGTCAATTAACATGTAATACAGAAATACATGTTGGTGGGCTAGTCGGTTTATAGTGCTGAGTAGACCATAGATACGATCGCTTGGCGCAAACAAGGAAGGACGGGAGGGAACAAGGGGAGTACCAACTTTCGACTGTTTATTCTATATTGTATACCACGAAATATAGCTTCAATATAGCTTAAAAGAACAGCTTCAATGGCGCAACACCCTAATCACAGCTCGCTTTCAAAAAACCTTCTTTCTGCATGTAAAAGTCAAAGTGATGAGTCGCTAATGCAAGCTGAACGTCGCTGTTCAATATGAAACGCCTCTAACAATTCACGTGCTGTGATGTCCCTGCTTTTTCCAAGAATCCGTATTGTGTCCAGTCGTGGCTCACACGGATGTGAATTGCAGTGCTTAGGCCAAATGTGCTCCGTCTTGTAACTTTCAGTGACAGCTCACGTTTTCGCGCACGCTCATTTACGCGACGCCCAGTGGGGCTGGCATATGTCTTACCGCAAGACAACGGAAACTCATTGACGACTCCGGCAAAACATTTTGTGTACGGCTTCGCATGTACTTCACGACAACCACATTTCTTGCTCCCATCATAAATAATGCGAGGACACAGCTGGGCGAGCTTGCGTGGCGCAGAGAATACGACTGGCACCCCATGTCTGTCGGCAACGTACCTTCTTTACGTTGTGATCTACATGGTGCTTATAAGGCAAGACCTCCGGCCTCATCGTTCTCTGCGCTTGCTCAGCCCTTCTCCTGTGTTCGTCGCTCTGGAATTTCTGGAGAAGCTACTCGGCAACGGCAATAATGAGAGCGCGGGGAAAACCAGCGGAAGACAGTCGAACCAACTGTCTCGTCTACACGCAATCTCCCCAGGCAGTTATACGTCGCGGACATGTCCCTGGTGTAGCAACCACACAGCGACACACGCGCACATAACACGCGAATGTACCGACCGTCCGGGCGACGCAATTTCACCACGAGTCACAACACACACACTCACTACGTGGTCAATTGGGAGGCGAGACTTTCCCAACTGGACCTGGAAAGCCAACTGGCGACCCTCGACCAGGCCCGGCGAGCCGCGATCGCCAGTGGAGCCCTGTCAGAGGGAACCACCCAGGAATAAACCGCTCAACAGTTTCTGCAATAATAAAGTTCCTCCTCCTCCTCCTCCTCCTGCAAGATGATGTTGACATCTAAAAATTGCTAAGAATTGCAGGAAGGTACCTCGTGAGTAAGAACCATTTCCTTCTCGAGGCAGTAAAAGGCCGTTAAAGCTTTGTCTATAATGGGCTGATATGAGGCCAGGGATGGTTGTTTTAAGGCAATTAAAAAGCCTTCAACTTATCTAAACCCCATGAACCGACGCCATGAATAGCCATGAACCGACGAGTCGCCGGGAAAGCAGACGTGGAGGACAGGGACCGCTGCGCACAGGAGGGCGTGGAGGCGCTTTCCAGAATCGGCGACTAGCCTCCTTCTGTCCACCACAAGGAACCTTCAGCGGTTATAGTGGCCTTCTTCAAGCGCACCCTTGTGCCTGCTTCAGGCCGATAAAAGCGGTGGCTTCGTAGTAATGCCCGCGCATATGTACAACACACAAGCAAAACAAGCGGTGGAGACGAACTTCATTCGAAAAAAAAAAAAAAAAGAACAGTGCAGCAACAGTGAAAACCAAGGCTGTAGCTCTATGCAAAGATTTGGAACGGGCGAGACTTGCACGCTCTATTGGAACTTGTAAGAACAACGCCCTTTCTGTTTTCTTCACGGCTAAAACGCCTAGGTAAATTTGCATAATGCACGCTATTGGAGGGACTCCAATCTACACTGGGTAAAGCGCAATCGGCACCAGTACCAGTGGTCGCTCAATGTGCGGTTCGGCATTTACGCCGGTGCTATAATCGGTCCCATCTTCTTCGATCACACACTGAACTGGACAGCGTTACGTGAACGAAATCCTTGAAGGAGTGGTGGATGAGTTTCTCAGCGAAGCCCCGCTGTCACGTATTCCACATCTGTGGTATCAGCAAGATGGGGCACCCGCACACAGCAGCAGTCGAGCAGGAAACTGGCTGGATGCGACTTTTCATGCGCAATAGATTGGAAGGCAGGGGCCTGTAAAGTGGCCGGCTAGATCACCTGAACTTTCTCCACTCGATTTCATTCTTTTGGGTTATGTGAAAGATCGTGCTTACATGATCGAGACGGATTTCAGATTAGTTCAAAGCAAGTATAACGGATGTCTGCGGTAAAATTCCGGCGACGGTCACCAAGACAGCCACCGAAAGGTTGATAAAACGGACACAGTACTGCGTAGTTGTAAAAAAAAGGAGACCTATTCAAACATGTCCTCTAGGCTGGTGTTCAGCGGAGCTTACGAATTCATAGATAATAAGGGCACACCGAAATCTGACGGGGGTTCCTTTTCTTTCTTTTTTTCTTTTTTCCTTTTTGTGCAGACATTCTGATTGCCCATTCGGCTCATTTAGAAGTGGTATATTTACTTTGTTGAACGCATCGGTTTTGCCTTTCCTCTACATGTTGGTCGATTCTCGGTCTGTTTATATCGCTTTTCTTTTTTGACGCGAACCTGTTTTTGCAGCACGTATATACTTCCATGAAAAGTAAAACGGTTACTTTAATTTGGCTTTGGTCTAAAGCAAGTTTCTGGCGCTATATATAGCTTGGCGCGTACTCTTTCGATGCGGTGGAAGCAAAGCCGGGATTCTGAAACATCTTATTCCTGTTACATTGCTTTTCGCATTTCGTGCGTGGTCAGAGCGGCGCTTCTGCCGCGTTATCAAGGGGCTTTTGTTAACAATGTGATCAGTCGACCTTGATATCGAGACGGATAATAAGCGTGACGTAGAAATGAGAGGAAGGAGTAGCTGCGAAAGCAACGAAACCTGCTGTTGCTGCTCCTTCCCTACCATTATCAAGGTGATGTGTTGTCTCTACGGGTTTGCGACAAGCAATGCCTTCGATTTCAAACAGCTTATTTGAGGGCGCTGCTTTATGATGCGGATGGGAGCGCAGTCATGTCGTATTTTTCATGCTTGGTGAGATTTCTTCGACAGTCGGAAAAAATTGTACGCAATTAGCACGTCGCTGAAAACACCGCAGGATGGATGGCTTTTTGGTGTGCCTACAAATGCCTCATTGACACTTTGAAAATTAGGACAGTACTCGAGTTAGATAATTAATTGCAATTACGGAATTAAATCTCAGTAACGAAATAATTACTGGCGACTACTCCACTGTACTGGAAACAATATGCACTAGGTTTTCTTCGGGTAACGCGACTGGTCTTTTTTTAAGTCTAGGTGGATGATAGTTGGAGAATACTGTACATTTCACTCAGTAACCGAAATAAGGCCAAACCGGATTCACTGAAAATAAGAATCTACAGGAGTCATGCGCAGCAGCGCTAATACTCGGACTCACAGAAAAAGAAAACAAGAGAGAAAGAGAGAGGCTGCAGTTTCGTCGGAAAGGCGAAGCAGTATTAGTGGTATGCGACAATTACACGAAGGACGATTACACCATCGAGAGGACTCTGGCTGTGCAAGTGAACTGTCTCCTCCTATGAGGCCTAGTATATACTCATATAACGCCGTCACTTCAGCGCCCAATTCTTCGAGGCCACACGAAGTTTCTTCAAGTGCGCAATATATATATATATATATATATATATATATATATATATATATATATATATATATATATATATATTGTGGTGATTAGGACTGTTCGGCACTTTCGCTAGTGCGCAGTGATGCGGAAGAAAGACAGAGAGCCATTTATGTGCGTTTATAAAACTCAAGGCAACCTATAAAATATGAATATATACAGAGAGTTGCAGTCAGAATATATACAGAAACTGCAGTCAGTGTGTCCACGGGCTGAAACAGTCCCGGGTTGCGCGGCTCACAGTTCGCCGGTCACGGCACCGTGCGGTCTCCCGTGCTGGAGCTGGCCGCGACGACCACACGCTCGGACCCCGTTCAGCACGGTTCTCGGACTCGGCACGCTCAGGAGCCGCAGCGGCAGCAGCCAGGAGACGCCTTGTTCCACACGTCTTCGATGTCCGGCTCGGACGCCGCTCACGACCGACGTGCTAAGTCGCACGTCCAGCACGACCTCAGTGCCCAGCTCGTACGCCGCTCGCAATCCACGTACAGCGGTCACACGTGAGGGCCTCGTCTAGCACAGCAGCATCTGTGCCAGACTGAAACGCTGCTCGGCACAGCTCAGGTGCGACAGCTCAAGGACCGGCGGCCCTCGGGTCAGCCAGCGTCTCGAGCACCGGCAGCAGGGGCCCTGGGACGTCCACGCTCGGCTCCGCGGTCTCCGCGCCTTGCCACGGACGTCTCGCCTGGCAGGAACCCTCGCCTCGTTCGGCCCAGGAGCTCGGAGCTGCTGCCCGCCTGGATCGAACACCGCGAGCGCGCCCTCGTGCTGCCGTGCTCGTGCACCCGTTATCTTCCTCGTCGTTCACGGCGCTTGGTGGCCGCTTCGATCTTCTAGGGGCGCCGCGCGGCACTTACGTATGACATATATATATATATATATATATATATATATATATATATATATATATATATATTCGGAGAGCTGGTCGCCCCCCCCCCCCCTTTAGAAGTGAAAACTCGTCGCCTATGTCAGGCCACATAGAAAATATGGTGGAAGACGTTCCGCGCCCTCTAAGGAGCGTTCTGTCGCAAAAATTTTTCAGATAGGCTCATTAATAGCCGAGATAGAAATATCTCAGTGCCGCAAACCCGTGATTTCAGAAGGCGAGCTCCACTGCCGAGCGAGACACTATCTCCACTTGCCCCGCCCAGCCTCCGCAAGTGAAATTCCTTCCCTGCGTTCTCCCATAGCGGAGCTCGAGGATCGCGTGACGCACATCTCACAGGCCCGACCATCCTTTTTTCTTTTTTCCCTCCGTTTTCTGCTTCGCGGCGCACTTCTGCTGACGGTGTCGCGCGCGACCTGTTGAGTTGAGTTTAGCACAGCGCACGATTATGCGCGCTGTGCACGAGAGCACCTGGCTATAGCGGTTGCTACACGAACACTGAGGCAGACACAAGCGGATCACAGAGCATGAATGCGCGCTGGAACACGGTAGAAACGTAGAAATTTCGTCTTATCCGCGCTTTCCGCATTCGTCACCTGTTTTTAGCTCCCTCGTCCTTTCGAGCGCGTTCGTGCGCGTCCGTTTCTGCATGCGTTTCTTTTTAAACATTGTATCAATTCATAATATTACTTCTGTCTACTCATATAACACTCAAATATTGTGAGAAAGCTGGCAGCTAAAGTTGCCATAATTCCCAATATCTTTAATATACGAGCTTAAAGAACGTATACAGGTGTGCGTTTTTGGTTAAGCAACCACGTTGAGGAATGTTTGAGAAAAAAAAGTCGCACTTTTGACCGAAAGGCGAAGCATCGATTGCGATAGCAAATTAGTAGATAGCTATATGAAGCGCGAAAACTCGCTGTCAAAATGGTGGAGTGAGGAATCGCGGCAGCAGCAGCGATCGAATTGACCGAACGAAACGTCGAAAGCACAGGGCACAAGGTCGATCCAAATAGGTCGCGAAGCTTCGCGCGAAAAGCGGTTCAGAAGAAATTGTCGCCGACATCAGCAAAGGGTGTTTATGGGAGTAGCGATTGAAGCACGACTATGTTTGGAGGGAACAAACATTGGGAAAGAAAAAAAAGCGTTTTCTTAATTAAAGCGAGACACAGTTAGATACATTCAACGAAAATGAAATTCCTAATCAATTTTATATATGCGGGACGATTAAAGAAAGGACGAGTTTATTTTATTGTATTATTATCAATAAATACATCTTTTCAGCGATCATTGACGCCGATATCACTTGCAATGCAACGCAGTTCTTGAAGTGTGCAGAAAGGCGCGCTCGTAAAGTTCACCTGTTACTCGCTTACCGTCCTAATTGGCAGCGCAAGACATGCCCTATGTCCACAAGGTTTACCACAATGTGAAAAAAGTTGCCACAAGGCACGGCGTTCGGGTTGTGTTCTCGGCGCCATGCAAGATGTCAAGTCTATGTGCTAGGATTGAAAATTGTAAACCTAGGAGTGCCTGCAGTACCAGTCATAAGTTCATAACTTGCATCTAAAATGTTGTTTATCGCATACCGTTGAAGTGCGGTCGCGTGTATATAGGCCAGACGGGGCGTTATATTAATGTCCGCTTAAAAGAACGCGAAACGGCCGTCACATCAGGAGGAGGGGCAAACCTGCCTAGTCATTGCCGAGTGTGTGGTTGTTCACCTGTTCTTGAAGGTACACCACTCCACCAAACCCCACTCCTGTAATAACCCTGCCAAAGGGTTGACATTATAAAGCAATAAAAAATAAACAAATGCTGGCTTCAAGTCTCTGACTGAGGAATGCAGCATTCTGGGCAGGCAAAGTTTTTAGTTTGCGTAGAACAGCAACTATTTCCGCGCCCACGACAACCGTCAAGGTAACCAGATGGCCTATATCCGGCCAGACCATGTTGATCTCAGGGAGGGTATAGAGAACGTAGCTACACAGAGGTCAGCTTCGCTTTGACAGATCCTTCTGTGTACACTTGGTAGTGATTCTAGCAAATCGTGGTCAAGTGCTCCAGAACGAGCGACTTTGCTGCTCCAGATTGAATATGCTTGTTTGAATGCAGTCTTAGGTCGGAGGCTTAAGCTGCAGATAATATCTTCAAACAGCCAGGGCGGGTGTTGTCTCGCGCAGGGCGATCCTAAGGCGCGAAGCGTGGTTATTAGCGAAGCATAAAAATTTGAACGTGGCCAGGCCAGAAGGGCCTTTCTGAACGAAGACTCACAACTGAGTCAGGAGAGCTTGGGACGTCTGAAGCTGGAGGAGCTATCAACAGCTTTATACCATACCTTTTCGCTCGAAGCTGGCTGAGTTTTTTTTTTTTTTTTTTTGCGACAGCGTGCCTTCTGGCATAAAGAAATATTTAAACATGTAGATATACTCCGGATTCGCGGAGGAAGTCCAGCAATGTCCGGTGGTGGGGCCCCAAAATCCACCTGGGGGTCTTGGGGCCCCACCACCGGACATTGCTGGACTTCCTCCGCGAATCCGGAGTGTATCTACATGTTTAAATATTTCTTTAAGCCAGAAGGCACGCTGTCGCAAAAAAAAAAAAAAAAATCTAAGCCAGCTTCGAGCGAAAAGGTGTGGTATAAAGCTGTCGATAGCTCCTCCAGCTTCAGAAACCCCAGGCTCTCCTGACTCAGTTGTGAGTCTTCGTTCAGAAAGGCCCTTCTTGCCTGGCCACGTTCCAGCTCGACTCTGCCAAAAATACGGGGTCCTCCACGTTTCTTCACAAGGTCCACTTAAAAAATTCTGTTTGTCATCAGGCGCCTTCTGTTCGTCGGAACTCTAGTTCCCGATATCGACACGTACAGGAAAACTCTGCGTAACGTCCCAAGTGAATAGCAAACTTTCAGACATCTGAAGCAACGTCTGCGTCGATAGAAGACATTGATGCCTGGCAAAATGATGCATTCATCTTTGTCATTCCCCCCAAACGAGGAATTATATAACCTAAAGCAGCTATTTTGCTTGTCATACACAACAATACGATCACGGTTATAAAACAGCCCTTCATGGTTTGATGTGTCTACGCAGCTGTTTCTTCGCTTTCCGCCTTCTCTCGCCACTAAAAGCTTGCAGGTGCATTGTAACGGGTCCAGTGCAATGCATGCAACGTGCACTACATCCAACCGCTCATATTCGTTCAGCAGTTTCTTCCGACGCTTCTGTCGCCGAGCTGGCACATGTTCAGAAAGAAACCCGCCAATGCCGAAATGACGAAATTCTCTGTACTGTATATTCGCGCACATGACTACGCGAAAAATTACGCACCTGCAACGCATTGAATGCATTCCAGTGATGGCGCATGCGATGCCTTTAATCATTCGCAATGTCAAACCGGCGACATTGCTTTGCCGACTAAGCATGCCCCAGCCACGTTGCCGCACTAACGCTGTTTTCTTGTCCTATATGTACATTCCTTTTCAAGAGAAGTGCAATGGTCGGCGCCATGTTCGCCACAGTACTGTGTAGGGCACATGCTGGTAAGACAGAAACGAGTAGAGGTGCCATGGCTACTTCATGTGCCTGTCACAATAAATAATAATAATAAAAAAGAATGGCCGAAGGCTAAACAGGCCATACTGTCTACTTCTTTCTTTTCTCAATTATAAACACGACGCTAATGGTCTTACTTGGACCGCTAACTTTGCTTTTCACTGCGTACGAGCAGCTATAGGACATAATGTAGCACAACGACACACTGGCATTGACACACGTGACATGTTTACTTTTTTTTTTAAATTTGCGGTTGTGTTGTGTCGCTATACATGATGTGATTTAGCAAGTAATAGTATATAAACTAGCCCAGCAACATGTCCTTCATGGAGTATAGCGCGTAAACTGCCCGTTCTGTCGCATAAGGTATGCATCCCTCAATGTGCCAAGTATAGCGACTACCCCAGAGAACTCCTAGAGCCTCAGTAATACGGGGAACGTGTTTCCCGGGCGATTGAATGGGGACTCTAATTGTTCATAAAAACACAACATTTTGTTACGCTTCGATTGTTATCATGAAAAGGCAAGATAAAAGACACACGTAGTGCATAAATCAGTTATGCAAAGTTTCTTGCTTTTACAATTCTTCTTTGCGTTTAACAGATATCTTAGTCAGAGCTACGCAGGTACGGAGTAAAGCAACGGAGGTTGAGTTAGATGAGATCTTAGCGGTTGCGCTCTACCGTTTGTCTTCCATTCATCCTCACGCGGTGGCAAAAACTCCTGCGCTGATTGCGCCATTTTGATACGATCGCAAATTCCTGCACCAAAGGCAGAAAATTGACCGAAATTGCACCACGGTGTGCTAGAACGGCTTCGACATGTGTGTTCCGGCAGTGGCCGGTGAACAGCGAGCGGATCCCACGCATTGTGGGAATCGATTTTACCGAAACTTACTATGCTGTTTGCTATCACTGACGATCATTAGCGGTGATGGAGGCCAATGTGTAATTTCTTTATAGAGTTCAGTCCAATACGAGAGTGGTGGTTTGATGCTAAATGTTGCCTTGTGTGCACCACTGCTGTTTGTCTGCCTAGTATACACAGAACACGTGTTTCCTTCAGATGTTGTTGTGCGTCATTTTTTATAATCTAAGAGGGTTGAGCATTATCATTCCCTCAAATGGCACATCGCATCGCGGAAGAAGTGTTAAACTTTAATTGGATTATGGGACTGTACGTGATTCAAGTTATTACTATAATTGTATATGTACGTTGTATACATACATTGGCGGTCTACACATCATCATCATCATCATCCCCCCCCTCTAATGCCTTTTGGCGCTTGTGGGTACTGAATAAACAAACAAACAAACAAACAAACAAACAAACAAACAAACAAACAAACAAATAAATAAATAAATAAATAAATAAATAAATAAATAAATAAATAAAAGCTTTATTCTACAGACTGAGGAGTTTTGAGCTCGCAGACTTCCGGGCCCCCGGCCGCACGACCTCGCTGCACTCAAGCGTTTATGTTGCTTCAGTCCATAACGCTGGCAGCCGGTCAGTAGCCATGGTCTGCACGACCCTGCTCCAGAACGCAGCAGGGTCTCCCAGTCCTCCCAGGTCTTCAAGTGCTCTAGGCCCCGCGGTGGAGGATCCAACGGCCAGTGAGAAAGGAGATGGAGAGCAGAAGCGCGATGTTCGGGACAGAGAGTACAGGCTGAAGTGAGGAAAAGTGGGTGATAGTGAGAAAGAGTGAGAGCAGAGGGCAGAGTGTGAGTTTGTAATTGGGGCCAATGGGTTGCTTGTCGATTGCTAAGGGATTTGTGCGGTGGAGGGTACAGCTGACACGCCACCTTGGAGGCATGCGTCAGCTCATTGAAAGTGTGCGCCCGCTCTTTCGTGAATCCCGGATAGGAGGCCGCAGGAGCTCGGTTTAAAGAAGCTGGGGCTAAGAGGTTGGCGGCCTCTTTTCCAGGTCTGCACCATGTTTCGCTGCGTAGTAAAGACGCTCCTGTCCCACGCGACGCTTCTTTCGGGCCTGGATCTCCTCTACGCTTAGTACACGCTTTGGAGCCATTTTGCTGGCGCATGTTTACGTGCTCCTTCTCCATACGTGAGGAGCACGCTGTTGAGACGCCAGCTCCAAGCGCTCTCTTCAGGCTATGGACGATTGTAATCTTTACGCTATCACAGCCCAGCATGCCCCCACCACAGCCCAGCACCGGTATTTTTGTCGCATAGGGAAGCAACTACAGCGCCCGTCATACGCACAAACCAAGGTCAATTAACTTGTAATACAGAAGTACATGTTGGTTGGCTAGTCGGTTTATAGTGCTGAGAAGACCATAAATATGATCGCTTGGCGCAAACAAGCAAGGACGGGAGGGAACAAGGGGAGTGCCAACTTTCGACTGTTTATTCTATATTGTATGCCACCCAATATAGCTTCAATATAGCTTCAAGAACAGCTTCAATGGCGCAACACCCTAATCACAGCTGGCTTTCAAAAAACCTTCTTTCTGCATGTAAAAGTCAAAGTGATGAGTCGCTAATGCAAGCTGAACGTCGCTGTTCAATATGAAACGCCTCTAACAATTCACGTGCTGTGATGTCCCTGCTTTTTCCAAGAATCCGTATCGTGTCCAGTCGTGGCTCACACGGATGTGAATTGCAGTGCTTAGGCCAAATGTGCTGCGTCTTTAACTTTCAGTGACAGCTCACGTTTTCGCGCGCGCTCATTTACGCGAGGCCCAGTGGAGCTGGCATATGTCTTACCGCAAGACAACGGAAACTCATTGACGACTCCGGCAAAACATTTTGTGTACGGCTTCGCATGTACTTTACGACAGCCACGTTTCTTACTCCGATCAGAAATAATGCGAGGACACAGCTGGGCGAGCTTGCGTGGCACAGAGAATACGACTGGCACCCCATGTCTTTCTGCAACATTCTTTACGTTGTGAGTTACATGGTGCCTATAAGGCAAGATCTCCGGCCTCACCGTTCTCTGCGCTTGCTCAGCCCTTCTCCTGTATTCGTCGCTCTGGAATTTCTGGACAAGCGACTCGGCAACGGCAATAATGAGCGCGCGGGGAAAACCAGCGGAAGACAGTAGGAAGTAGGAATTGCAGGAAGGTACCTCGTGAGTAAAAACCATTCCCTTCCCGAGACGCCAAAAGGCCGCTAAAACTTTGTCTACAATGGGCTGATATGAGGCAATGGATTGTTGTTTTAAAACAATTAAAAAACCTTCAACATATCTAAACCCCATGAACCGATGCCATGAATAGCCATGAACCGACGAGTCGCCGGGAAAGCAGACGTGGAGGACAGGGACCGCTGCGCACAGGAGGGCGTGGAGGCGCTTTCCAGAATCGGCGACAAGCCTTCTTCTGTCCACCACAAGGAACCTCCAGCGGTTATAGTGGCCTTCTTCAAGCGCAAATTGTGCCTACTTCAGGCCGATAAAAGCGGTGGCTTCGTAGTAATGCCCGCGGATAGGCACAACTTGAAAGCAAAACAAGCGGTGGAGAGGAACTTCATCCGAAAAAAAAAATAACAGTGAAACAACAGTGAAAACCAAGGCTGTAGCTCTATGCAAAGATTTGGAACGGGCGAGACTTGCACGCTCTATTGGAACTTGTAAGAACAACGCCCTTTCTATTTTCTTCACGGCTAAAACGCCTAGGTAAATTTGCATAATGCACGCTATTGGAGGGACTCCAATCTACACTGGGTAAAGCGCAATCGGCACCAGTACCAGTGGTCGCTCAATGTGCGGTTCGGAATTTACGCCGGTGCTATAATCGGTCCCATCTTCTTCGATCACACACTGAGTGGACAGCGTTACGTGGACGAAATCCTTGAAGGAGTGGTGGATGAGTTTCTCAGCGAAGCCCCGCTGTCACGTATTCCACATCTGTGGTATCAGCAAGATGGGGCACCCGCACACAGCAGTAGTTGAGCAGGAAACTGGCTGGATGCGACTTTTCATGCGCAATAGATTGGAAGGCAGGGGCCTGTAAAGTGGCCGGCTAGATCACCTGAACTCTCTCCACTCGATTTCTTTCTTTTGGGTTATGTGAAAGATCGTGCTTACATGATCGAGACGGATGTCAGATTAGTTCAAAGCAAGGGTAACGGATGTCTGCCGAAAAATTCCGGCGACGGTCACCAAGACAGCCACCGAAGGGTTGATAAAACGGACACAGTACTACGTAGCTGTAAAAAAAAAAGGAGACCTATTCAAACATGTCCTCTAGGCTGGTGTTCAGCGGAGCTTACTAATTCATAGATAATAAGCGCACACCGAAATCTGACGGGGGTTCCTTTTCTTTTTTTTTTCTTTTTCCTTTTTGTGCAGACATTCTGATTCCTAATTCGGCTCATTTAGAAGTGGTATATTTACTTTGTTGAACGCATCGGTTTTGCCTTTCCTTTACATGTTGGTCGATTCTCGGTCTGTTTATATCGCTTTTATTTTTTGACGCGAACCTGTTTTTGCAGCACGTATATACTTCCATGAAAAGTAAAACGGTTACATTAATTTGGCTTTGGTCCAAAGCAAGTTTCTGGCGCTATATATAGCTTGGCGCGCACTCTTTCGATGCGGTGCAAGCAAAGCCGGGATTCTGAAACATCTTATTCCTGTTACATTGCTGTTCGCATTTATTGCGTGGTCAGAGCGGCGCTTCTGCCGCGTTATCAAGGGGCTTTTGTTATCAATGTGATTAGTCGGCCTTGAGATCGAGACGGATAATAAGTGTGACGTAGAAATAAGAGGAAGGAACAGCTTCGAAAGCAACGAAACCCGCTGTTGCTGCTCCTTCCATACCATTATCAAGGGAAGGAGGAGGAGGGAAAGAGATAAGTAGAAGGCAGGGAATTTAACCAGAATAATGTCCGGTTGGCTGCCCTACACCGGGGGAATGAGAAAGGGGGAAAACAAAGGTAACAGGGAGAGAGAGGAGGGAAGGAAAGAAGGAAATTGCGGTGAGTTCGCTGACGTGTGTGGTCTTACAGAAATTGCATTAATAGTCGCAGATGGTCGCGCAAGCCCGTCGTCTTTAAGAAGCACAAAAGCGCCTTCACCACTTTATGGGCCGACGGGCGATGGGGGTGGTGTTCCAGCAGCATCTGCACAGAAAGCGGCCGATTTTCCCGTTTTTGGAAAGCTTTGGCAAGTTCTTGTCTCTCTGGGATGTATCGTGGAGAGTGGCACAGCAGGTAGTGGATGATTTCTTCGGTGCCACAGACCTCGCATGCTGCACTGTCAGTCACTCCAATTATTGTAGAGTATGCCTTTGTGAAGGCAACTGCTAACCAAAGGCGACAGAGAAGCGTAGCTTCACGTCGAGGAAGTCCGAATGGAGGTAGGAGTTGCAGGGAGGGGTTTAGTCGATGCAGTCGTGTAAGTCGTATGTTTGGAGAGTTCCACTCGGTCAGTGTGAGACTGCGTGCCAGATGTCGAAGCTGCCTTGCGGCGTCTATCCTCGAAAGCGGAATTGGAACGCTGTGCTCTTCTTGATGTGCTGTGCGAGCAGCGTTATCGGCGGAATCATTGCCACTGATTCCACAATGGCCTGGTACCCATTGAAAAACGACCTCGTGACCTTTTTGTTGAACGTGATGGTAAAGTTTCGCGATTTCGTATGTCAATTGGTCATGTCATCCGTGTCGGAGAACTGACTGCGTGCACTGTAATGCCGGTTTTGAATCACAGAACACAGCCCCTTTTCTAGGTCTTTCAGAATCAATGTATTCCAGTGCTCGACGCAGGGCTGTTAGTTCTGCCGCCGTTGAGGTCGTGACATGCGATGTCTTGAACCGCAGTATCATTCCTCGCGTTGGTATAACCACGGCACCAACAGAACTGCACGACGTATAGTCGATCCATCGGTATATATATGCACGTGGTTGCTGTACTTCTCATGCAAAAGAAGTAAGCTCAGCTGTTTTAGAGCAGGGGCCGGTAGATCTGTCTTCTTCTGTAGTCCTGGAATCATTATATGTACTTGTGGAGGGCTCAAACACCACAGAGGAAACACTGGCTTGGCCGCAGGTGTGTACCCTGAAGTAAACGACGCACGATGTGCACTGACAATACCGTTAAATGTCAAGCAGGGTCTTGCAGCAGTGAGGCTCGCCAAGAGGTGGGAAGGGGTCCTAGCATAATGCCTGAGATGCATACGCATTGTCTCAACGGTAATGTGCGTCGTGATTGGGTAATCCTGCGCAAGAGCAATGGTTTCAGCTGTTGATGCACTGCGTGGTAAGCCAAGACATATCTTAAGGGCTTGGGCTTCATTGAATACTCTGAATCGTACGCAGGTTAGTCTTGCAGGTGTTCGATATTGCAGGCAGGCTGTATCGCAGGAATACAACGAACAACGCCATGTACAGCTGTAACATAGCGTGTATAGGTACTCCCCAACTTTTTCCTGCAAGGAACCTGAACAGGTGACAGATAGCAGTCAGCCGCTTTTTCACGTGATTCACGTGCGGAGTCCAAGATAGGTCTCTGTCAATTACGACTCCCAAGAACCTGTGACTTCTGCTGTATGGTATAAGTTGCCCGTTAATAGATACGCCGTAAGTAGACATTGGCTTCCTCGTGAATGCCACCATTGCGCACTTTCCGCACGAAATTTCAAGTCCTTGTTCACGAAGGTAGCAAGATGTCATTGTGGCTGCCTTCTGAAGCCGAGCGCGAAGCTGAAGTCGTGTTACACCTGATGCCCAAATGCAGATGTTGTCCGCATAGATGGAAAGTCGTACGGTGCTTGGCAGGTTGTCAACTATTCCACAGAGGGTGAGATTGAAAAGAGTCGGGCTAAGCACTCCGCCTTGAGGGACTCCCCGGCTACCGTAATGCTCGGATGTAGGGCCATTTTCTTTGTGCACGTAGAATGGTCTCCTCTGTAAGTAGCTGCACACCCACATATATATCTTACCACCAAGTCCGACGGCTTCTAACGTGCTAAGGATGGCTTCATGGGTGACATTATCATAAGTCCCTTTAACGTCTAGAAACAGAGCAGCAGATAGTCGCTTGCAGGCCTTTTGGTGTTGCACAAATGTTATCAAGTCAACAACGTTGTCTGTTGACGAACGGCCAAGTCTGAATCCGGCCATAGCATTTGGGTAGATTTCATAGTACTCTAAGTACCATTCCAGACATTTAAAATAATTCTTTTTATTGTTTTTCCGACACAGCTGGCAAGTGCGATCGGACGGCATGAGGAAATGTCCAAAGGCGACTTGCCAGCTTTGAGAAGTGGAATGAGGCGAGTTGACTTCCATTCCTGCGGAACCGTACACGTCTACCAGGAGTAGTTGTACAGGAGCAAGAGTGCCTTCCGAGCTTGGTTTCCTAGGTTACACAGGGCACGGTGTGTAATGCCGTCAGGTCGGTGCAGGTGTAATGCCGTCCTGGCGCTGAAGAACGCCTACACAAATCCAGTGCAGCTTCTAGTTCTTCCATAGAAAAAGGGCATTCCATGCGGGCATCGCGTGAGAACAGTGGGTGGTCGAGCGTTCCCGTACCCGTTTCATCGGAATTTGCTTCGCCAGCAATCTTTCTGCAGAAATATTCAGCGACGTTAATATCTCTAGATTATAGATGGAGTGCCAGAGATTTAAACGGGTGGCACTGACCAAAGGTTGTGCGAAGGCCACGAACAGTCCTCCATATAAGCGACAAAGGTTTTCGCGGATCCAGGGACTCGCAAAAGGATACCCATTGTCGCGAAACCAGCTTGTTCATGTGACGCTGTATTTTCTTTTGTGTTGGTATAGCCAATCTCAAATCATAATTGTGCGAAGGCCACGAACAGTCCTCCATATAAGCGACAAAGGTTTTCGCGGATCCAGGGACTCGCAAAAGGATACCCATTGTCGCGAAACCAGCTTGTTCATGTGACGCTGTATTTTCTTTTGTGTTGGTATAGCCAATCTCAAATCATAATTGGACTACGTGCGTCTATATCTTCGCTCCGCACGACGGCGAATTGCTCGAAGCTTCGCTAGTTCGATGTCGAAATCGGTGCGGGATGAACTCTTCGAAAGCAAATGCGTGGTTGTTTGTATGGCATCCTTTATCGTGCCCTGTATGTTAGAGGAGGTGCCGTCAAGACAAGTCTTCCATTATTATTTTGTATTTAGGCCAATCGGTGCACTGGACGGTTCTGGAGGACTTGGAGCTAGTCAAACCTTCGATCTTCAAATAGGTTGGGATGTGGTCGCTACCCCGCGTTTCTAAATCCGAAAACCAGTGCACTCTTCTCGAAAGCGAGCGTGAAACGAAGGTAAGGTCCAAGCAGCTACTATACGCTGATCCACGCAGATAAGTAGGGCTTCCATCATTTGACAGGCAAAATTCGAGTTCATAGGCAAAGGACACCAACGTTCTGCCTCTAGAGTTCACTTTGAAGCTTCCCTATAAGTAATGGTGGGCGTTAAAGTCACCAGTAAGCCCGCATGGCTGTGGAGTCGATGTCAAAATTCCCCGTAAGCGCTCAAAATGTAGACGCCTTGTTGGAGATAAATAGGCTCCAAGAATTGTGAACATGAGCATTTTCTTCTTCACTGTTAAGCAAACGTATTGATTTGTTTCGTCAGGTGGCACTGGGTGATGTACAGTGCTCACGGAATGAAACGCGTCAATTTAGGGCTAAGTAGTGCGCATACTTTCGTTTCAACCGGCTGCAGTTCGTGTCACATCGACGTAATTTTGGCGCGAACGCTTACACCGGAGTCCTCGTCACGTTTGGTGACCAAATTCCTAGCGACATGACATGGTACTCTCGCGTACTTTGCACATATGTATAGGGTTGTACTAAATGCTCCGTGTCCTATTTCATTCCGTGAGCACTGTACATAAGTCAAGTCACGGCGTATAAACACAACGACCTTGCTGCACTCTCCGTGGGTATAGGACATAAAGCACTCATACCCGGACAGTCTGACGGGAGCTGACAGGTTTGGCTCGCAAATCACAATAATGGGGAATTGGTGCGTAAAGACAAACTGTCTAAAGTCGGACATGCCTGACTTAAGCCCTCTAGCGTTCCAATGAAAGACATGCATTCTTGACCTCCTCTTGAAACGATGGCAATTCTTGGGCCGTGGTTTTACCCTAGAGCCGCAAGCACCGGATTCAAGGTGTCCAGCACCTGCAGTGCGCTCTGCGCCGACGGGGTTTTCATGCTGCTTAGTAGAATGCGCATGGCATCCATAAATGACTTTAGCATCACTGTGACTTGGCGATCCTCAGTCGTCGTCGCATCCGCGGTTCGTGAGGTGATTGAGGGCGGCGCAATTTGATGTGACTCCGATGCAGGTTGTGCTCGTGGAAGTGTAGGCCACTCTTCAGGAGGTGCGAGTCTTGCCCCTTTCTTCGTTTTCGCAGTGTCTGTCTTTGTGGAAGTCGGCGTTGATACGGTAGCCGCTTTTCCGGAAGATGGCGTATATCTTTCAGTAGATGTAACTCTTAGATGCTCTTCGGTGGCGATGTCGTCGTCGCCTGAGAGTAGCGGCTGCCTCTCTGTGTGTTGAATGGTCCCGTACCATACGTTTGAGTACTGCTCGCTCGTTCCTCACCCGCGGGCAATCATTGGATGAGGCCTCATGAGTATCATGGCAGTTAGGGCATTGTAACACAGTTGCGCGGCAGGCATCTGCTGAATGAGATTCAGCGCACCGTGGGCACACGAGGTTATTCCTACAGACACCTTTTACGTGTCCCATCTTGCAGCATTTGTAGCATTGCAGGGGCTTCGGTACGTATGGGCGGACTGGATGGCTGACGTGGCCAACTTTGACGTGTCAGGGAAGGCTTTCTCCCTCAAACCACAGATTCAGGCAACGTGTGTTGCCAAGTCTTGTGATGTGCGTGATAAGAGTGCCTTCTGCAGTTGGCTTTATTAATATCGGTAAGGCGTCGGTTGGTATAGAAATATCGACATCATAAATGACGCCGACAGTGCTATTGCAACGTGTAGGTATCATGGATCGCACTTGTACTTTGTGGATCTCCGCTACGTGCCGCAGGCTTTTTGCAGTGCACTACGGTGTAGAACATCTACTGCAAGGACATTCTTCCGTGCGTTTATTCTCACGTCCTTTATCTCGTTTGGCGCGATTCCCTCAAGAAACGCAGAAAGGACTTGCCTGTTTAGGAGTCGCAGATTGGACACTGGGTCTACAGGCATGAAGAGCATAGTGTACGGCCAGCGCTGTGGTGTCGTCTTAACGGTGGAGACACTTGGCGACGATGACCTCCGTAGCAGTCTTCTTTTTGTGGTTCGGCTCATGACAAGCGTGAAATCATCGTCCAACGAGTCGACGCTGTCCGAGTACAACTCGGTTGCCTCGCTGTCCGTGTCACTAGACGCATTTCCACGTTTCCTGGACGCGACCTCACGTGATGGCTTGGCTCCAGGAAGGCCTTCGAGGGCTTCTTCATCCATTGCCGCAACAAGGGAGCGGCAGCTCCCAGAGTTTGGGAAGAAACAAAGCGAGTCAAAGGTACAAGCGTTCTATGATAGAAACACTTCGTCGTCCTTCCTACCATTACCATTATCAATGTGATGCGTTGTCTCTACGGGTTTGCGACAGGCAATGCATTCGATTTCAATCAGCTTATTTGAGGGCGCTGCTTTATGATGCGGATGGGAGCGCAGTCATGTCGTATTTTTCATGCTTGGTGAGATTTCTTCGACAGTCGGAAAAAATTGTGCGCACTTAGTACGTCGCTGACAACACCGCAGTTAGATGTAATTTTGGTGTGCCTACATATGCCTCATTGACAGTTTGAAAATTAGGACAGTACTCGAGTTATATAATTAATTGCAAATACCGAATTAAATCTCAGTAACGAAATAATTACTGGCGACTACTCCACTGTACTGGAAACAATATGCACCAGGTTTTCTTCGAGTAACGCGCCTGCTCTTTTTTTAAGTCTTGGTGGATGATAGTTGGGGAATACTGTACAATTCACTCAGTAACCGAAATGAGGCCAAACCGGATTCACTGAAAATAAGAATCGACAGGAGTCATGCGCAGCAGCGCTTATACACGGACTCACAGAAAAATAAAACAAGAGAAAGAGAGAGAGAGAGAGAGAGAGAGAGAGGCTGCAGTTTCGTCGGAAAGGCGAAGCAGTATTAGTGAAAGCCAAGTATGCGACAATTACACGAAGGAAGATTACACCATCGAGAGGACTCAGGCTGTGAAAGTGAACTGTCTCCTGCTATGAGGCCTTGTATATACTCATATAGCGCCGTCACTTCAGCGCCCAATTCTTCGAGGCCACACGAAGTTTCTTCAAGTGAGCAATATATATATATATATATATATATTCGGAGAGCTGGTCGCCCCCCCCCCCCTCCTTTAGAAGTGAAAACTCGTCGCCTATGTCAGGCCACATAGAAAATATGGTGGAAGACGTTCCGCGCCCTCTAAGGAGCGTTCTGTCGCAAAAATTTTTCAGATAGGCTCATTAATAGCCGAGATAGAAATATCTCAGTGCCGCAAACCCGTGATTTCAGAAGGCGAGCTCCACTGCCGAGCGAGACACTATCTCCACTTGCCCCGCCCAGCCTCCGCAAGTGAAATTCCTTCCCTGCGTTCTCCCATAGCGGAGCTCGAGGATCGCGTGACGCACATCTCACAGGCCCGACCATCCTTTTTTCTTTTTTCCCTCCGTTTTCTGCTTCGCGGCGCACTTCTGCTGACGGTGTCGCGCGCGACCTGTTGAGTTGAGTTTAGCACAGCGCACGATTATGCGCGCTGTGCACGAGAGCACCTGGCTATAGCGGTTGCTACACGAACACTGAGGCAGACACAAGCGGATCACAGAGCATGAATGCGCGCTGGAACACGGTAGAAACGTAGAAATTTCGTCTTATCCGCGCTTTCCGCATTCGTCACCTGTTTTTAGCTCCCTCGTCCTTTCGAGCGCGTTCGTGCGCGTCCGTTTCTGCATGCGTTTCTTTTTAAACATTGTATCAATTCATAATATTACTTCTGTCTACTCATATAACACTCAAATATTGTGAGAAAGCTGGCAGCTAAAGTTGCCATAATTCCCAATATCTTTAATATACGAGCTTAAAGAACGTATACAGGTGTGCGTTTTTGGTGAAGCAACCACGTTGAGGAATGTTTGAGAAAAAAAAGTCGCACTTTTGACCGAAAGGCGAAGCATCGATTGCGATAGCAAATTAGTAGATAGCTATATGAAGCGCGAAAACTCGCTGTCAAAATGGTGGAGTGAGGAATCGCGGCAGCAGCAGCGATCGAATTGACCGAACGAAACGTCGAAAGCACAGGGCACAAGGTCGATCCAAATAGGTCGCGAAGCTTCGCGCGAAAAGCGGTTCAGAAGAAATTGTCGCCGACATCAGCAAAGGGTGTTTATGGGAGTAGCGATTGAAGCACGACTATGTTTGGAGGGAACAAACATTGGGAAAGAAAAAAAAGCGTTTTCTTAATTAAAGCGAGACACAGTTAGATACATTCAACGAAAATGAAATTCCTAAAGAATTTTATATATGCGGGGCGATTAAAGAAAGGACGAGTTTATTTTATTGTATTATTATCAATAAATACATGTTTTCAGCGCCCATTGACGCCGATATCACTTGCAATGCAACGCAGTTCTTGAAGTGTGCAGAAAGGCTTGCTCGTAAAGTTCACCTGTTACTCGCTTACGGTCCTCATTGGCAGTGGAAGACATGCCCTATGTCCACAAGGTTTATCACAATGTGAAAAAAGTTGCCACAAGGCACGGCGTTCGGGTTGTGTTCTCGGCGCCATGCAAGATGTCAAGTCTATGTGCTAGGATTGAAAATTGTAAACCTAGGAGTGCCTGCAGTACCAGCCATAAGTTCACAACTTGCATCTAAAATGTTGTTTATCGCATACCGTTGAAGTGCGGTCGCGTGTATATAGGCCAGACGGGGCGTTGTATTAATGTCCGCTTAAAAGAACGCGAAACGGTTGTCACATCAGGAGGAGGGGCAAACCTGCCTAGTCATTGCCGAGTGTGTGGTTGTTCACCTGTTCTTGAAGGCACACCACTCCACCAAACCCCACTCCTGTAATAACCCTGCCAAAGGGTTGACATTATAAAGCAATAAAAAATAAACAAATGCTGGCTTCGAGTCTCTGACTGAGGAGTGCAGCATTCTGGGCAGGCAAAGTTTTTAGTTTGCGTAGAACAGCAACTATTTCCGCGCCCACGACAGCCGTCAAGGTAACCAGATGGCCTACATCCGGCCAGACCATGTTGATCTCAGGGAGGGTGCAGCATTCCGGGCAAGTTGGTAATCCATTGCTTAAATGATATTGCGCGATGATGTTAGCTTCCCGTCTCTGGCTCTCACAGAAAAAGAATTACGTTACTTGGACGCGGCGTCACATGACACGTAACCATGTTACATGACTTCGCACTTCATTTCCTTGTAAGCGCATGCGCGATCTACGTTGCCTGCCATGTATAAAATGACGCAGTGGCACATAAACTTAGCTGAAAGTTTGCGCTTGGTGTGTCGTCTTCTTTCACGTCCGTGTCGTTTTTATGTCGCGCAATATCATTTAAGCTCAGGGAGGGTATAGAGAACGTAGCTACACAGAGGTCAGCTTCGCTTTGATAGATCCTTCTGTGTACACTTGGTAGTGATTCTAGCAAGTCGAGGTCAAGTGCTCCAGAACGAGCGACTTTGCTGCTCCATATTGAATATGCTTGTTTGAATGCAGTCTTAGGTCGGAAGCTTAAGCTGCAGATAATATCTTCAAACAGCCAGGGCGGGTGTTGTCTCGCGCAGGGCGATCCTAAGGCGCGAAGCGTGGTTATTAGCGAAGCATAAAAATTTGAACGTGGCCAGGAACGTGGCTGGAACGTGGCCAGGCAAGAAGGGCCTTTCTGAACGAAGACTCACAACTGAGTCAAGAGAGCCTGGGACGGCGCAACTTTCCGCAATCGTGCTCCAAATGCGGTCACGCGTGCTGCTCCTTCGACCACATGCTCTGGCTGTGCCCGTACAACGCGGGTTCCGACTTTCATAACGAGTCCAAGTGGGACGCCTTGCTGAAGAGCTCGGATTTCCCAAACCAACTACAGGCCGTCCAGAGGGCCCGCGACGTCGCGGAGAGTCACCATCTCCCTGTCCCGTCGTGGGCGGAGCCACCAACTTGATCGGGGAACCTTCGGTTCCCCCAATCAAGTTCATCAGGACACTCTTAATAAAGTTCTTGTCACTGTCACTGGCCAGGAACGTGGCTGGAACGTGGCCAGGCAAGAAGGGCCTTTCTGAACGAAGACTCACAACTGAGTCAAGAGAGCCTGGGACGGCTGAAGTTGGAGGTGCTATCCACAGATTTATACCACACCTTTTCGCTCGAAGCTGGCTGAGTGCATAACACTTGCATTCGCATAGGGGTGCCAAAGTGGTACTCTGACGAAGACCTGATACACTACCTTAGACTCAAAGGCGTCCATCACGCATGTAAGGTTACCCGCCGCGAGCAAACTTCCGAGTCCGAGTAGGAGTCCCGGCGCACGGACACGGTGGTTCGCACGTTCGCTCCAGCCTGTAAGCTCTTTGCCTCAACTCTGCCAAAAATACGGGGTCCTCCACGTTTCTTCACAAGCACCACTTAACTCAATTTTTCATCAGGCGCCTTCTGTTCGTCGGAACTCTAGTTCTCGAAGTCGACACGTATACAGGAAAACTCTTCGTAACGTCCCAAGTGAATAGCAAATTTTCAGACATCTGAAGCAACATCTGCGTCAATAGAAGACATTGATGCCTTTCAAAATGATGCATACATCTTTGTCATCCAAACGAGGAATTATATAACCTAAAGCAGCTATTTTTCTTGTCATACACAACAATACGATCACCGTTATAAAACAGCCCTTAATTCATGGTCTGATGTGTCTACGCAGCTGTTTCTTCGCTTTCCGCCTTCTCTCGCCACTAAAAACTTGCAGGTGCATTGGAACGAGTACAGTGCAATGCATGCAACGTCCACTACATCCAATCGCTCATATTCGTCCAGCACTTTCTTCCGACGCTTCTTTCGCCCAGCTGGCACATGTTCCGAAAGAAAGCCGCCAATGCTGAAATGACGAAATTCTCTGTACTGTATATTCGCGCACATGTGTACGCGAAAAATTACGCACTACAACGCATTAAATGCATTCCAGTGATGGCGCATGGGATGTCTTTAATCATTCGCAATGTCAAACCGGCGACATTGCTTTGCCGACTAAGCATGCCCCAGCCACGTTGCCGCACTAACGCTGTTTTCTTGTCCTATATGTACATTCCTTTTCAAGAGAAGTGCAATGGTCGGCGCCATGTTCGCCACAGTACTGTGTAGGGCACATGCTGGTAAGACAGAAACGAGTAGAGGTGCCATGGCTACTTCATGTGCCTGTCACAATAAATAATAATAATAAAAAAGAATGGCCGAAGGCTAAACAGGCCATACTGTCTACTTCTTTCTTTTCTCAATTATAAACACGACGCTAATGGTCTTACTTGGACCGCTAACTTTGCTTTTCACTGCGTACGAGCAGCTATAGGACATAATGTAGCACAACGACACACTGGCATTGACACACGTGACATGTTTACTTTTTTTTTTAAATTTGCGGTTGTGTCGTGTCGCTGTACATGATGTGATTTAGTAAGTAAGAGTATATAAACTAGCCCAGCAACATGTCTTCCATGGAGTATAGCGCGTAAACTGCCCGTTATGTCGCATAAGGTATACATTCCTCAATGTGCCAAGTATAGCGACTACCCCACAGTTTTTGTTGAATGCGTGAGTGCGAAGTTTCACTCACTGCTGACAAAATACATGTGCCACTCGACGAACGATTCCCAGAGGCCTCTTGCTGAGATATCTCGGGTATTTAGAGATTGTAACGTCTTCTATATTTTTATACGTCTCGCTGCATTCCAGTTTTTTCTTTTTTTCGCGCTCGGGTTCTTGTTTGATGAAATGTACGGCTGTATAGATGGTCACCACAATTTAATTACAAAGAAACGAGCGTTCGTTGCCACGTATTCACTGCCTTAGATTTCGGCACGCCAGCACGGAGTCCAAGAAGTGAACTGCAGCTGCTGTTGCTCCCAGTACCTGAAAAATAAAAATAAACATTCAAGGACATTGGAGAAAGTCCGTGGTCGTACGTGAGAAGAAAACACGCGTAGCAGCTGGGCTTTCGCGCGTCAGAATAGACGGTCTCATTGAGTAAGTGGAGCCCACCATATTGATTCACCTTGATGCACAGACTTTACCTCTTTGCGAGCCCCTACTGGTAAGGATGAACGTAGGAGTATACAGTTCACTGATGGTTAAAACAGTCAACTTCAGGGCCCGAATCCAAAATGATTATGTTCGTAAGTGTGTGCCATTCGCCGCCCAACTTCAGCAACCATATGTCCTGTATGAAAAGTGGCTGTCAGCTTCTCTTGCGAATAGTTTCAGCGTAAGAACTTGTTTGTGAGTGCTGGCTCTGCTTGCCGCGCGACTGGCCGCTCGAGGCACTTTGCATGTATTCGCGGGCTTCTTTCATGCTCGGAAAAACACTTTTATGTAGCGCATATTGAGCAGCAGAAAGCTGTATCGCGAGTTTTCCAGGTTGCTCTACAATTTTCTCCTTGACACTTTTCATCTAATTAGAATATTTGATAAATGAACGTATGAATTAATATTAATTATCTAATTACGCGGAATGAAAAAGTATAATCTGAGTATCTCCAAGCGACGACAAACAACATTACCTTTGTTCTGTCCAGCTACGTGGCATTTGCATATTTTTAAACTCTGGCTAAAGTTAGCTGGACACCCTGTATACAGACATCGATGGCCATGAAAGAACGCAAGCGGCCGCCACACTTGTTACAAGCTTCACATCGGACGGGAGCCAGAGCTGTGGACAGCCCGATCAAGCGTCCCATGCGTTGTGAAAGGTTTTGTTGGGCACCTTATAAAAGCTCTTCCTGGTGCTTTGACGCCCGTCCTGAGACGCATAAGAGACGCAGAACAGACCACACAGTAGCCTCAATAACAGCGCGCAGCGAGCCGCTCTCGGAGGGCATGGTAAGGGTATGAGAAGCGGAAAGGCGAGCAGCGTTCACCTACCCCAGCCGCCATCATGGCGGGGTAGGCCTGGAAGAAGGGAATCAGCAAGTACATCGGCCACAGGAAGAAGTACGTCTGCACCAGCAGGAACGCCGACGATCCGCCCAGGAGCAGGAAGGAGACGCCGTTCTGTATCGTCTCCTGAAAACGTAGCCGTTTAGCAGTGTGCCGGTCATCGGCGTGCGCTCAGGACGACGCCTTTCGGGATTAGTACGCCATGGATCACAACGCTCCATCAAACACCAAATAATCTAGACACCTGTAACATTAATTTCTCTCCCTCACTATGCCATGCACAGCTCCTGCGAAGCATTGGTATGCTGCATAAACTGTACATATAGCGCCACCCCACTTGAAGTAAGAGTTGCGTGGCTATGCAAAGCTCGCAGTTCGCAGAGTAACGGTGCTCGAAACGACACCCAGAGAGTGCACTGCATCCTGTCATTTGCGCACAAGCACATGCGCTCAGTGGTCCGGCACTTCACACCCAAAACCAATGGCTTCATGGCAGCGACTGATAGTCTGCTCAGGTGATATATCACAAGAGCCTTTCGACCGCGAAGGAAGTGCAGAACAAGCGCCTATATGGCAATAAGAGCATAATGTCATAGCTGAAATAGCATAACTTTCCATGCTTACATGCAAATTCGCGGAGTCATTGTGCTGTAATTTGAGCCATGTCCACGAAGCAGATGGCTATATTAAATAGTTTAAGAAATAAGGAACCCAAAATCATGGGATGCTGTTGTTCGGGAGTACAAAACAAACGGAGCGGAGTTCTGGTTCTGCGCATGCGAGTTGTCACCTGGCGTTATATTTTTGGGCACATCGCTTAAGTACGCTATTTCTAAAACACGCTATTCTCGTTTTTTTTTCTTTCTTTTTTTGTTAGTTAGTCACAAACACGTGAACCCAGCAGACAATGAAGCCAGGGAAAGCACGATGAAGTTAACTGTTCAGTTAAATTGAAATATAAGAACAAGTAGGGTGGTTGCTCGGGCTAGTTCGCAATTCATGATAAAAAATAACGTACAGCGCGAATCACAAAACTGGGTAGTATATGCGTTAATGCCCCATCTATTACGCTGACACCTAGTGAAGTCACGTATCTAAACAAATAGAAATCGTAATGTTCGTTTTTTTCAAGTGACCATGTTCTTATTACAGTGACTTGCTGTTAAAATTAAATTATGGGGTTTTACGTGCCAAAACCACTTTCTGATTATGAGGCACGCCGTAGTGGAGGACTCCGGAAATTTCGACCACCTGGGGTTCTTTAACGTGCACCTAAATCTAAGTACACGGGTGTTTTCGCATTTTGCCCCCATCGAAATGCGGCCGCCGAGGCCGGGATACGATCCCGCGACCTCGTGCTCAGCAGCCTAACACCATAGCCACTGAGCAACCACGGCGGGTGACTTGCTGTTAGAAAACCACTTGTGAGTGCCTTTCATTTTCTACGCATTTTCTCATTCTTCTCGCCGCTCTCAGTGCCTCCAGCACGCGCGCGAACGAGAGGTCTGGCAGGCATCAACATCACTTCTTTTACAAAGAAAGGAAATAAAAAGAATGAGAAAGAAGAATAAATACGGAAAGACTGAGGTTTTTTATTTGCTTTATCATAATAGTTTTACATAATATCATTTACTTTACCATAATAAGGTTGGTATTAAAAAGTTGAGTCACTTTAGCATACGCTAAAGAGGATGAAAGCGGACGCCTGCCCGCTCACGAAGCATTCATTATATTAATTGACATTTTCATTCTAATGTGCTGTTACCTTCCTATTACTTGTTTTCTTTCCACCAAATGTGGTGGGTTCGATTCCCTATGAATTATGGCTCCATGAATTTTGGTGCTACAACGCCGGACGGCGTAACGCCGGGCATCGTATTTTCCGTTCCATGAGCCGTCTAAGGCTTTCGCCTCAATAAGATACTCTATGTTAATCCAGCCTACCAACGCCTTATGCGCCCACACGTCATTCTAAGAATGTTGCCGACTTCGTAACTATCTTCAACTTACTTTTTTCCCCAGAACAGTCCGCGACTGAAATCGTAAATGGTGGAATGTTCGAAAATTAAACAATCTCTAATAGCGTCGAGGAATCAGCCGTAACCGCCCGTTTATTGCATTGTTTTACTGATTGTATATAATGCAGTGTTGCAGCATGACAGGGCGGGCAATGTGCGTGCAAAGGATGTGTCACGTGTCGTACCAGCACGGTGCTCCTGGCTACGAGGAATGTGTTCCTGGAGACAAGGTACGCCAGCAGGAAGGTGGAGGAGCCCATGAGCGAGCAGGTGACCGCGGTAAGGTAGAATGGGTAGGCGGGCCCTAGCAGAAGCCAGACGGGCGTCCCGTACCACAGGATTAGGCACAGCGAGATGCTTGACAGCGCCTGCAGCACAGCACACCCCCAGGAGATCAGATGACGAAAGGCTCATGAGGAAGCGTTTTGGATTACGGCGCTGCTTCCTTGGAGGAACAGGAAGGGCGCGTGACTGCGCAGCTATAGCTGTCAAGTGTTTGTTGTTATTCGCGTGCGTGGGTCAAATAAAGGAGAGAAGGAAAAAAATTAAGAAAACAACAAAAACGGGAGACGAGTAAGGGTACACAGAAAAGTACATGTAATTCGACAATGATAGTTGAATATCAGCGCTTTGATTCTCTCATTCACACGCTATACTTGTCCACTGCCACAGGAGCTGCGTTCCTTTGTTCACCTGTGCAGTGTGCCAACTATAAATTGAAATGCCACTGAATGTGAGCGCCCGCAACACAGGCCCCAATGAGCCCAAGCACAGCAAAAGGCAGTGCACATAACGCAGCGATACACCCAACGCCCATCACTTAGCTCGTTCAAACACGTTACTTTCTCACAATTATTATGTTCGGGAAAAAAATTATGAAGCTCCAACGCGCATTTGGGAATCTATGTGAAGCGAAGCTTTCGTGAAGCGGTTAATTGAATGCTATAAAACTGTTCATCTTCTGCAACGCGTCTTGCTGCATAATGGTTGTACGTGCCTGCCCAGTAAATCAGCAAGACGCCGGAAACCTCCAACACTCGATCCACGTGATCCACGCGACTGCGGATCGGGGATTGGCTAACGTTTCATCAGGCCCATCTCCGGGATCAGCCGAATTTACTTTTGCACCATCTCCAGGGCCGACTCACTTTACTCGGCAAGAGACGCGACAAACCCCGGAAAAGAAGGCGAATATGCTTATTGCAGCGAGGATATCTAGATACCATTTCTTGTTTCACTGCGTAATTCCGCAGAGAGCACAGCCGGCTACCAGAGCATATGTAGCGGTGGCAAAGATGTGGCTACATACAGGGCGTTTTTTTTTATATAGACCACACAGAATTTTAAAAAATCGCCCGTGGCAACAGCATAATTCTAGTCATTGAGCTGGATTACTCAAACAGGTGGACAACACTTGCGCGAGAAATCGAAACGCATAATTCATTAATTAACAAACATTCATCAAGTAACCTATAAATTAATTACTGTATCACACACATATCAATTAACGAATTATGGCCGGTGAGTTCCCAAGGCGTATCCACTTGGAATAAATTTTCAGGATGGCACCAGTTTCGAGGTATTCATTCCCAAAGTATACGGTGAAATATATGTGCGCTCCAGTTACTTTTGTGCTTCAGTGCATAAAATGGGCGGTTTGTAAAAGAATAAGTGGATCAACTGTGCACTCTAACGGCAACTTTCACGGCGTATATCTCGAAACCCGCGCAATCCCTAGAAGTCATTGCAAGTGGACTTGTCTTGCCAGCTCACCAGTTACAATTCGTAAATTGCAATTTGCATGTGCCATGAATATTTTAGAAATCTAGTTAGTGAATTGAATATTTTAGAAATCTAGTTAGTGAATTTTTTTTAATTAGTCGATTCTGCATTTCGATTTCTTCTGCGAGTAATCAGCTCGGCGACTATAGCTGCGAGCGCTATCTGCCACAGGCGGTTTTCTTTCTTTCTTAAAATTCTGTATGGTCTAGAATCAAAAAGAAAAGAATGCCTCTTATAAGCGGATTTGTTGTACGAATGTTGTCCTGTGTATGGGATATTTGGCAAGACAGCAGCAGCCACGGTCAGAAAAGTCGGTGACGGTCCACCGCCTTGAAAGCTTCGATTTAGAAGTGGCAATTTCTTCCGACGGGCGAAGCACACGAAGCGACACGCGGGGGCGGCATGTTGGCGCGACTCAGCGCGCAAGACCAGCAGAAACAGCGTCCTGGCATTTACCAGGCGGCTTACAACGCTGGTGTAAATGTAGGCTCCGTAAAGGGAGCCTATACAGTTGGCGTGACGAGGAGCGCCGCCAGCGGTTATGCGCGCTCCTAGCTGACGCGCTTGTTTTAAATTAAAATTAAAGTATGGGGTTCCACGTGCCAAAACCACGATCTGATTGTGAGGCACGTCGTATAGTGGGGGTCTCGGAAATGTCGAGTACCTCGGCTTCTTTAAAGTGCACCTAAATCTAAGTACACGGGTGTTTTCGCGTTTCGCCCCCATCGAAATGCGGCCGCCGTGGCCGGGATTCGATCCCGCGACCTGGTGCTTAGCAGCCCAACACCATAGACATTAAGCAAACACGGCGGCGCGCTTGCTTTCGATTTCGAGCTGAAACGGAGTCGGAACTCTTCGCGTCAGCATGCCACAAAAGGGGGCTTTTGATCCGTTTTAAAAATTGATTCGTTGTGAGCTGGCCATTAGCTACAAAACTCCAATTGGCAGTGGCGGATCAACGTTGATAATAAAAAAAGTAATAAGCGAATCTTACATAATTAGGCTGCTAAATGATCCCACAGGAAGTTTTCTTTTGCCCGTCCTTGTGAATCTTGTCCGGAAAGAAGAAACTATTACAGCGTCTCGAACCTATTATTATTATTAATTCGAGAGAGTCGTACGTCGCTGAAACACATACCTACTGAAAATATAAGCACGGACCAAAGACGAAGGCCGAAGTAGAAACAGGTAGACAGGACTATATATACGTATACGCACGCGCATACATCAGGCTATGCCACATGGGACCGAATAAAGCACCGCATGCTTTAGTAGCGTGCATGCGTTGCCTGTCACTTCGCTTTTGAGGCAAAAAGAAAACGCTACCAGGATGCAGCTACCAAGCTTCTCTCTTATCTGGCCTTCCAAGCAGGCCACGCAAAACATGGCATTTTGTGAGTCCCCCAAGCAGTCCCTCACTGTCCCGCGGTGCACACGTGCGCGAGCACATTAGGTCGCTCACGGCAGTATACGGACGCTCCCGCACGTACAACTTACCGTTTCAAGGATCTTGTAGACGCCTGTTCTCGTGTTGAAAACCGCCAAGTTCAGGCACCCGCAAAACAGCTCGCCACTATCACTGATGCCAATGGCTGTCGGAGTGCGATAGCTCGTTGAGGTCGTAGTCCTCGTTACCACGGGCCGGCCTTTGTCCATGTCTTTCCCTCTTCTCCCGCTGTGTCGGTAATATTCTAGCGCGAAAGACTATCGTCTTAAAATTGTCCTGTTCGGTGACACACAGCGAAGTATACTGCCAATCTTAGAGAGGAGTCGGCCGCAGCAGATGCGAGGCACACGAACAGCCTCATGAGACCGGCGCCCGAGCGCGGACACCGCAGCGGCGGGTGCGTTGCACCGGGGAAGCCTGAGGAGCGCGGCTCGGCGACAGAAAGGGCTGCGCGGCGTCACAGCCGGAAGCGCCGGAGAAGAGAACGCCAGCCACGCACCGGGTCCTTTTAGCCAAGTTTAGAAATGGGCCCTTCGCAGAAGGCTCTCAAAATAAGCATCCACAGGGAGCCTTCCAGGAGCTCCCGGAAGTCGGGCCCCGAGCACGCGCACCTCCTCCTCCTTTTCTTGCGACCCGGGAGCCGAAGTGCTTGCGCCCTGCGCTCCGCCACTTAACTGTTGTCCATCATCGAAAGAATGGAGGTAAGCAAGCAGAGAGCGGCGGAGCCATGTGACCAACAGGTCGTTTTCGTGCTGAAGAGCACGGTGCGCTCTCGGTGGAAGAGCCCGTTCAGGCGATGGACGACAAGGGGAGAGGGGGATATGTTTACCTCTTTTTGATAGGTTGATCGATCGAGTGATTGAGTTCGATCAATTGATCGAGTGAGTTTTACGCCCCGAACTAGCACCTAAGTAGTGAGATGCCTTAAGAGAAGGCTTAATATTCGAACGCCTATGTAGGTTATTTAACTTGCCACGTATTCTCAGTACGATAAGCGATTTTGCGTCCCACTGTCATTAAAATGGTAACCTCATGCTCTGCCAGCAGATTCCTTAATACTACATCTTCTCATTCGTTCTTACACGCGGTAAAAAAAAGTATGTTAAAAGAGTGATTCCTGTTGCAGAAGCATTTAGTGCTTCATAATGAGGCGTTTAGTAACCTTGGTCAGGTCGATCAGGTTCTCAAAAATCTCATATCAGAGGTGGCGTAGGCGTACACAGGGATGTTTCATCATTCAACACCAATCCCGCACACTTCAGAGCTCTCACTGAATCTCTATTGTACTGAACTGATATACCCACCCTTCATGTCTCTGATGTCGCTGAGCTCGAGTGTTTATGCGTTAAAATAACTTGTTGGGATCACTTCTTTGTGCTATATGGTACTATAGACCACCAGACGCTGCACCTGAATATTTGCTAAAATTGCAAAAACATATGATACAGCCCCAGAAAAAAGAATTCTTATAGGTGATTTCAACTTACCACATGTTGACTGGGAGCTCGTTCAGGCAAGCCGCAGATCGAACAAAAATGCTAATTCCGTCTTTAACATCATGCTTACTCATGACCTAGTTCAAGTGGTAAGGCAGCCTACTCGTGTACAAGATTCGTCTCGTGCAATATTGGACCTAGTATTTCTAAACCGTGATTTTTAAGAATATACGGTTTTAATTGAAAAGGGCCTGTCTGATCATCATCTTGTAAGTGTAACTATTCATCTAATCAACTGTGTGACTCCCAAACGCACAACCGTACGAAGCTTCAAGGATTACTCAAGGTCTAACGATGCCTCTATTGTAGAATACATGGAAAGTTGTTACACTGACTTTATTCAAAATGAGGGAGATGTTGATGCGCTATGGAACCGATTTACTGAAATGTGCCGTCAATGCATACACTTCCGTACCGACCAAATGTAAAAAGATTTATAAAAGCACACCTTAGATTACACGTAAGATTATCCATTTTAAACGCAAATTAAAACGATTGAAGAAGAGTAATCCACAATCCGTTGTTGTTCATGAACTTAAAATAAATTTGGTACGCGCTTTACACGAATCAAAGGATTTTTACTTCAAAACAACCCTACCAAACTTTAGAAACAATGATTCTATTAAGTTTTGGAACTTCCTAAGCGACTCCAAGAGGCAGGTATCACAAATCTTAGTTAATGAAGAAACAGTTACAGATGTAAAAGTTATTGCGGAGCACTTTAACTATCTTTTTCATAGCGTCTTTGGTAAGAAGTCTTACTATACCTCATCAAAGAGTGTTTCAACCCACTGAAGATTGACTTCATATCATACTCTGGTGTAGTTTCAATGATTTTGACCTTGAACACAAAATTATCTTGCGGTCCAGTCAATATACCTAATGTATTCCTTCGCCGTTATGCAGAAATTATCGCTCATTTTGTCATTGTGCTGTTTCGATGTTCACTGTTAACTGCAAAACTACCTAGTGATTGGAAGAAGGCTCGTGTTGTTCCCATCTTTAAGAAAGGCAACCATTTACTCTTAGAAAATTACTGTCCTCTCTCATTAACATCACCAATTTCTAAAATGCTTGAACATGTAATAGCTAAACGCACTGTGGAATTTCTTGAACAAAACTCTATACTAACTTTCAGCATGGCTTTAGAAAGGGTTATTCAACCGCAACTCAGTTAGTCACAGTGGTTCATTCATTTGCAGAAACCCTGGATAAGAATGGTCAAATGGACGTCATATTCTTTGATTTTAGCAAGGCATTTGACAAAGTTATTCATCACGATCTAATTACGAAACTTAACGACATAAATCTGCCAGATATATTTATTGCATGGATTGAAGACTACTTCAGAGATCGTGCCCAATTTGTTTCATTTAAGGGGAACAATTTGAGCTTTCTTCCTGTAACACCAGGCGCGCCCCAGGGCAGTGTTCCGGGGCCATTGTTGTTTTTACTTCATATAAATGACATTGTTAACGTCGTACTACCAGGAACTCAAATCAGACTGTTCGCGGATGATTGTGTGCTTTTTCGTCAAGTTACTTGTACTAATGATCAACAGAACTTGAATTTGTCTTAATAACATATTAAACTGGTTTGATGAACACGATATGGCTCTAAACGAACAAGAAACTGTTTATCTTTGCTTAACTCGTACAAAAACACCTCTTGCCTTTACGTATAACCTTGGCTCAACATCAATACAACAGGTAACCAATTACAAATATCTCGGCGTAACAATAACTAATGGCTTGTCTTGGAACCTACACATAGACAACATATGGTCTGCCGCCTTCCGGAAGTTGTGTTTTCTAAAACAGAAGTTTAGAAATTCTCCTTCTAACATTAAACTACTCAGTTACTTTACGTACATGAGACCTAAACTAGAATACTATTGTGTTGTATGGCACCCCTTCACTAAGCGAACACAAAAAAAAACTTGAAGCTGTACAAAGAAAGGCTGTTAGGTTTGTTTATTCTAAATTTAAAAATACATATTCACAGTCTGGACTCATGGCTGCTAACATTGAAAAACTTGAACTACGGCGAAGAAAGAACCGTCTGAACTTTCTTTACCTATTTCTTAATTATAAGTTAGCCCTTGACCCGCATGAATATTTATCTCCTCTGTCCACTAGACATACACGACATCATCACGCCCATTCTTTAACCCCGTATTTCGCTAAAACTAATGCTTTTCAGTTTTCATTTTTTCCACGTACTGTATTAGAATGGAACCGTCTAACTGCTCTTAGCCAATTTTCTGTGACCTAGAGCCTTAATACGTACTCTTAATTGGTATTATGTTTCAATTTTGCGTAATATCTTCCCATGGTACGTACTGTTTATGGGCAATACCTACCGTTAATTGGTGCTATGTTTCCATTTTGCGTAATGTGTTCCTGTTATTTTTTATGTTTGTGCTTTTATGTTGCCTACTGTACCTGTCCTGCTTGGACCGATTCTTGGTCTGCAGTATGAAACAAATAAAATAACTAAATGTAAAGCCCCACTTAATCGGGTGTTTGAGGTATTGACAATAACTAACTTAATTAATTAATAACTAATTAATGTTGGATCTGAGACTCCAGCTTCTTCCCGCAAGGTAAAGAAGAGAGAAAGGTTCTCAGGCTGCGGTATATACTATACAGTTTTTTTTTGCTAATGTCAAAGCTTAAAGAATCCACGTGTATGCTACGAGAACGCAACGAACGTATTATTGTTCACTGTCCTTTTTAGGAACTCAATCAATTTTTTACTTTGAGTTTGTATCATTAATTAACAATAACATTTTTCAAGTAATATTTTAAACGCGAAATCTTTAGTGGAGAATTTCTAGAACCTAATGAGAAATTTCCAAATTTATATATTTTTTTCATAAAGGCTGCCTTTATGAAAAAAATATATAAATTTGCTGTGGTTTTAATTTTTCCTATTTGCAAAAAAAAAAAAAAAAAAAACGCGCGAGATCTCAAAAAGTACCACGTGACTCGGCGATTGCGCGTAGCAACATTAATGCCCTCAAACAACGAATTATCGACGCTGCATGCAGACCAAACGCATGAATAGGTCGCAAGAAAAATGAGAGCCGGTGACCACACACACGTCGTGTCCAATGCATCGCCCTACGCCGCCAAAACCTCATCGACGCTTGCGCTTATCGCTCAAAAGCAAAAACACTGACGCTCACCAGAATTGGCATGCGCTACTTATCGTATATGCCGTGGCTTCATTTGCTTCGTTCTTCCAGGAAACGTCTCGGCAAAAGAGAAAGCCAAGACCATTGTCTTCGATCCATCCTCGTTGCTTAAGGCCTATTCATACGTTCATGCGCGCAGCATCGGTCATTCTTTGGTAACATATTTGAGGGCACTAATCTCGCTACGCCCAAGAGTCACGTGCCACTTTTTCAGAGCGCTCGCGCTTTGTTTGCAGCCCGAATACAGAGCAACGCCACAGAATTGAACGATAAAATATAATTTGAGACAATTTCATTTCTATCTGTAGCGTCAGATCCGGTCATGTGATGCGACCAACACGGATTGTCATGCGTCTCAAGTCAGCCGGTGTGGTTACACGTTTGAGGCAATGTTTCGCGACTATCACTGCCACATCTACGCCCTTAAATATGCCTAAATATATTTCTTTCCTTTTATGCACCGCTGCAAGTTGCTTCTTAGTGGATTCGTCAAGTGGCAGCCATCACAAAAGACAACGCTGTCACGCCAGCACACTGTGCACGAGACGCAACAACGTTTGTTTCATTTTGAGGACCTCCGCAATTTCACGCCACTTCCTTGTCAAGCTGTAAAGCTTCATTTTATTTACATCACGCTAAGGCATGCACGACGAAAGTATGACGCACGACGAAAGTATGACGCAATATTTTGCTAGAAGAATGTATCGATTTATTTAATGTTTATGGTTGATTGCTTGGTTCACCGAATGTTTTCATTGCCTCAGAGAAACAGCCGGGATATGAGAAATGCAGGCTGTGGATTATCTTATATCACCTGTCCTACTTTACGTTTACCTAAATCAAAAGTACTTGGGTGCCTTTGTGTTCATTTCCACTGAAATATAGCCACCGCGGCAGGGAGTTGAGTCCGCGACATCGTGTTCAGCAGGAGAACGCCATATCCAATGAGTCACAATGAGAGCTAGTCCCACGGCTTTGTATCTCCTACATAAAGCAGCTGTGTTCCCTCTGTAGCATTTGGGCTGGCTTATTAGTTCGTGGAACAAATGGAAAGCATAACTGAACCTGACGCTTGCGTGGCGCGGCATTCTAGGAAAGGCGCGCCATGGGGCTCGCCGTATACACCAGCCACCTATTCATTGCGTTCTTTTTTGCACTCAAAACAAAATAATGCAACGTGTATTTGCATATAACGCGCAATCGATGAGATTAGACAATACTGCGGAAATTTTATCGAAACCGGAGATTATTGTTTTCTTTTTAATTCGGCCGCGAAGTGTCAAATTTCTTATGTGTGATTTTTTTTCAATCTCGGCGTCAAAATTAAGAATACTGGTACGTAATACCGACTAAAGACATGCTACTGCGCGTTTAGCATGTAGCAAAGCACGCACATAAAAAATTTTGAAAGAAACTCGCCTTAACAAGACATTAAAAAACTGCCAAAAGAGGCCAATTTCTTTAGCTTCTTGTTCAAAAGGGAAGTTTGACATGTTTTCGTTTGTGTTGTGGGGTTGCGCAAACAATTCGGTGTATTTTATTTTCTTTCAAATGTATGTGTAAAGTAAGTATAAAAAGTATGAAACCATAGAAATTTTTATTTATATATTTTTTAGATTCTTTCAAAATCGGAACCTCCTGCAACTGCGTAAGCCGCATTTCTCACCTTCTCTTGGTAAACATTTTTTCATATTGAAATAAAGGCGTGCACTGAAAAATTAAGCTCAGTTCCAATGTATGCATGGATTTTTCTATATAACAAATAAATATTTCGTTGAAATAAAGAAAGATAGTCGGGACTCCCTTCTGACTGTCCTTATATGAACGCAGTCCTCTACAACTTCTCAATTTAAGATATATTGTGTTTAAAACAATGCACTTCAAAAGTTGTTCTATTAATTATTGTTAATTAATGACCTAAACTCACCATAAGAAATACTTTGATTTGGTCAAGAGGACACTGAACAATACTAAGTAGGTTGCATTTTCGTAGCGCACAATTTAATTGGCACACGTTAGCTGAAACACCCTGAATGTATCTGATGGAAGCGGGGTGCTGCAATAAAACAAAATCGCCCGTGGCAGAGCGCAATTGTGCTTCATAAATTTAAGAGGTGGACATTACTTGCATAACAAATACAATGTTCAATTATTAAATTCTTTTTATAGTCAATTCTCGTTAACTCGACCGTCTCTTAATTCGAACGCACTGGAACGTCCCGGCGAGACCACCATACACTGCTATAGAAGAAAAACTCCTCTTAGAACTCGCGAAAGCATGCCACTTCGGTTAGTTTGATCCCTACCCGCCCGCGGTTATTTATTGGCTATGGTGTTGGGCTGCTAAACATGAGGTCGCGGGATCGAATCCCGGCCACGGCGGCCGCATTTTAATGGGGACGAAAGCACCCGTGTACTCAGATTTAGGTGCGCGTTAAAGAACCCCAGGTGGTCGAAATTAATCCGGAGTCCCCCTCTACGGCGTGTCTCATAATCAGATCGTGGTTTCGGCACGTAAAACCCAATAATTGTTTATTAAATTCGATCCCCACCGGCGCCCCTTCCTGCCCACAGCGCTAAAGGCTTGAAAACATAAGAAATTCAACGGACCTTGCTATTTACTGCTTCCCTGTAGGTTTAAATTATGGGTTTTTACGTGCCAATACCACTTTCTGATTATGAGGCACGCCCCTATAGGTTTGAATCTGTTCTACTTAAATTAAGTTTTATCTTTTAGTTGCCGACGCTCCTTTTGCCCGCAAAGCCATCCATTGCCGCTAGTTCGCGTCGTGTTCAGTTCATTGTCCTTAAAGACCCCCGGAGGGGGTACTACATAAAGGGGGGTGGGGGTACGTAAGTTCCACGTTATGTACGCATCACTAGCTATATGCAAAGTTATCAATCGCACGCTGTTGGGACAAAGACGGGCAAGCGATGTCAACAATGTCAGAGGAAGGCCATTCCAGTCTTTAGCTGTTCGAGGAATTAACGAGGCGGAAAAATGAGGGGTCGGGCACGTGGGCGTGCGACTTGCTGCGGATGACTGGCGCGGTGATTGATGCGTGGTGCGGGAACGATGTATGGCGCATGATGAAGGGTGCTGAACTTGTGATAGAGCTCAAGACTGGAAATGCGTCGGCGATTAGATGGTAGTGTTAATCCGGATTCTGCTTTAAGTGCAGAAATACTGACATCGCATGAATATTGTGAGTGAATGAACCTAGTAGCGCGGCTCTGAACAGATTCAAGTGAGCTGATAAGACATGCTCGATGTGTGCTCCAGATGGCAGATGCATATTCCAGTTTTGCTCGAACAAGGGATGTGTATGCAAGCAGCTTTACGTTTTTGTGGAGCCTGGCGAAGATTACGCTTTTTAAAGCCTAGTGTCTTATTAGCAGATGATATAACGTTAGAAATATGTTTATGCCAGGAGAGATCATTGCACACAGTGACACCTAGGTGGCTATACGACTCGACTAGTTCGAGAGGCATGCTTCCAATTTGGTAAATAAATAGCAGGGGATTACTGCTACGACTGACAGACATAACTTTAAATTTTTTTTGCATTAAGTGTCATTGACCAACCGTTACACCATGTTAGCATGTTGGCGAGGTCTTTCTGCAGGGCTGTTTGATTGGAGGTGCTATGTATAGTGCCATAAATGACACAATCATCGGCGAATATTCGGGTCTTAGAGGACACTTGTGAAGGTAAGTCATTAATATATATTAAATACAACAGAGGGCCAAAAACCGATCCTTGAGGGGCGCCTGATGTTACTGGCACGGGGCTAGATAAGTGATTATCTATAATGACAGATTGGGAGCGGTTACTAAGAAATTCTATAATACAATTCAAAACAGCAGGATGTAAATTAAGTCATGTAAGTTTCAATATTAGACGGTGATAAGGAACTTTATCGAAGGCTTTAGAGAAATCCAAAAACATTATGTCAGTTTGTATGTTAGTGTCAAGGTTAGTGTGAATATCGCGCAGGAAGATGCCCAGCTGTGTCTCACACGAGAAACCTTTGCCGGATCCGTGCTGAGCGGGATGAAAAAAGTGATTCCAGTCAAGAAAATCCATGATAAGAGAGTAGATGACATGTTCCATGATTTTTCAAGGGAGACTTCTTCGGGAGATGAGGCGGTAATTTATCGGTGAGTTTCTGTTACCTGATTTGTGGACTGGAACGACCTTTACAATTTTACAGTCATCTGGAATGAAACCTGAAGAAAGAGACTGAGCAAATATCAAAGACAGATATGCTGCGGCAATATGCTTTATGCGTTTTTTTTTATTTTTAGTTACCTCGTCCATGCTGGAAGATCATGTACACTTGATTTTGTCGATGACCGCACAAACACCGTCTAGGTTGAAAACCACGGCTGGCATGCATTGAAGAGTTTATACTAAGCGATGGCGAAATGGGAGGTGCATCAAATTCGTTAGTAAACACAGTAGCAAAGGCGTAATTAAGCACGTCAGCGCAATCGGAATCATCAGTAATTTTGTTCGATTCGTTAGTTATCTTAATAGTGCACGTTTCACTGTTGTTTATGACTGTCCAAAATTGCCTCGGATTATTAATGGGTTTGGTAGATTATTGTGGAAAAATGAGTGTTTAGCGTGACTCAACGTAGCTCTGTTCAGCTTCGTACTATTTATCCCAGGCACATGAGAGTGCTCTTTGCTTGGCGGCGCCATAAAGACGCATTTTTTTTTTTCTAGGCGTTTTAGGGTTTTTGTCAACCATGGTTTTTGGTGAGAGGAACGAAAGGTGACTTTAGGAATAAACTTGTTTGTGAGGTCATTTACTTTGTTTTTGAAGCGCGTCCAGTTGTTGTTAACGGAATGGTATAGGAAAGTTGATTCAAATACAGGAAAGAATTTATTCATGGCTTCAGTTATTGCTTCGTAATTTCCTTTGTCGTATAGACATATTGTTTTCTTAAAGGTATCCCGTGCCAACAAACTGAGTGAGAAAGTGGCATGGATGACTTTATGATGACTGATCTCGGGTAAATAGAAGATAAATGAAAGGCTGTCAGTGTGGTCGGTTAGTACGAGATCGAGGACGTTAGCAGTTTGCTGCGAAATCCTGGTTGGTTCGGTTACTAGCTGGGAAAGGTTAAAGTTAAGGCAGCAATCGACAAAATTCTTGGTCTCTGTGTGTCCAGACACCGATAATAATTCTATGTTACACCAGTCTAACTTGGGGAAGTTAAAATCACCGAAGAGCAGGATTTGCGCGCTTGGGCGGGCTGTTACCAGTTCGCTTATGACGTTATTAAGTTTATGGCGGAAATCAGAATTGGCACTGGGGGGTCTGTAACAGACACCAAGCAGCACTTTTTTGGAGAGGTATGGATTATGAACCATAACACCTCAAGATCGGACGTAACGTTAATTAGCGAGCATGGCAACTGCTCGCGAACTGCGACTAGCACACCACCACCACGGGTTCCTGCGCAGTCCATCCGGTCGAGTCAGAAACCGGGAAGGTCTGTTAAAACTTTGCCATCAGTAACGTCGCTGTTCAGCCACGTTTCGGTTAGTAATATTATGTCACTACCGGTTGATAAGACTATGTTGGACAACAACTCGCGTTTTGGGAGGAAACGGCGCACGTTCGTGTATATTATAGAAAGCGAAGCGCTATTTCTTGAGCAAGTCGGTGTTTTAATTGTTCTTTTCCTGTTTGTGGTGATGTAAATGCTATGCTACCTCTTTGGCACTATTCGAGGCGGCATCAAAAATGAACCTCTTTGAACCAATGGAGAAGGTGTTAAAGCGGAGAGAACACGGAACGCCTTTACCTTTTGCGAACGCAACGAGATGTTTGCGGGAATTTCGAACTGGCCGCGAAAAGTCTTCACTGATGCTTTAATCAGTGCCCTTAAGCTTTCGACCATAGGAAAGGCTGTTTGGTTTTACGGAGTGTAAATTTAGCTATGAGGGGGCTACTGTGATTGGGGAGTGACGACCGATGTGATCTGCACGTTCTATTTCTTTTTGATCAATGATCAATTGAAACCTATCGCGGCACAGATCCATGATCAATCTTTCTGAGTCGGCAGTGGTTTCCAAGCTGGAAGTATAAGGAATGCCGTAAAAAATTACGTTATCCCGCAGTGAACGATTTTCGGCATCGTCGATACGTGCATCGAGTTCGGAAATACGATGAGTAGCCTGCTCAGTCGTGGTGCGCATTGCATCCACTTCGTTTCGAATAGGCAAAAGCGTCTGGTAATGACCTTCAAGGCCATTCATTCGTTCACTTAGATCAGTAATTGCTTTGTCCGTAGAAGTAAGTTGAGACTTAAGACCCTGCATTTTAGTGATTAGCTGGGTTTGGCCGGCGGTTAGTTTTCACAATTCGGTTAGTAGGCTTTCAGGAATGTCAGGACTCGGGTTCGTTTCCACATCACCGGCCAAAAACAGCAAGGCGCGGATTACATGAGCACATTTGACAGCAACGGCGACACAGCAGTGCGGGCTCGGCAACCGCACCAGGATATAATTGCTTTTTTTTTTTTTTAGCGAAGAGAACGTACAAGGTAGATATATATAGGTCGTGAAGCTTCAGGCGAAAAGTGATTCAGAACAAATTGTCACCGACATCAGCAAGAGTGGTTATGGAAGCAGCGAATGAAGCGCGACCATGGCGCGACTATATTTGGAGGGTACAAACACTGGGAAAGAAAAAAACTGCTTTTTTAATTAACGCGAGAAACAATTACATTCACACAACGAAAATAAAGTTTCTAATCAATTTTATATATACCTGACGAGTAAAAAAAAGACGACTCCATTTTATCATTATCAATAAATACCGTTTCTCAGGGCCCATCGCAAGAGGGGGCCTATCACTTGCAATACAATGCACTTCCTCAAGTGTGCAGAAGGGCGCGCTCGTAAAGTTCGCCTCTTGCAATTAAAGCTCAGGCAGCTCTTGCAGTTAAATGTTCAGGCTCCATACATTTTATCCATGTCTGTTGCACACCTCATCGCTTCCGCCGATGAAAAGACTTCGATAATAGCAGACGCTGCGGAGGTATTAAGTACGACGCCATTTTGAAAACGTCGCATGACGACAACTTTGTTTGCTTCTGTGATTGGCTAGCGGAGTAACACAACGCCGCGCGTTGCGTGTGCCTTGGTTGCCAACTGCTGTTTTTTTAAGTTGTATCCTGCTATAGGTGACATGAATGCCCACATACAGGATCTAGACGACTATACCGACAACAACGGGTAGTCAATGCTGCATCTTTGTGAGCAACATAACCTCGTTATCGTAAACACAGGGCATAAGTGTGAAGGGGACATCACGTGGGAAGTGGGAAACCGGCACTCGACCATTGATTACTGTCTGATGACAGAAGGAATTCATGATAAGTTGAAAGAAAGGGTTATTGACGAGTAAGGGTGTAGAAGCACAGGGAGTGACCATAAGCGCATCATTTAAAAAATTGGATATGTACTTGGGAAAGTGAGCAAGGAGTGCCAAATGGCCAGTCCAAATTTGAACGCTGAGCAAATAACAAATGTAGTCACTAAAGTCGAGGAAGAACTTGGCAAATGGCCAAATAAAGAGTGGGAATATAGTGAGCTTCTAAGTGGAATAACGACAGAAATACGGAAAGAGAAACATGTTCGTTGGAAAGGAAAAAAGAAACTGAAAAGCTGGTGGAACAGCGAGATACGAGAAGTGATCACCGAACGGCAGAAAGCATCCCGAAAAGCACAGACAGGCAAAAAAAAAAAAAAGCGCAGTCATCGCAGGATGAAGTAGCCAGTAGATGGGAATTATACCGGGAGAAAGAATCTATGGTTCAAATACTGGTGCAAGGAAAGATAGAAGGTGAAAGTGAACGTTGGTTGTCAGAAATACGTGAGAAAAAGAAGGCCTCACCTAGAATATTTTGGAACCACATAACACTATTAGGCAGGAAGTCAACAACAGTACAACAACATATCCTAGACGAAGATGGAAACAAACTGAAAGGGGAAGCGGCATTAAATTACATCCGAAAAATAACAGCCGAATCTTTCTAAGGCAATGACGAGGTTGTATTTGAAGAAAAAAAGAGCCTGAAAGACAACCAGATGGAAAAGGAGCTGGTGCTGACAAATTTCAACTTGATGAAAGCCGAAGAGAAAATTCCTAACCGCACAACCACAGAGCTAGACGAGGTTTCCGTTAGGTTGATTAATGAACTATAAGACCAAAACGTAAGGGAGCTCTGGTGAAAGTAGTGTACAAAACTTTAAAAGATAGACGAATACCAGACAGTTGGCGACAAAGTAGAATGAATTTAATTTATAAAGGTAAGGGGGAGAAAGATAGAATTCACTCGTATAGACCGTTGATCATTACAACGGTAATATACAGGTTAGCAATGCAGGCAATAAAGTTAAATATGCAAGCATGGGCATAGAATAATGGCATTTTGGGACAACTTCAGGATGGCTTCAGAATAGGTAGGCGTTTGGATGATAACTTATTGGTTCTTACTCAGTGTATTGAAATATCAAGAGTGGAAAATAAACCATTATATGTGGCCTTTTCAGACATTACATCAGCGTATGACAACGTAGACCGCAACATTTTGTGGGATATTCTGGAAGGGGAAGGCTTAGGCGACGATTTTCTACAGCTTTTGAGAGAGATTTACCTCGAGAATACCATTTGCGTTGAATAGGAAGGGATGAGGAGCGAATAGAAAGTTTATATCCACAAGGGACTAAGACAGGGGTGCCCTTTATCGCCACTGCTGTTTATGATGTGCAAGGTGAGGATGGAGAGGGTGCTAGAAGGAAGTAATATCGGGCTTAATCTCTCATACAAACAGGTGGGTATAGTAGTAAAGCCGCAGCTTACAGGTTTGTTTTATGCGGATGACATTCTGTTGCTGGCTATCAAGCAAAGTTATTTCCAACGCTTGGTTAATATTTGTGGACAGGAAGGCGAGAATTTAGGTGTAAAATTTAGCGTTAGAAAATCAGGTGTTATGGTATTCAATGAAAACAGTGAACTGACAGTGGCAATACAGGACCAGGAAATACCTCGGGTAAAAGAACATAAATACTCTAATATATGGATAAACGAAGGCAATAGATATATTGAAACACAGATAAAACAATAACAGTAAAGGCGAAGAGAAATGCTGCCATAATGAAGCACAAAGCGCTACGGGGATACAATAGGCACAAGGTGCTCCGGGGTGTGTGGAAAGGTGTAATGGTTCCAGGACTTTTGGAAATGTGGTTGTTTGCTTGAAATCAGGGGTACAATCAGGACACGACGGCAACTAAAGGTCAGTGGGACGCCTCGCATTGGGCGCTCACGGGAAGACTACAAATGCAGCTGGGCAGGGTGACATGGGCCGGACAAGTTTTGAAGTGACGGAAGCTCACAGTAAAATTGATTATGAAGAACGACTGAGGGATATGGAAGAAAATAAATGAGCTGTGAGAGTGTTGAGGTACTTGTAGAGGAAACGATTGAGTCACAGTGGAGGAAAAGAACTAGGAAGTTTACCAGCAAGTATGCGGCCTGTCTGGTGAGCAACACAGCAACAAAGAACGTCAAGCGGGAAGTCAGAGAGGCTGAGATAATATCATGGGTGGCGGCAATAGAAAAGAAACCTGCCATGAGTAACTACTTAAGAGGTAAAAACGAAATCAGGAAAGAAAGAATTCATGATAACTCGAAGGGAAGCTCATTACTTTTCGAAGCGAGACCAGGATGCGTTAGAACACTCAAAAGCGAGATATAAGAAGCAAGAAGAAGCATGTACGTGCTTCCTGCGGTAAATCTTGGGAAACGATGGAGCATGTTTTATTAAAATGTGAAGATATCTGCCCAGCGGTCGATTTAGGCACCACTGGCCTCCTTGAAGCCCTTGAATTCAGCGAGAGCAGGAGGAAAGTAAACATGTCCGCAATAGAGATTAGTAAGAGGCGATTGGAAGATGGGTAGGGAAACGAGAAAAAACGGAGTCGTACAAAAAAAAAAAAAGTTCACAATAAGGGGTCAGAAAATTTGCTTATGGGAATTCATCGTGGGTTTTCTTTTTTTCCTTCTTTTTCTTTTTTAACCTTGGTAGGACATTAGGCAGTATAATAGCAAGAGCTTGGTGGCGCAACCCACTGCCCCGTTCCAAAGGGGACGCTCATAGCATCCATCCACCCATCCATCCAGCCTAGGATGCCTGAATGTCCTCCGCGCCCGCAGCTCCGTGCAGGGTGGAGACTAGAGTAGCCACCCTGCACGGAGCATTGCACGTGCACTGTCTAGTACGCTCTAGTGGAGGCTAGAGCAACTAGAGTGTACTAGACAATGGTCGAGTGGGCAGCAACGGAGCTCTCCCGCTGAGGCGCCGCGTGTGGAAAAATTGTGCAAGGGCGCTGCGAGCGAACTGGACTTTTTAACTGGATTGGGGCGGAGACGCGCTTCGCGGCAGATTCAACGTAATTTCGCTGCGGGCGCTGAGACCCATTGAGCGCGTACGCTACTATGATGGTGCTTTATTTCAACTGCAAAATTATATTGACACCTTTTTGCGACGTATACATATTTGAGGGATGGGTTAAATAACATGACGTCTTCAGTTTTGCTGTCGTTGTCAAGTGCATCGTCTGCTAGCGAGCGCGCGCTCGTTGCGCGGACGCCCAGTTTTTCTCGCAGAAAGTCTGTGCAGTAATTTTTTTAGGGTTTTACTTGAATTGTTGCGCCCGCGACCCTTGTCGGTCGGTACCAATCGTAGTTTTAGCCAGGTGAGCTGCTATTTTTAACACTGTTTTCTAAAAGTAACCCGTAATTTTTGCCGCAGAAGCCGCTCATCTGCGACATGAGGCTACGTAAGAAAATTTTATTGATGTCGTGTCATTTTACGCGCGCTTCTTGTTGGTGGAATATTGATGAGCGACAGTGATCAAAGATAACAATATTATTGTGAAATAAACCGGGTTAACTGCGTTGCGCAAAGAGATGCAGATGTCCAATGCACTTCTAGGTAAATTTTACTTGCTCTGGTGCGCTCGCGACCTGTTGGCCGGTACCAATTTTAGTTTTAGCGAGGTGAACTGCTTTTTTAAACACTGCTTTCTAAAAGTAACAAGTAATTTTTGCCACAGAAGCCTTCCAAGGGTACATCGGTATATATCCACGACATATATGTAAGAGAAAAATTGTCAAATATTCTAAATTCACTGATTGAAAAAGTGAAAACTCCCGATCGGAATAAGCGTGTTTCTTTTAAAAGCTGCACCAGACCCAGGTGAACCAATCGAGTTTTCGAGGAAAGGAATCAAGGCAATTATTGGACATTAGTATGAGCAACAGTGTTAGGGACAAGACATTGCCTATGTACTCAGGCTGAATCGGGGAGACCGCGAAGTCTTTACCAAAGTAATCTCCGTGGCTTGTCTGGCGATCTCCTTCAACGTGCCAGCAGGCGAAATGAAGTAGAAACATATAGTATAATCGAATTGTATTTGCTATTCAGATCGTATTCGGCTTCAGAATGCACTATTAAAAATTACCGAATAGCCAATTCCAACAGCACTTCTGAAGTCTCGAAGGTGAGGGGCCGATGCAAGTGAGGACTCTTATTCCGAATGATTGTGGTGCTGGAGAGTCGTGGCTGTCGCGCAGAGGCGCACCAGTTCCTGAGAGAGTTAACGCACGGGTGCTAATCGGTTCTGTTGAACAAGTTCCTCGCTGTCATTCAATATAAATGTCCCGTTTTGGGGAGCCTGTAAATCTGCTAACTTGATTCAGGCAACTAAAACATTTTTTGACAGCCTCACCAAGTCTGCAACCCATCAAAACTGGTTTCCTAATGTGGTACCAAACTTATCTTCTTCAACTAACACAGCAGATCTAGAAATATCTCTACGTGTATGTGAGGCATGCCGTTCCTTTATTTACTTCTTTTTTTTCTTTTTTTTTTCATTTATTTACTCTCAGGGCCGTTCGGCGTTACAGAGAGGAGTGGGTATAAAAGAATACAAGAATGCAACTGGGCAATGCCTAATACATTTGTAGTAGGCAGGTTAATGAAGGTGATCATATGCAGTAGACCTGAAGGCTTCGGGTACTGCGATGGACACGACGGAGGCAGGGAGGTGGTTCCAGTCCGTGCTTGTCTTCGGAACAAACGAATCAAAATAAAGTGGCTATGGTGTTGGGCTGCTGAGCCCCACTTGTCTCTCACGTACCGGAGAGACAACTGGGGGCTGAAGGACGGAAGGTTAGGCCGAAAAAAAAATCAGGAATGCGCCGTGCCAAAGACAGGCAAAGACGAGAAGGTGTTGACACGGGCAAGCATAAACTTCCAACTAATTTTTCTTTCTGTCAGGCGCATTCATACAAGGAGCTTACTACACATGCACGAACAAAACAAGTCTATTGGAATAGGACAAACAAACAAACAAACAAACAAACAAACAAACAAACAAACGTTTTACTAGTACATATGCGCTCCATCTCGATGCAATATAACACGGTTCCATCAGCTCTGTGGCACTGTAGCTCTCGATTCTCCTCAGAATCCTGATCCTCCAAAGCCGCGGAGGGTACATGCAAAATATACAATGCGCAGGCAAATGCGCAATGCCGTTGTTTCTTATGCCAAACTCTTGTTCCCCATGCCCGTTATGCGGCTTCCCCTGCTTGCTACGTTGTGCATTGGCTTTTCTCATTAGAGGGCGCATTTCGGTGAAGGTGATGTGCAAAAACGGCCGTGTACCATGCATGGAGTTGACATGGAAGAACCACACGTGGTTAGTACAAATCCCCCCACCACTACCACCCCTCTACGACGCGCCGCATAATCACATCGTGGTTTATGCACGCAAATCTTCATATTTTAAGTTTGTATTGACATTTTTAAACGCCACTTAAGTTTAACACATTTGCTTACTTCAAGCCCTGCGTTGTTCCAAGAAAGCCAGCTTAGTAACCCATGTTGGCAAATCAACACGAATGTCGGTCCAATATTTCCTGCCTTTTTGAATGGCAGTGCTAATATTGTTTGCTGCATGTACAAACAGGGCCAGCCTTGGACTCTATCACAGTGGTACAGCCAATATTCGATTCACGCTGTTTATCTTGGATCATAATTGCGCAAGCAATCAGAATGGCACAGCCAATATTTTAACCACGCTGTTAACCTTAGGCCATCATTGGGCAAGCAATCAGAATGGCACAGCCAATATTGGAACCACGCTGTTAACCTTAGGCCATCACTAGGCCAGGAACTGCCAATACGTATCCAACGTTGGCCCGAGCTGACGTGCCGCCTGGGCAACATCAAATTCTACCGTTTTCCTTCAAGGCCTCACGAAACGGAGCGTCGGGCGCGCTGGATAACTGTAGTTCGTCGCGCTGGGTAAGCGAAACTTCGCGCCATGCTGACTGCTTCGCCTGTCTTGAAGCTCGCTTGATTATCTGCGTTGCTAAAATTCGGTCTTTTGTACCTACAGTCCCGACGGCAAACCGTGGGAACTAGCGCCGAACACCAGGATAATTCATGCTTTCTACAACACGAATTGCCTAGTACGTCCCTACATAGGCAGCTGTGTAGCAGCAAAGCAGCGAAAAGCGTACCGTGGCAAGCACCAAAAAGTTGGGAATGCACAACACAGCAAGCAAGTAGCAAAAAGTGAGAGATGCATAGCATAATTCACAGATCATGTCAAAGGAACGCGCAACACAGCAAGCAGTGAAAAGAGAGATGCATAGCATAATTTACAGACCATGTCTAGGGAATGTACAACACAGCAAGTAGCAAAATTACAGATGCAGTATATAATTTACAGGTCAAGTCCAACATCTTACTTCAGATAATCACTATTAAATGAATGGCAGACCGACATAGCAGCAGGCATGGCTGGTGATTCAGGATTCGAGACCCGGCCACAGCGACAATGAACAATTCGACCGGTGCGAAGTGAAGTGACCAGGTGTGTGCAAATGATCACTAATGGTGGGGCTAATTCGGTGACAATTCACTACCCCACTACAAGCAGCACAGGTTAGAGAGTTAAATGCGCTCATCCTTGACCTCAAGCCAGCACGTTGAAACAGTGCAGCAAGGTAGTATTGATTACAGCACACCGATGTTCGAGCGCTGTCATTAAAAGCTACATCAAGCGAGCAGCGCACGAGCTCGCGCTGCAGCGCGATTCGCACTTACGTTACTGGGAGCTCATATGCATTGCATCAGTTATTTATCAGTTCCTAAAGGGACAGATGGCCGCTACTACAGCGCAGGCATAACTACTTGTCTAGCGGCATGCAGTCAACAAAGATTGCGGGATGGCCGCTGTTTCGCGGCATGTTGAAAGGCCGCTGCCATCGCGGCGCGTACGATCGTGCGCTCGAGCAGTTCGTACATCGCGGCATGCTGAAAGACCGCTGCCGTCGCGGCGCGTACCGTCGTGCGCTCGAGCAGTTCCGTACACATGTCTGCTTATCGCTGCTGTGAATTCATTTATAGCAAGCATTTCCTCGCGTTTGTGCGCCTGAATCTAGCAGCGTGCAAACCTTACCTGAAGTTCAACTTCGTACGCGACTCGCTTCACTTGCGATTGACACCGCACTAAAACTTCGTCGCCTATTTCTTGAACGGCGTACGCGTATTCGGCCTTGCATAATTTCTTGCCTTTACGCAGCGTGCCACCCAGAAAAAATCTTCGGCTCCCGATATTCGCCGCAAGCCGTGGTGCAACACAACATAATGTGGCGGGTCCATATTGTAAACGTGCTCTTTGAAGCAGACCAAGCTTGGTACTACCCAGTTCAGGACAGAGGGCGCTTTTAGCACCATTTTCGCAGCGCTCCCTGGGCAAAGCAAGAGCCCCATCACGGCCGGACTCGAGCGGCAGCGGCGCGCGAACGCGCGCCGCTGTCGCTCGAGTCCGGCCGTGGCCCCATAGGTCTATTGGGGGCGAGCTCCACTACTGGAAAAGCTGGCGCCACCGTCGGCGTGACGTGGCATAAGGGATCACGTGGACGCAGCGGCCGCGTCGGCTGCTGCGAAAGTTAAAAGTTTAAACGAAAGTTTAAAGTCCCACCTGCGCTGCGGTTCTCATTAAATGGTGAGGCTTTACCGCTTGACAACATTTTAAAGTACTCTAATAGGTAGTGGCTGCCTTTGGAGGCGTGCAGCATGGTAGGCTACTGCTCGGTGTCGCAGTGGCGGACGTACGCAACGGAGCCCGGTGTCAGCCTTATTCACACGTAGACGCAGGGCAAGGAGCTGCATGAAGCTTGGCTCGCGAAACTTAGAACCGGCAGACACCCATCGGCTCCAACTCGAGTGTGTAGCAAGCACATACGCAAGGCATATTTCTAATACGGCGTCGGGGCTGCGATGTTCGGTTAAATTAAATTATGGGGTTTAACGTGCCAAAACCACTTGCTGATTATGAGTCGCCGTAGTGGAGGACTCCGGAAATTTCGACCACCTGGGGTTCTTTAACGTGCACCTAAATCTAAGTACACGGGTGTTTTCGCATTTCGCCCCCATCGAAATGCGGCCGCCGTGGCCGGGATTCGATCCCGCGACCTCGTGCTCAGCAGCCCAACACCATAGCCACTGAGCAACCACGGCGGGTGCGTTGTTCGGTGTGTAGCACAAAGCGTGTACCGAGACGCTCGCCCGCGCGCTGCCCGGCTAATGTCATGAAGTTTTGGTCTATGAACTTGTTGATGCTAGATACTGGCAAGTTCACAGTAATGGAAAGGGAAGCATAAAAAGCACTTTAAAAGAGGCATGACATGTGCACGTTAAGAACCCCAGGTGGTCCAAATTAATGCGGAGTCCCCCACTTTGGCGTGCTTCATAATCAGATCGTAGTTCTGGCACGTAAAACCCAATAATAATTTTTTTAGTAATGATCAGCGTTTGTCTCTTTTGACTGTTAATTAAATTCTGTTAGGTGATTTACCGTGTCGCTTAAGTTTTGTCTGCCGTTTGAGTTTTCTTTGCTTAATCGCGTCTGCAAGACCAATACAATCGCGGAAGTTACGAATAACGGAACTATATTGTAGGCATCTGTATTTCAATGGCAGCACCTCGCACACAGGGCGGTTGACCAACCGTGCTGCTTCAGTTTTCTTCTCGCATTTGCTATCATTTGGGCCATTATGTGCGACATGTGTGCGCGACGCGCTGGACAACATTACGAGACTGTTGCATCCCCATAGTGTCATTGTATTGTCATTGTGGAGTTATATAGTCGACATTCGGCAAATTTTTTTTTTTTTTTTATTATTGCGATAGAAATCGTAGGGACACTCCTGACGAAATTCCGCTGACGCGGACGTGCGCCGCAGTGGGTAGTGGCTTCGCGGGCGCTGTTCCCGCGCGCCTTAGTGTCGAAGGTCGCGGAAACTTGGCTCTGGAAACGCATTGTGGCTGAAAGCAGCAAAAAGCGATCGCTTGCCGCCGCTGCCCCGCTTCATCACGCCAGCGTGTTTACCGTCAGGGAGATGTGTTCGTGCTTGGCTTTGCGCACGACACCGTTTGTTAATTTAACAAGGAAGCGAAGGTTTACTGTAATTTACAGTGGCGATAACACGTACAGCTGCTTAATTATAGCCGTCTGGTAATTTGCTGTCTCAATCGCTGCTTCGCTTTTCGAACGAAACTGTGACATAATTTACTGTTATCAGCTCTCTTGACATAGCTATGCTGACGTAGAGACCAGGAAAATTCTTTTTATCTTCGTACAGAGTTGAAATCATTACTTCTTTTCTGATAACTGTTAGCTCAACGAGTTTGTATTAAGCCACAAGGAAGCAAAGTTGCTGTCAGAACCTGCAGATTGCTGTTAAATTTGCAGGTTGTTAACATGCACATGGTGGATAGCAATTTTCGTACACATTTCTAACACAGTTTTATTGCATACTTTACAGTCATGCTGTGTTCCTGCCATCAGCCTGGTGTCACTATGGGTCGACATCATTCTTCGTTGATGATCAGCACAGAAACAAGCCCACGGAAATCTGCTAACTTTCTTAGTACCTCTGATCTCAACAGTGTATTTTCGTGTCTGCGACCACTGGAACCGATCCTTCAGGAGGACTAGTAAATTGTGTAGCGCACCCGTGTGATCTCTTCTGTTCTGCATCTGAAACTATGGACGAAAGGCTTCACCCAGCGTGTGGCGACTTCCTTATGGGCTAATGTACCTGTGAACTCTGGGTTAATTTTTGTCTCTGTGACTGTTCAAACAAGTCCACGGAAATGCCCCACTACATTTCTTAGTACACGTGAACTGCAATGTAGTTGTCTTCGACCTCTCAACCAGCCTGCAAGCCTTAGTAAAATGTTTAGTCGCCAAGATACCTGTGATCTTTTCAGAAGTATTTGTAACTGCTGCCATTGAAGAACAGTCATGCTCTGCCTCTGGTAACTTCCATCGAGGCTGTCTGATACCCGTGAATTTTTAGGATGAAATTGTGTTTGTGTGGCCGCTGAAGCAAGCCCACACAAATCCTCTGTAAGCTTTTGGTACGGGCGAACTCATAATGCATTTTTCTGTCTATGACTGCTGAAGCGAGCATGCTGCAAGCTTTTAGTTAATTGTGTACATGTACGTTACAGGTACATGTACATGTCACAGGTACATGTACGTCACAAGTACATGTGACGGCTTCAGCAATATTTGGCTGTGACCACGGAAAGGTCACATTCAGCTTCTGTTTACTTGCTTACAGGCCTTCGAACCTATGAACACTTATGGTAAATTTGTGTTCGTGACCACTCAAGTACAGAAAGTGTCTTGTAACTTCTAGTACCTGTGAAATCAGTTTGGTATTGTGCTGAAGCAAGTGTCTTGTAACTGCTCTTGTATCTGTGAACTCCAGTAATGTTCGTGTTTGCAACTGTTTAAGTGATCCTTTGGTAATTTTTTAATGCCCAGTGCGTCTATAAAATATTTAGTACTTTTACTGTGTGCGACCACTGAATCAGGCCTGCAGAAAGTCTGGAGGAGCTTCCTTCATGGCTAAGACACCTGTGAACTTTCCAGCAAACATTGCTTTTATGTGCTTGCAACTGTTGAAGTGAGCCAGCCCGCAGTAGCCCTTACTAACCTCCTTAATTGTAGCCCCCCCCCCCCCGCCCGCCCCTGCACTGGGCTTTTAAAGTTCTTTTACTGGCCGAGGTGCACCTGCAAATTATTAGCTCTAGTGAAATGGTCTCGTCACTACACGAAAGTGTCGGTGTTTGCTCTGGTGACCTTTACCAGAACTTGTTATGGGTGCATAGAGCATTTGCTCCATAAATGGATGATCACACAGCAGCTGTCTGTGTCTATATATGACCACTGAACTAGTCAAATAATTTTGTTAATGCCTAATGTAGTTGTGACATCTTTAGCATAACTGGTGTTGGTGTATGTTACTGAATATGGCTAGGGAAAGGCTGGCAACTTAAAGCGGCTAACATATCAGAACTGTTCAGCAAATTTGGCATTGATGTGCCTGCGACCACGGAAGTGAGCCCACAGCAAGCCTCGTGATAAGTTCCGTAGTGGCCCCACTGCGAATTCTTAAATTTTCTTGCTACCCAAAGTGCATCTGTAAACAGTTTGATTCATGTTCACTTTTATAACCATGGCGCGGTATAAATAACTCCTAATGGCTGAGCTTGTATGATGAAATTATTGAGTTTTATTTATTTGCATTGATGGGCTTTACTGAAAACTGCTGAGTGCATTTCAGAATTGGAACTAGTGATCTTTCTGCAACTGTTTTATTGAAATAAATGCTGTATTTTCATTGAGATTGTCAAATGATTCAGCAGCCTGCAGAACTTAGTTCTTTAGCTTCGTTCCCGTTAGCACAAACAAGTATAGCTTGCATGTCCTTATGTTTTGAATTAATGCATTTTATCAAGTTGTATGTAATGTATTTGCTTAGCGTAGCAGGGAATGATGTGTACAATGCTTAGCTGCACTGCAGCCTTCATTTAACGGGCTTTGAGATGCGGTGGGCTGCATTCCTAGCTTGTCTCCTGGTACTTCAGCTTTTGCATGACAAAAATATTTGGTTGCCTTGAGTAAGGGGGGCGTATAATCAATATGGACGCCCTATGGATATCTTAAATCCACAACCAAATCTCCTACAAACGTCCTTTCGACGATTGGTAAAATGTCCTAGAAGCGTCCTACATCCTGGCAAAAATGTCCTTAGGATGCACTCGGGATTATGCAATAAGAATAATCCGTATTTAAACATCTCTTGCACGCGCGAATATCCCAGGGACGTTCGAGTGTCCCGTTTTGGATCTCTGTTGGACATCTGTAGGACGTTGGTGCTCCAACGAGTTATCTTCAAAGGTCCTGTGGACGTCCGAATATTTAATTTAGATGTACGATGGACGTTCGTTGGATGTGCAATTCTCTTGCGTCGGACGATCCTATGGACATCCGTAGTACATCATCGGGACTTCTAGGGATGTCCGACGGACGTCAAAATATCCTTTGTAGGACGCCCTTTGGATATTCACTGGAGATCTGTGGTCCAATGGGATATGATCATGCTTGTGTAGCACCAAACAATGGAATGTACTGGATTAAATAAACGAAGCAGCGGGTAATTGTTCGCTGAGAACATCCGATAAACATACAGTGCGAGGCAACTTGAGAAATAATGTTATTTAAACGTCCAAGACCTTAGAAGGAAAAACATTCAATGATCGCGACGGGACATCCGAAGTCGCCCTGGTAGGTGTCGAAGTCCGTAGTTATAACGAAATTATTTTTGAACAGCTCTGATGGTTTCCACGCAACACTGGTTGCTTGTGTGCTGTCAAATGCTCATATGCTGCTGCCTAAAGCTCACAGCACGATGCGAAAACACACTCACAGCTAAAGGGGAACATTGTGCGCGTACATGGATGCAGGCGCGCAGTCGCTCACAGCGAACCCGTGCGATCGCTGCATTGAGGCCTCATTCTGTAATACTCCATTTAGCTATACAGACAGCCCACTATAAGAACATATTTCACATGGTTTTCTCACAGCGTTTGCCTACCTTTCACGCAAGAAGCCGGTTCGGGAGACTCTGTGGCGGCCTCACGGTCGCATAGCAGCAGCCAGACACCCATTCCCCTTTTGACTCGATAAAATATTATCGTGGAGTGTGCGGGAAAGGGAAGTGGTGCGAGGGTATGCAGCCGAGCGGTATAGGCTGAACGAACACAAAAATAAAGTCAGTTGTTCCTTGTTCTTCAGGGACGCATCACTCGCTTCTTTATGCCGATTTCCAGCTGCGCTCGCGTCCCGCACTACATTGGTGACCCGGACGAGCAGCAAGTGCTATGGACACACCTCAAGGCACCGAAATTCCGACACTCTCCGGCGTCGACGTCAAACTGCCTCCGTTTTGGACTGCGGACCCTGCATTGTGGTTCATTCAGGTAGAATCCCAATTCGCTGCACGGCGCATCACAGCAGATTCCACGAAATACCATTATGTGGTGAGCAGTCTGCCCCCATCAACCGCTAGCGAAATTCGAGACCTGCTACTTTCCCCACCAGCAGACAACATTTACGAGGCGTTGAAGGCAACACTCATTCGCAGGATCACGCCCCCCGAAAGCTAGCGGCTACAACAGCTTCTCCACGAAGCCAACCTTGGCGACAGGACGCCAAGCCAGCTGCTGCGTCACATGCAGCAATTATTGGGCAGCAAAGTGGACGGTCTTGACAGCCTGCTGCTCAAAATATTTCTACAGAAAATCCCCCAGAAGGTCAGAATGGTCATGACTGCCTCAAATGAGAACGATCTATCCAAGCTGGCCGAGTTACCCGACAAGCTCATGGCGGTAGCTCCCACATCTGTCGCGGCCGTCACAAGCGAACCGTCTCCACATGAGCAGCTTCAAGAGATCAAGAACGAAATCTCGCGTCTCGTGGATTCCGTGGTCGCCCTCCATACCGCGCCACGGTCAACCGTTCCGCAGTCGTCTATGAAACGCCAAAAACTATGTTGGTACCATCGCAAGTTCGGCAATGCTGCACGTAAATGCGTACCATCCTGCGAGCTCTCGGGAAACGCCCCGGGCAGGCGCTGAGGGCGACCAGCGTTTCTGCCATGCAAGAACGTCGCTCATCAGTCTTTTTCCTAACCGACCGCAACAGCGGTTTCCGCTTGCTCGTCGACACAGGCGCCGAAGTGAGCGTACATCCAGCATCGCCCGCGGACCGAAAGCGCCCGAACACATCGCCTTTGCAAGCAGTGAACAACACAGCCATCGCCACGTACGGAAACCGCTCCCTAACCGTCAGTCTCGGCCTGCAGAGAGCGCTACGATGGGTTTTCGTAGTAGCCGACGTGAAATTCGCCATTCTCGGGGCGGATTTTCTGCGCCACTTCGGACTGTTAGTCGACGTGCGTAACCGGAGGTTACAAGACCCTGTGTCACAAAGCGATGTAAAAGGCAAGCCTTCAAGACATACGCCGCTTAGCCCTACCCTGATCGAGCCAGCAGGCCCTGTTCGTTTCACTTCCATACTGAGCGAATTTTCTGACCTGACACACCAGCGCCAAGTGGGATCCCCAGTATAACACGACGTGTTTCACCACATTACTACTGCTGGACCACCGGTTCACGCCCGACCACGTCGATTGTCGCCTGAGAAACTGGTGGTGGCACGACAGGAATTCGACCATATGTTGGAGTTGGGTATCATGTAACCTTCTTCCAGTCCTTGGTCATCTCCCCTTCACATGGTTCCCAAGCGATCATCGGGTGACTGCCGTCCTTGCGGGGACTATCGAGTGCTGAACAGTGTCACAATCAACGCCCGACAGGTACCCCGTGCCACATATTCACGACATACTGGCAGGTCTGCATGGCGCCAAACTTTCTTCAAAGATTGATCTCGTACGTGCATATCACCAAATACCTGTGTCACCGGAAGACGTCCCCAAGAGTGCTAACACTAAACCCTTTGGTCTATTCGAATTCCTGCGCATGCCATTCGGAATCGCAACGCGGGTCAAACGTTCCAAAGGTTTATCAACGGTGTTCTACGGGGCCTCAATTTTTGTCACGCCTGCCTGCACGACTTGCTTATCGCAAGCAGCACCCCAGAAGAACATCAAGAGCACCTGCAGATTGTTTTTCGGTGCCTAACTGAGCACGGCGTTGTCGTCAATGCGGCCAAGAGTGAACTTGGCGTGCCTGAGTTATCATTTCTGGGCCACATAATTTCGAGCTCAGGAGTACGGCCACACCCATCTAAAGTGCAGGCCATACAAGATTTTCCACTGCCAACCATGAAGCGCCAACTACGTGGATTTCTCGGATTGCTAAACTTCTACCGCCGCTTTGTGCCTAAATGCGCCCATACCATACAACCGCTTCACGGACTGCTCAAGGCACATTTCTTGCTCCGTGGCTCAAGGCAACGCAAGGATCTTCGAATGACCTGCCTTGGTGCGAAGAAGCGAAAAGGGCTTTCAACCAAAGCAAGAAGGCCTTGGCAAATGCGGCTCTCCTGGCATACCCACGGTCAGGAATTCCCCAGTGTTTATTGGTCGATGCCTCAGACATAGCCATCGGCACCGTGTTGCAACAGCTGAGCGACGGCACATGGCACCCAACTGCATTCTTCTCGAGGAAGCTGACACCTATTGAGCGCCGCTACAGCACCTTCGAGCGCTAACTGCTGGACGTCTACTCGAGTATACGCAACTTCCGGCATTTCTTGGAAGGCGTCGAGATCTTCATTTTAACCGACCATAAGCCACTGACCTATGCTCTCCGCTCTATGCATTCGGACGGTGGCACGCACACGGCCCGTGAACTTCGGCAACTGGCATACATCTCCGAGTTCACGGCAGACATCCGCCACGTAAAAGGGAGCGACAACGTCGTTGCCGACGCCCTGTCGCGGAGCGCTGTAAACGTCGTCAACGTTCCAGAAGGAGTAAACTTCGACGCACTGGCGGCAACCCAAAGAGAAGACGAAGAGCTAAAATGCATCCTAACAAAAACGGCCCTCAAGCTACAGTGGACGCAGATTCCGGGATAAGGAGACCAGATTTGCTGCGACACCTCCACGAGCAATCCACGCCCCTTCGTGCCTGCCAATCTACGTCGCCGCATTTTCCTTTCTGTTCACAAGCTATCGCATCCTGGAATCAAAGCTACGCGAAAGTTGCTCACAGCAAGGTTCATCTGGCCAGGTATCAACCGAGCCGTGCGTTGCAGGGCAAGAGGATGCATATCGTGTCAGCGTGCCAAAATTCATCGACATACTGTGACCCCGTTAGCAACGTTCGCGCCTCCAGACGCGCGTTTCGACCACGTACACCTCGACATTGTCGGACCTCTGCCGCCTTGCCAAGAGAATGCCTATTTACTGACGTCCATTGACAGATTCACGCGCTGGGTGGAGGCCATACCTATGGCGGATATCACAGCTGACACAGTTGCCCGCGCCTTCTTGCACCACTGGGTTGCTCGTTTCGGTGCACCATCTATAGTAACAACGGACCGTGGAAGGCAGTTCGAATCATCACTTTTCGCCAGCATTAATAGTTTCATTGGTGCTTCTCGCATCAGAACAACCTACCACACGATTAGCAACGGCATGGTGGGGCGTTTCCACCGCCAGCTCAATTCTGCGCTCGCCGCAACAGAAGAGCGCAGCTGGATGGGGGCACTACCACTCATCCTCTTGGGAATCCGGACAGCTGTCAAGACAGACATCGGCTGCAGCGCGGCCGAACTGGTCTACGGAACGACATTGCGCCTTTCAGGAGAATTCTTCACGAGCAGCCCGCAAGACAGTTGTACAGCCACCGCAGCCTAAGCACTTAGGCTACGAGACATAATGGAAAACCTTCGCACTACGCCACCGTAAAACCCCTTAAACTTCGTAAAGTACTGACACTCTCCTGCTCCGCCTTCACTCCTCCTCGTTTCTCCTCTCTTTCGCCCTCCCTCCCCGACCGTGGCGCCGCCTACACTGCTCTAGCGTAGGAACGGCGCCAACGTGCGCTCCTCGCCACTCCGTAGACGCTTCTCGAGCAAAAATGGCGCTGATGCACGGCGCGAGGGCCCACGTGATGCTATTAGGCCAATAGCGACGCGGCGTCGGCCTCGGCCAGAGCGCGCGAGGAGGCGGCATTCTTCAAAGCGTGGCACTACTTTACGAAGTTTAAGGCGTTTTACGCCACCGCGACAGGCAGCGCCACACGCGGTGTACTACGTACCATCAGAGCTCGCTTCGTGCACACACGTGTTTGTGGGCCACGACGCAGTTCATCGGCCACCCCAACCACCGTATAACGGGCTATTCCGAGTGCTGCGTCGAGGTGAGAAGCAGTTCACTATCGACGTGCGCGATCGTCACGAAGTGGTATCACTCGATCGGCTGAAGCCAGCGCGCATTGAAGAAGCAGACACCGTTTCACATGCGCCGTCATCTCTAACACCACCCTCTAAGGCTCTACTCGTCCAACCATGCCAAGTCTCGAAAACACGCAGTGGACGAGTCTCAAGGGCGCCCCGTCGTATGTACTTGTGAACAATTTAAATCGTCCTATGAACGTTCGCTAACTCACTAGGAGGGGAAGTGATGTGGCGGCCTCACGGTCGCACAGCAGCAGCCAGACACCCTTTCCCCTTTTGACTCGATAAAAAATCGTGGTGTGCGGGAAAGGGAAGTGGTGCGAGGGTGTGCAACCGAGCCGTAGAGGCTGAACGAACACAAAAATAAAGTCGGTTGTTGCTTGTTCTTCAGGGACGCATCACTCGCTTCTTTCTGCCGATTTCCAGCCGCGCTCGCGTCCCGCACTACAACTCCATCGCGGCTACCGCGTGCAGCGGCGTTTACTGTACGTATTCGGTAAAGAGATAGCGTCTGTAAACGAATCTGTGCTTTCAGTTGGCCCAAGATTATTATTTCAACAATAATAATGTTCCCTTGTTTTGCGAGTACTTACAGAAATGTCCAGGAGTGCTGCCGCGTGGTTTCTATTGAGTGCAGGAAGCCAAACCTATGAGGAGCGCGTCGCGTCATCTCTCGTACTACGCAAGGGCGGCGCTTCCGACAGATGGCGACTCCGTAAGTCCTCGCCCCCAATAGTTCTAACAAGGTGCCTACATAAGCTTTTTGAGAAAATTACTAACCGGCGCCTGATCCATTTTTTTTTTGAAAGCAACAAGACACTAGATCATTTGCAGTGTGGCTTCAGGGAGCATAGATCCACAACAGATCATCTTGTCCACATTGAGAAAATATCCGTGATGCCTTCATGCACAAACAGTTTTTCTTATCGGTATTTTTAGACAGGGAAGGCATATGACACTGCTTGGCATTTCGGAATCTTTCGTGATCTAGCTGGAATGGGCGTCCGAGGCAACTTGCTAAACGTGATTCAAAATTATCTGTCCAAGCGCACATTTCGTGTTCGGATTGGTAACGTCCTGTCCCGTCTATTTACTCGGGAGACTGGTGTGCCACAAGTTGGAGTGCTGAGCTGTACTCTATTTGTTATAAAAATGAACTCGCTCCATAATATCATACCACATACAATGTTTTATTCTGTATAAGTGGATGATTTCTAAATAGGTTACAAGTCATGTAATCTTAATATCTGAAAGCGACAAGTGCAGTTTGGCTTGAATAAATTGTCTAAGTGGGCAGATGAGAACGGTCTTAAACTAAACCCTCAAAAAAGTATGTGCATTCTCTTCTCGGAAAAGAGAGGTGTAATACCAGAGCCCGTTATTGATCCTCATGGAGAATGGCTATCTGTGAGCCATGAACATAAATTTCTAGGCCTCATTTTAGATTCTAAACCAACTTTTATCCCACACTTGAAATATTTGAAAACGAAGTGCTTGAAGACAATGAATCTACTGACGCTCTTGTCGCGCACATCTTGGGGAAGTGACAGAATATGCCTCTTGAGCTTGTACTATCGGCGTCAAATGAAAGTTGAACAGCGGAGCGCGTGGCCCAAGCATAAGTGAAGATATAGTGCGCGCCGTCCAGCCGTCCAGTCATCACCATTGACAAGCGCGCACATCCGATTTAGCCGCACTGCGCGATCCCCCTCTAGTGAGATAATTTCGCTTCTGTCCTGGTTCTTACATTTGAAAGGGAGGAAATAAAAACGAAGCTAAAATATTGCAGTTTACGGCGAGTCTTGTCGCACAGATCGCCGAAGCCACAAGTGCTGTCAGCGCGAATAGCGGTGCGCGTGGTGCAGTTTGCACCGTCATCGCCCGCACCGCGCGGGCGAATCTACCTTGCGATGACGGCGCACGGTGCGGGCGATGACGGTGCAAACTGCACCACGCGCACCGCTATTCACTCTGACAGCACCTGTGGCTTCGGCGATCTGTGCGACAAGACTCGCCGTAAACTGCAATATGTTAGCTTCGTTCTTATTTTTTATTTCCTCCCTTTCAAATGTAAGAACCAGGACAGAAGCGAAATTATCTCACTAGAGGGGGATCGCGCAGTGCGGCTAAATCGGATGTGCGCGCTTGTCAATGGTGATGACTGGACGGCACGCACTATATCTTCACTTATGCTTGGGCCACGCGCTCCGCTGTTCAACTTTCATTTGTCGCCGATAGTACAAAAGTCTTATACGGTCACGCCTTGACTGCACAGCCATTGTCTATAACTCTGCCATGCCTAGTACTTTGAAGATGCTGGATTCCATCCACCACTTGGGTATCCGTATCGTTACTGGTGCGTTCAGGACTAGCCCCGTAGAAAGCCTGTTCGTTGAATCCAACGAATGGTCTCTACATCTCCAAAGGACGTATATTTTTTAGGCCTAAAGGAGAAATCAGATTTCCATCATCCATGCCATTCAGTTATTCGCGACCTGTCCACGGCCAGGCTGTTCCGTAACTGCCCAGGCACTAGACCTCCTCTGTCCCCCCGGTTAGAAGCACTGTCCAAAGAAACAGGCACCTCACGTTTAGAGAATGTCCTAATGGCTCCTACGCGGCTTCCACCACCTTGGGAGTGGCAGACTATCGAGTGTGACGTCTCTTTCACAGAAATATCAAAACGAGCACTTCAGGCACATACATTCACATTTTCTTGAACTGCAGGAGAAGTATTCTTACGCTGAATTTTACACAGATGCTTGTAAGTCTCCTTCTGGTGTTCTAGGACCATCATTTTTAATATCCGGTACATTGAATCCACATACATGTATTTTTACAGCGGAAGCATATGCAATACTCTCTGCAGTCAAGCACATCAAGTAAACGAATCTCACTAGGGCTATTGTGTTCATACTCATTAAGTGTAGTCCGAGCCCTAATGAATCTACGAAAACATTAAAAAAACATATTTAATGAACTATATACATTGCTATGCTCAACTTATAGTGCTAAAAAAGTCATCATCCTATGCTGGGTACCTGGTCACAGTGACATAAAAGGCAATGAAGCTGCGGACGACAAAGCTACCTCAGTAGCTTTTAGCAACACCGACACAAACATACCCATCCCAGCCACAGATCTTAAACTATACTTACATCGCAAGCTGAAAATCCACTGGCAGAAACAGTGGAATACTCGGATATCCAATAAACTGCACTTGATCAAACCCAAATTAGGGCACTGGATGTCAGAGAAAACATCACGATACAGCGAAGTGCTCCTTTGCCGATTAAGAATAGGACACGCTTGCGACACTCATTCTTACCTCTTGATGGGGGGGTATCCTCCGACTTGTAGTAAGTACAGCAAAAAATATCACAGTCCTGCATGTTCTTATTCAATGTCCTGCAATAGAAGCAGAGAGGAAAAGGTATTTCCCTTCTGCATATCACAAAAATATACCTCTTCACCCGGCATTTTTTCTTAGCAATGAACCACTTTTTAACCTGAAATTAGTCTTAGAGTTTTAGCTGAAACAGACACTCTGAAAATCATTTGACCAGGCAATTTTTAGCACACGGCTAACAGCCATTGTATTCAAGGGCTCTCTTGAAGCTCTAGTGTCACTGTTATGTTTTGTTGCATTAAGTTTTCAACAAAATCCAATTGCTATTGCCCACATCAGTGTTATTATTTTAGTACCTATATGTTTTACGTCATTTACAGCGAGTTTCTTAAGCCCTTTTACAGCCATGTCACATCTACCATGAGAAATTCCTTGTCCATACCATCCGTAGTACATCGTTAATATTACCATGTGCCATGGCGCTCTTTGGCCATAAGTGGCCCTTGTGCCATAAAACACAACACATCATCAAAAGTGATATTTGGTAGCACCTGTTGATTACTTAGCAGGCCACGTGTAAATAATTATCGGCAAGGGGAAAAAAGCTGGAAACTTCATGCTTCTGGATGGATTTTGAACATAGATGTATGCCGTTTCCGGGAAAAAAACTTAGTTGAAAGTTGGGGCTTGTGCTGTATATTTCATGTGCCTTCATGTCCTCATCCTCTCGTATCTCTTTGGTCACTTTACGAGTATATGTTAACCATTTAGACTGCGTGCTTGCCCCAGAATGTGCAAAGATATTTAAACAATGATAAAGCAGTAGCACAGAGAGCAGAAACTCAGCTGATGTGTCTCCACAGGCATGGCTACTCCTGCAAGTGGACTGACAAGCGCCGAGATAATGTAGCAACTCTATTCTGGCTCTATTGCTTTCCACGCTTTGTCAGTATCCCTAGCAGTGCTCTGCCTACATAACCACCATGATCGGCTTGTTGCGAGCGGTAGATAAGAAGGATATAGAATAGAGCGAAAGGAATCGTTACATTAGATCGGCCTAAATGTATGGTTGAGGCTTTGTGTACTCCTAGAGCCGTAGACAAAATGCCGCCTAAAGTGTGGTTAATGTCTGTAGTGCCTAATAAAGTGTGGTAATGATGCAGTCAATTGTACCAGAATATGTGCACTCCATAACAAAGACTTGCAACTGATTAACAACCATCCTTCTTTAACTCTTCCCTTCCTGCTGGAAATGTGCTGATTTTCGGTGCTTTTATGTTTTAACATTTTATATCAAGATTTAGTGGGCCTGATCACTGGTGTTTTGAATTAATGTAAAGCAGTATTAATTTCTCAGACACTTTTTGAGAATTCTTATGTAAAACTTTTGAGAAGCACCTTAAGGAACATGAAAGTCATAATTTGCTGTTTTCAGTATTACTGAAGCGTAAAAAAATCTCATATATAAAGGATATGCACCTGGCTCCTGTTCCCAACTTTTGTAAGAAAATGCAAAAAAAAATTATTATGCAGATTTGCTGCCCATGCTATGTGGAAAAGCAGTAGGGAGCATTTGTTTTTACACATTGCAGCAGGAACCTGGTTCGTTTCTTGCTGCCTTTTCTCGGCTCGTGAAGCAATGGTTGTCAGGTCAGAGAGCATGCAGAAGCCTCCTCATACTTTATTATTGCATTCAATCAGCTTTTCTGTGCAAAGCAAGCTGGTCTAGTGCATGCACAATTGGCAATGGAGCCTGCACTTGCTTTGTTCATTTCCTGTAGAGTACTGTTAAGTAATGTGGAGTGCTGCACATTATTGTACAGTAATGAATAAGGGCACTTGCGCAGGCAGTGTTCACAATGTAAGAGATTAGACTGCTAGTCAAGCTTCAGCCGTAGGTCGGTCTAAAATTGACTATATGCTCTCATGCGAGTGAAAACCCTACACAACAGGTGAAATAATCCGAAATGCAGAAAGTAAAGGTACTGGTGGCACAGTCAGATATGTTGAGTCCAATAGCTGAAAGTGGCAAAGCAGGAAGGCATCCGACAAATTTGGCTCCCATGATAGATGGGTAGCACAGAGGTCTTTTGTTCCTTTACCTGCAGCAACACATTGATGAATTAGCTTTGCTGCATAGCATGCAAGAGTGCTTGCCACAGATAGTGAGCACTTGCAGGCAATGCCTGTTACTGTGTGTCAGAAATTTGTCACTTCACCCCCTTTGTTTGTAAAAATTGGCAACACTCATGAGTGGGACTGACACAAAGAATAATGGAGTCCAAGACTTGTAAATAACATACAAAAACATTATCTTTATTGGAACACTAAAAAGCGCAATAAAAACCCCAACCCAAAAGAGCTCAGTATTCACTGTTTTTTTCATGGTCAGTGTAGCTATCATACTAAAAACCTCCAATACACCTAATTTCAGTATTAAAAACACTAAGTTATTATAGAAGCTTACAAAATAATTCAGAGAATATATGTACACAATTTTTTCTAGTTGTTTTTAAGCACAACGATAGAATCCTCTTTTTAGTATACTCAAGCTTAAAGGTCACACCTTTGTAAATTGCTGATGTGAAAAGTAGTATCGCATGAGCTTGGTCACGCAATCAGGGTCAGAGCAACATTTCAATCTGTCTTTATTCCGAATCTGCCATTAGCCCTCTGTGATAGGCTACAATGGCTTGGGCCCAGCCCCTGTGGCCACGGCACTTACCCATGTAGGCTGGACCCGAGCCATTTTAACATATCACGGAGGGCTAATGGCAGACTTGGAATACAAACAGATTGGAATAGTTTTACATTATTCCTGCCCAGATGGATGGATGAGCTACACCATTTGCCTAACAGGAGGAAATAATAAATACAACTTCATTATTAAAAACGTTCCTCCTCAAATTTATATACAAATGTATGATGTGGCTAAATCTTGCTCTGTCTCAGAGATCAAAAATGGAAGCAGGGACAGCACCAAAGTAAATATGCTTTGAAAGCAAGCTTGAATAATATATGGCATCACACATACACATGCACCACACGCAAAAAAGAAAATGAGCAAGAATCACACAGCTGATGAATTATTTCCAAGAATCACAGGGCAAATTACTGAAAAATGACTGCAAAAAGGAAAACAAAAGTGTAAAAAAAGCAAAACACATGAGGTATGTCACATTTTCAAGCAAATATTACATGAATATTCATAAATTAGGCATGTACTCACATGAATAAGCAATATCTGTAAATCTGCCTCAGCAATCTGAACCAAGTGAGCAGAACACTGGAAAAGCTGGTAATGATTTAAAGTGAAGCCCACTTATAACAATGTCACTTGCGAAATTCCTATTACCTACAAAACTGGGTAACCATAGCCATGTGTGTGCATCTTATGGTGCTGTTCTCTGTTGCAAAAAACATACTAGCCCTTTCACTTTCTTAACACAGTAACATTCTTCTCTATGCACCCGATTCTGCATGTCAATGCTTCTTGTATTTTGTTCACCTGCTTGTTATCACACCTTGCATGACACAAGGGCAGCCTTGCTTCTAGCCGCGTTTTCACAGAATTTATAAAAACTTACTATAAAACTTGCAGGCATGTGGTTAGCAACTTAAGGTGTACTTGGCTTTCATCTTTAGTGATCCTTTTAGCACTATTTCACTTTCAATGTCTTGAAATGCCAGACTAGTTTAACTGAAGTATACACTAAAGTGCTTGACTTTTAAATACCCTCAGTTCTTCAGTGCACTTCGAGCAGAACTGATATGGCATATTATATGCCAAATCCTTCACAAATCACTGCAAGAAGGAATTAACAAGAATACACTTCACACAGGCAACCATGGCTGGTCCAAAAAGTACCATTTGTTTAGATTTTTATTAGTGCCACTGGATTTGATGGGCCTAGTGTGATCACGTACATGACAATCTGCTTTTTTTTTCTTGTCATTATTATTATCAGTGAGAAAACATAAATAATAGTTAGAGACAGGCTGACCTGCCTCAAAGGGAAGGGCATAGGAATGTACATCCCTGAAGCAAATTGTCAGAAACACGGCCATTAAATATGAACTCTTGTCTGCCACCTTACAAAATGAAAACTGCTGTTTTGCGCTCCTCACTTGAAAACACTAAAGGGCATTGTTCATTTGCACTTTCAAAATACTTTTGCTACACTTCTTGTATCATTTTAGAAGGTACACTCACTGCAAATATTCTGCTATATCAAAGAATCCAATGCGATATTCAGGCTCATCATAAGTGGGCTCGACTGCCTAATGTTGAGCAGCATGAGCAAAGACTTATAAAGGGACAGGACAAGTGCCGACTTATACTAAATTTATTTGTAGCAAGTGTGTGTCTACATGGTGGCAACTGTGTCTCTAGGTCACCTTCGCATGATGTGCCTGTGCTTTCCTGACATCATGCTCATTGCAATCATGAGATAGCCAAAAGCACTTCATATAATGAAAGGCGGGACCACATGCATCAGTTAATTCTCAGTTTGAAATGCCACTCCTTGAAAGGGGTGCAGGACTAGTCAGAATAAAGGGACAATAAAAGCAACAATTAAAGGGTTACATTGATAAATTATTATTTTAAAATGACAAATGTGCTACTATCACCAATGACAGAGCTTCCTTGAATGACAGAAACATGGAAACATCAGAAAGGAATAATGGCACCACTTCAGTAATGCAGAACTAATTGCTGCTCATGTATACTATCCTGACAACAATTTGAAAAGAGTAGCCAAGCACTGATGACAACAAGATAATCATAGAGTATTTTGAACATTAAAGACAATCTGGTTTTGGTCAATTTTACATACTTTTTTTTATAGAAGGACACACCAGTGCTACTTCTTCACAGAGCCCTGCAAGTGCTATTTGCAGGAGCGCAGCGAACTCTTTGTGCTACCATGTCACTTATCAACAGATAACAGAAGCGCCTGGCACCAAAGGTTGGCGGACAACCTCACAAGGCTCGATTTGAATTAAAACTCCAATCAGATTTGACAACCTTACTCAACCTCATTATTTGGGCTGAGGTCAGGCCTTCAAGCTCTATCTCATTTTTAGAGTTCAAGGCAGGCTACACAACGTCAAATGTACGTAGCTCCTTGTGTTTACTACACATAAATTTATGTACAGTCGCGGACAGAATATTATGGACCATGAAATCTAAGAAAAAGCTGAATATTTCCGCAACCTCACAACGTAATCTGGTATTTGCGTTTTGGACCTCGACTAGAATATGCTAACAACGTTGTCGTGGGCAGTTTTACTGGTTACTGCTACAGGCTGCTCGGGAATTAAACGTTTTCGGAGATACCGTGGTCCATTTTATTCTGTCCGCGACTGTACATATGTTTTGATGCCTCAGATACAAGAAGTTTAAAGTTCTTATACGGACAAATAAATTCAATGTTTTATGAAAAAGTTTGTTGAGTAGGAGATTTTGGCTGCAAAACATGCTATGTCAAGGTGTCTTATAGCTTAATTCTTTCGGATGCCGCTTGCCATTTGTAGAGAAAAAACAATTTGTTTTTTTACAATTAGCCACCTAAGCAGGGCTCATTGAAACTATATAGGTCAGTGGGAAGCAAGAAACTACCATTGTTTATGCTTTACAGTTATGTACACAATTGTGTACAAAGCTTCATGGCGGTTACAAAATTCAGCAATGTATCTCAGGCATGGAAACTGTACAAGTAATTCTGATCTTCTTTCAGACAGAGTGGCACACCTGAATAGACCTCTACAGCACTCCAGTCTTGCTCACGTTCGCACGTTTTGTTCGAACACTATAGGCATTTGTCACTTCAAAAGTAACTTTCAAGATGAAGTTAGGCATGTACACAAAGAAGTGTGTGGCATTGGGGTAAGCTTTCGTGCTGTGCACCCAGTGCAGTGTTGGTGGTTGTGGTAAGTGGGTGGTGAAGAGAAGGCAATATCTTTCAATTATAGTTTTATTCACAATTTTCAGCAGTACTAAAGATGCCTGTAAATTTTACACCTTGCACATTCTCTTCATCCACGTCTTCAATGCAAATGGAACTTATTAAATCAACTCCAGCAACATTACTCCCCTTGCCGTCACTTGAGTCGACATCTGAGAAGTTTCTGGACCTATTTTTTTCCCCAGAGCTTGTCAAGATTTTTCTCACAAAATGAGGACGAAGGCAGCAAAACAACTGCTGCAGAGATGTACCAGTGGTTCATTAGCTAGCCGAGTGTTGCCCTGCTCCGTGCTGAGCGCTGCTTTGTGTAGAGCGTTCAGAGTCATCCACCATGACACTTTGCACACGTTTGTGACAATACTCAAATTCCGGCATGGAGAGGACACCCGGTGCATGTGGGTGTTGTAATTTCGTCTTAAGACACTCTCATGATCGTTGTATCAGCAGATATTTTAGGAGCCTGATACTGTAGCTATAGACAATGCTGATTTCGTAAACATTTCTAAGAGCTTATCTGGCGGCGCCATACCGCATACTGCCATGCAGAATACTTCACATGTTTGTTTAATTCGCATTCATTAAATGATGCAGTAAACTGTTTCACGATGAACAGTGGAGAATACAGCTGGAACCGTGAAATTGGCTGAATCTGCAACACGCTCGGAGGAAAAGCCTACGAGTTCACAATGTACACAACTGTGTACATAGCATCTGAAAGGGATAACTAACCAACACCTAAATGTAGACATGTTTCTAAAGACGTAACATCAGAGGAATGTCTACAAGATACCGCTGATGAATGAAGCATAACTATGCACCTCAGCAGCTACAGAAATATTTTACCTCAAAACTCAAACTTGTTCAATCTCAAACCTCACTCAACCTCAAGCTCACGTACGAGGTTGATATAAAAATTGTCAACCCCACAAAATTTCTAGCTGCCACCAACTGCACTTCAACTTTTCCATAACTTTGCGAGGTTGAGGTCATAATAACATTGAGGTCAATCTCATGAGGTCCGAACTTTCCGAGGTTGCCTATGTTTTCCTGCTACACACTGATTGGTGTGCCAACCCATCAATAATGTAAGTTAACTTGAGTCATAAACATCCTCATCTTCAAATGTGAACTTCTGGGCAACTAAGTCACCATCTGGCACAAGTCAAATGCTAGCTAAAGATTTTCAGTGACATCCTCTATCCCTCTAGCTAGACATATTTACCTTAGCAGCAAATTTCAATGGTGAATTAAATAATATTTAGAGCATCAGTTGATGCTCTTTTTGGAGAAGACTGTTTCCGTGGCAGATTGAGATTGCCAGCTGTGGGTTCCAATGGCAGACTGAGAACAGCCATCATGCGGAGAGCACTCTGCAAAGCCGTCAAGACTGCCCAGCCATAATAGGTAGAGCAGACGAGGACTAGCTCTGGTAGTGACACCATGGTGCAACTAAGCTTTCCTCTGTATTAAAGGCAGTTACTGTGCCTCATTTTAGAGTGCAGCTCCTAGGCACCCATTACTGAGGCGAGCGTCGGCGTCACTTGTAACAGAGTGAACGAGCTCATTGAAAGATGAGTGAATGTAGCACGCAGCGGGGGGGATGAAAAAAGCGGCGAGAGTGAAAAGGCGCGAGGAGAAAAGCAGAGGAGGGTATGGTGAAAGGGTGAGGGGAAAGCAGTGCTGGCGGCGACCAGGCATGCGGCAAGCGTGGAAACAAAGCACTAGCGTGGGCTTCGGACCCACTGCACATATGCTTCTTCGCTTGTGGTTCTGTTGCCGCTAGAGAATGCATTCCGCGTGAGCCACGCATTCCCGCGTTCCTCCGTTAACGATTTCTTTCTGAACAATGACCAACACAACCGGTGGAAATGCTTCATCTGCCGCTGCTGCTAAACGAGCTGCCCGAGCAGAGGCTCATCACCACTGCCGAGAGCAGCCTGTCATTCAGAATCAAATTCTTTGCCACAATATTTCACGAATTCAAAACACCTAAACATCTGCGCTCAGAATTCGTACTAGAGTATTGTAATCGTTGGTGAACTGTTTCTCATTTCAATTATAGAACCCCTTACTACTACTACTACTACTACTACTAGTACTACTACCAGTACTAGCAATTGTATTCTAATCATGAATTTGGAGCCATTACCTTATGCTCAAGAGAGGAGCTAACCTGCCAAGTTGGGCACCTGCTTTAAACAGGCTATTGGAACTTGACATTAGTGTCCCTCTAAGCATTGCCTTCCTCCTATGATTTGGCTTTTGCAGTAGTGCCATGGCTTGGTGCTTTTTTTTCTCCTCCTGCCTTTTTCTTGCTTTCAGTCTCAATCATTTTATAGTGGGCTTAATAATATCATGCTTTTTCAGAGTGCTTATTTTCTTCCATGTAATAAATTTACATTTTGGCCAGCATTCATCCTGTCTGCTTCTTTTTCAAAGTGTTTGTTGATGCTGCTTACCATCATGAGATGAGGTGCCCTGCATCTTGAGAAGATTGCTCTCAAATGGCTACCATGAGTACGGCTGAATTGCACTTAGAGTAGAAACATCAACAATTCCAGAACGTAGAAGTAAAACAGTAAATAACATAACAACAAAAATTAAGACTAGTTACTTGTGCTTTTAGTAGACTGCCTTTCATGTATCAAAGATAAGTAGTCATCTGAAAATACACCTGAAAGGCTGCTTTCATACACACCAACAAAATCTTTCTGTGCTAAAAATGGCACTAAATGTGTGCCAAGCATGCTCAACATCACAAAAACTGATGCATAGCGTCATCCTGCAGGTGCACTTGCTTGCTGGCGCCTAAAGGTCAGCAGAGTTAAAAACCAGGAGTCCATCCAGTCTGCACAGCTTCTTTCTGCCTTTGGCACATTGGCAAGTTGGACTCGTGATCAGTTCTCTCACACGTGGCCATAAAAAGGCACGCCAACTCCAGACGTGTTACTGCTGTGGGATTCAGTAGTTAGTATCTGCTGGCCTTGCAAGTCCAGTAGGCGGCTAACACACTGCACAGGTACAGCAGAGAGTTCACTATGCCCAGAACCTGGAAGACAGCAGCATTACACATCAGTATCACACTATTATATTTCAAAGTCTCTAAAATCCCTGCTGAGCATATTAATGCAGCTTCCTCGCACAGCCCCGCCACATGAAATGTGTAGCACAACTCATGACTCCAACGAGGATTAATGGTCAAGCTAGTATGTGTAGCATAACCACTGATACAATACTGCACTTCACTTTTATCATGATGTCCTCCGCTGTTTTATTGTGATAAGAGAAACTTTGAACATATCTTAAAGGAATCAATTGTAGTCATGTTTTCAGTTGTTGACTTTCATGCATGATACTGAATGCTCTCACTATAAGGACTGGATTAAATGTTTTGCACCTAAACATACAGGAATCACTGCAGAATGGTGAATTATTGTCCTGAACAAGAGTTACTCTTTGATTTTTCCTGCCAGGTTTCAATTGTCTGTGAGGTACTTCCCCATGACAGGGCGAGTAAATTTTAATCAAGACGGTGAGCTTCAGGAGTGATGACTATGTCACAGATCACATGACTTGCTAGCTGTTCCTGAAAGGTTTGTGTGAGGTACACGTAAAATTAACTTGAAAGGGCTATGTGAAATTTACGGAGACAAAAAGAGAGAGAGAGAGAGAGAAATACACAGCAGGACTCCACTCTGCAATGCACAATGGTGAAGAGCTGAGTTGCTAGGGTGCACCATTTTGACCCAGAAGCCAAACAACAGCTGAAACAATGAAAACGCAACTTTCAAATTCCATGAAGTTGTAATTGCAAGCATCTGCAGAAAAAGCCATGGGATCTAGAACCTTCTTGGATGCTCCTGATGGTAAAATACCCCCAGAGAGGCCTGACAAACAATGCCAAGTAATACTCAAGCATTTTGATCTTGAATGTGGAATTATCCTCCAGGACAAATGCACTCTGCTACACAACATGCTGTCTCATGCAGTCAATCAAAGCATGTAGGTTTGAAGTATTACTGCACCTGGCTTAACCACGTGATCCCTCACTGTCAGGCTATCATGTTTACAGCAATGAAGAAAAGCAGCCTTAAAGGAATGTATTTTCCAGCGGTTGATGCAGTCAAGTCCACTGTTGATATGTGGTGCGACAACATGAATGAAACATTTCTTTGGAGGAACTGGCAAAACTGGCAGAGGTGGGAAAAGTGAACAGAAGGACAAGTTCGAAAGAATTATGAAGTTTTACCTCCTGTCTTGTACAACTGCATATAGTGGAAGTGCAAAACCTTTCATCCGACCGCCAAACAATGTTACAACATGCACTAAAAGGATGAAAGCATACTTTCATCCCAGCAGCTGTATTACTGCAGAGCCTTTTACCTACGAAACAACAATTATACATAAAGTGGGTATGCAAGCCAACAAGAACTTAATGCAGTGGGTCAGACCTACAAACAGACAAGCTTGTAATTGGAAATTTTTCATGCTATCTAAGACGATAAAGCTACCAGTAGTTTGTTAGCACATGTAGCAGTATTTTATCAACTCATCCCCAGCAAGCCACAGACTTCCTTGAAATTGCTTTAAAAGACTTAAATGTCCTGGTTTCAGTCCTACATTTATGCAAAGCAGCACACATAATTAATATTCACAACATCTGAGAGCCCAATTTGATTATTAAAACTGGTTATCACTATATCTGGAAAGAAGTCTTAAAGGGCCCCTGAAACGGTTCGGACAAATTTTGTAGACACGTAGGCTACAACTTAAGTAGAACATTCGCACCACAATTTAAGTGAAGCGTTACGTATTAATGGAGCTACAAGCGATTACAAGTTACCCTCCTCCCTAGCCATGCTTTTCCTCCTCAACTCGTTCGCTGAGCCAACGTCACTAAGCTCCGTCTTCACTGGTTCTGCGTCATGATGCGACGTCACATCATCCACTTCCGGTTGTTTTGGAGCCCGCCCCCGCCCGCACAAAACCTCTCTGCTAGCCGCTTGGCCGTCAACCGCAAGCGAGAGCTATCGAAGCAGTGTGCGTTGTGAGCATTCTGTCGCAGCGCCGAACGTGTCTGGTATTCCATTAGCCACGCACTAGCGGAACGTTTCGACTGAACGGTGGAAGCACAAACTCAAGCTGATGAAGGAACTTTAGCGTAGACGTACGTGAGCTGCTTGATCGGTCTCCATGGTCCAGCCACCCGTTGGCGCAGAGCTTAACCAGCCAAAGAAAGAGTTAATATTGCTCTAACCAAGTGTAAAACGTTTTAAACATTTACAAAAACGTGTTAACGATTACACTCCTGCGAAACATTTACACTAGCAGCAATGAAGAATACATTTCGTTACTGCTACTGTGTGTGGTTGAGCTCTATGCCACCAGGTGGCTGCACCGTGCAGACCGTTCACATTTGCGCTTCTGTTCATCCCCTGAAACGACACGCAAGGGGACATGGCCAGGCCCTGTCCCTTTTGCGCTTGCGTTTACCCTAATACCGGACTCGCGAAATGCTATTGCGTTAGTAATCTTCCGGTGTAAAGTGACGGCCACAATCGCACAAATCCTGGCGCCGATCGGATAGCGGCAGTCCGATGCGCTGCAGCCAGTCCGTTCGTCTACTTGCTTGCAGAGGGACACGATGTCGCAGCTTGACACATTGCCAGTCACTACGTTTGCAGTCCACAACGCCAGGCACGTACCCAAGGGGGGCCCGGCGGGGCCCGGCCCCCCCCCCCCCCCCGAAATTACGACGCATACCCCCCCTCCCACCCCCACTTCTCACATACATTCCTAAAGCGCCGCCAAATCAATGTTGAGACTTGACAGCTATTCGGCGGTCAACATTTTGCTGCCTTTCTCACTCCTTTTGGATGGCGGTAGTTTTCGGCGTCTTCTGGGACATGAAGGCCAGTTTCGTCATCAATTCGGTGCCCGCGCGATTAACTCGGGATGCATTCAACTGTCACCGTCTATTCAATGGTCACGCACATTGTTGTTGCTTCGTTAGTTCAACCTTCTTCGTTTACACTGATCCAGGGACCAGGAAAAGGATTCAGTTCGTGGTCAGCTGGTCTGTATGCACGTGGAACGAGCTGCGGTCAGAGAAAATGCCAATTGCGTTTAACTCTTCTTTTTGTTTCATTATTTTCTCGAGTGACGGCTCGCCGCGACGCTGACAGATCCTCGGAACCATACACCCGTGATATGGGTTAGATAAGGTGGAAAATAAAGTAATGCAGGACAGCGTCGATCATCAAACCCTGCAATAACCCTTAAACTCATAGGCAATATGACTGTCACACGTTAACTCGTCTGGTTCTTCCCTAATTGTACGCCTATTTTATGCCAAAATTGCTAACTGGAAACAAGAGTCGCAAGGATTTGAGAAATTAAGCGATCTACTAAGGGAGAGAGCCAAGGCAACATCCAAACAGGGACGAAAATCGAAAATTAACAAATTTAACCGTTGTTTATGAAAATATTTATGGATCAATATCTTTTTATTTAAATAGGAAGTAGAGAGAATGCCGCTGAAAGTGGAGGACAATTCCGGGTGTTCTGAATGACGCTTCTACAGTTATCATTCGAGCCGCATAACGTAGCCACTTCTCTGCTGTACTTATGTAGGTGCTTTTCTAACTTTTTGTGGTGGGCGCAGTAGGTGTAGAATCACAGCTTCTTGCTCCATACGTGGTTGTACGCAACTGGCGGCCACGCATCGTAACGTAACTTCCCAAATAACAATACGAGTCGGTTGTGGCACTTAACTTGTTAGAGCAGTAAACGAGAGACCCAAAAGAACTGTGATTGTTGCGCAAACATATATTTCTGTACAATTCTTCCGGAGCTAATTAAAAAAGCGCTACTATATAGTCGGATACAACTTAAGTCTGCAATGAAGCCCCGCCCATGCCCTCATAACCGTCAGCCACTGTTCCTCTGCGAGGTTGCAAATAATTCGTACTTCAAGCTTTTTCTGTTACCCAAATAAGGCGGTAACTACAAAAATAAAATTATTAGCGCGTAATGTTATGCTTTTCCCTTAGCCTATTATAGTGGAATGGCGAATGCCCAATTCTTTTTTGAACTGAAATAACATGCTTGCTTCGCTACAACTATTTGTTGTGAAGTTTCACTTCAGTTGGCAGCGAAATTTCATGAATAATATGGGTTCAGCAGTGAAATGAACTGCATCGCAGACTTTTAAGAGTCATATGCTCAGACTCCATACTGCATGCTCAGACTCCATGCTCAGTCCATGTCTGTTGCACACCTGATTGCTTCCACCGATGAAAAGACTCTTCAAGAACAGCAGACGCTCCGGAGGCATCAAGTACGACGCCATTTTGAAAAGGCTGCATGACGATGGTTTTGTTTGCTTCTGTGATTGGCTGGCGGAGTAACACAAATTAGCACGGTCCGTGTGCCTTTCTTGCCAACTCCTGTTCTTTTTAAGTTCTATTCTACTAAAGTAATCTTAATTTTACACTTTCGCTTCTTTACTTGTTCTTGACAGTGTTCTTCCCGCGCTTCTTTCCAGCGCGAGTCCATTTGACGTGCTTCTTTGTTTGCCAAGGAAAGGAGAGGTGTATCGCACAGGCGTATACCTGTCAGATACACCTTATTTTATTTCTCTTTTGTGGGTTTACGCGTTTTTGTGGCGAATGGTGGGCGTTATTCACATTTGTGCTAGTAAAGGTACACCCCCCCCCCCCCATTTGCATAGAAAAGTTACCTTGGCTTGGGCCACCCCCCCCCCGAAAAAAAAATCCTGCGTACGTGCCTGCACAACGCAACAAAGTCTAATCATAGCGCTCGCGAGAAGACAGACCGACACTGACGGCGGAGCTCTCGTCAAAGACGGAGCACATTGTAACACAAGCAGACGGCACTTGTTATGTGCCGGAAGTGCTTAAGTGTACTGAAAAATATTTCTTGTGCATTCCCTTTATGTTACTTTCTTTTTATAAAAACAAATTAACTAACATTTCAACTATTAAGAACATCATTTGTTTACAATAAAGTTGGAAAAATTATTGATCACGTGCCCTGGTCAGCCAATCCAATAGCTCGCCCCACTGACGTCATATGGGTGATTTCCGTCATATGGGTAGGGGCGGCTTAAAATTCCGCCGCGCAGTGTGCTGCAATCGGCAGCGATGTGCATATTTAAAACCTTATAATAAATTACAAGCTTTACGCAGAGCACTTAGATGCATCAATTAATTATCAGAAGGACCTACTCTAACGACTCAGTACGTTTGTAGAAAATCGTCAAAATCGTTTCAGGGTCCATTTAAGCGCCTTATGGAACATGTATGCACTTGGGTAATGGTCGCACTTTTCTTTACTATCTTGGTGGGGTGCAGTCACAAAATGTGTACACCCTTTAATATCACTCAGTCATCATTCACTGCTTTAAGAAGAAAAATGAAAAGTTAGCTTGACATGAATAACCTCTTTTAAACAACATAATTACATAATGCTCTCATTAACTGAAATGTTTCTACCAGCATATCACTTCCTTTTTCTATGGCAATAATTTTATCTTCTAGTTCATGTGTAGTGGTCCATAGGTAAAGCTTCGTCACAATTTGACAGTAACGACTGGCTGCAAAAACCACGATTTTGCACACTTATGTTTGTCTGCTACCAAAGAAGCACATGGATCAAACTTCTCATGTTTTGTTGCTTCAAATCGTGTACATACAATCACAGGGACATGAATCATAACATGAAACCTGCCAACAATCAACAATTAAATAGTGAGCCTTTTCTTTACAATATGATCTCAGCTTCTGAAACTGTTACACACAATGCAGTTCATGGCAGCATGAAACCACAGAGTGCCTGCACAGATGGTATCACACTGAAAAGGCTGCTGTGATGAGCAGACCAGATGATTACACATGCACTGGGCTTGGAAAGCAGATGTCAATTAGTAAAGCTGACAGTTTTCTACGGCCATATAGTTAACAGCAACAATTAACAGTAATTAACAGCAGTCTTAACTATGAAAACTTAAGACCCTCAAACTGAAACCACTCCCAACTGAAAAATTTGTTAAAATAAAATCAAGTGTATGTTTAGAAATTATACGTTGTTCTCTATGACTGGCCCCTCCAAACTTGTGTCTGTGCATCAAATCCAGTCTATGGATGGCAGCAGCCATCACGAAAGTGCCCAGCCTGCTTCCAGCTGGCATGGTGTGACCCCAATGTATAGTAAGTGCTTGTAAGGAGTAAAGCTGTCATAAGAAAGTGATGGCACGGTTGTGTTCTCAATTACCGCAGTGGACTCCTGTGCCTTTAAGCAGGCCAACGGGGAGCTTCATCATGAGGGTGGTTAACGGCAGATGCAACAAGGAAAAGCCGCATCTAGCTTGTAACAGTAAGTGAGTGAAATATAGAAATTATAAGCAGCATTATTTATTTATCACTGTACGGGAACCCTCCTAAAAAAAAAAAAAAAAAAAAAGAAAAGAAAGATATATATCTTCAAATATGTATGGCCTCACACTCACATGTGCAGGTCATAAATACCAGGTTCTCTAGCCGAGTGCCATCCATGCGGTATAACCGAGCTCAGATTGGTCCACCTTGACTGACCAAGTAGGGCACCACTGTAGGTTAAATGAGGCGTACAACTCCTGCGGGACCCGCCGTGGTTGCTCAGTGGTTATGGTGTTAGACTGCTGAGCACGAGGTCGCGGGATCGGACCCCGACCACGGCGGCCGCATTTCGATGGGGGCGAAATGCGAAAACACCCGTGTACTTAGAATTAAGTGCACGTTAAAGAACCCCAGGTGGTCGAAATTTTCGGAGTTCTCCACTACGGCGTGCATAATCAGAAAGTGGTTTTGTCACGTAAAACCCCATAAATTAATTTTTAATTTAACTCCTACGGGGACGGTAGAGTATCCGTCTCCAGTGCAAGAGGACCGTGATTCAAATCCCGGTGCCGCGCTATTCTCCACCGGAAAATACAAAAAAAAAAAAAAAACCGTGTGTTGAGAAAATTGCACAAACAGGCCTGGAGTGCGGCCTGATCCCGGTGACCAGAACCGGTAACGCACTCTCTCACCAGAGCAGGCTTGGCCACCCTGGTGCAGTACTTGGTCACAACCTCCTATATGAATACAACAATCGAACCCCGGCCCTCAGTCCCCAGCAGCCGCGAAGCAACTGACCACGGCGGCGGTCAGATCTGTGACGCTGCAGAGGGTGCTAAGAATACCTGGCTCCGGACAGGCCGCCATTGGAATCTGAACCTGGCAACGTTTAACGTTAGAACGCTATCTAGTGAGGCGAGTCTAGCAGTGTTATTGGAGGAATTAGAGGGTAGTAAATGGGATATAATAGGGCTCAGTGAGGTTAGGAGGACAAAAGAAGCATATACAGTGCTAAAAAGCGGGCATGTACTGTGTTACCGGGGCTTAGCGGAGAGACGAGAACTAGGAGTCGGATTCCTGATTAATAAGGAAATAGCTGGTAACATACAGGAATTCTATAGCATTAACGAGAGGGTGGCATGTCTTGTTGTGAAACTTAATAAGAGGTACAAAATGAAGGTTGTACAGGTCTACGCTCCTACATCTAGTCATGATGACCAGGAAGTCGAAAGCTTTTATGAAGACGTAGAATCGGCGATGGGTAAAGTCAAAACAAAATACACTATACTGATGGGCGACTTCAATGCCAGGGTAGGCAAGAAGCAGGCTGGAGACAAGTCAGTGGGGAATATGGCATAGGCTCTAGGAATAGCAGAGGAGAATTATTAGTAGAGTTTGCAGAACAGAATAATATGCGTATAATGAATACCTTTTTCCGCAAGCGGGTTAACCGAAAGTGGACGTGGAGGAGCCCGAATGGTGAGACTAGAAATGAAATCGACTTCATACTCTGCGCGAACCCTGGCATCATTCAAGATGTAGACGTGCTCGGCAAGGTACGCTGCAGTGACCACAGGATGGTAAGAACTCGAATTAGCCTAGACTTGAGGAGGGAACGAAAGAAACTGGTACACAAGAAGCCAATCAATGAGTTAGCGGTAAGAGGGAAACTAGAGGAATTCCGGATCAAACTACAGAACAGGTATTCGGCTTTAACTCAGGAAGAGGACCTTAGTGTTGAAGCAATGAACGACAATCTCATGGGCATCATCAAGGAGTGCGCAATAGAAGTCGGTGGTAACGCCGTTAGACAGGAAACCAGTAAGCTATCGCAGGAGACGAAAGATCTGATCAAGAAACGCCAATGTATGAAAGCCTCTAATCCTACAGCTAGAATAGAACTGGCAGAACTTTCTAAGTTAATCAACAAGCGTAAGACAGCGGACATCAGGAACTATAATATGGATAGAATTGAACAGGCTCTCAGGAAAGGAGGAAGCCTAAAAACAGTGAAGAAGAAACTAGGAATAGGCAAGAATCAGATGTGTGCGTTAAGAGACAAAGCCGGCAATATCGTTACTAATATGGACGAGATAGTTCAAGTGGCTGAGGAGTTCTATAGAGATTTATACAGTACCAGTGGCACCCACGACGATAGTGGAAGAGAGAATAGCCTAGAGGAATTCGAAATCCCACAGGTAACGCCAGAAGAAGTAAAGAAAGCCTTAGGAGCTATGCAAAGGGGGAAGGCAGCTGGGGAGGATCAGGTAACAGCAGATTTGTTGAAGGATGGTGGTCAGATTGTTCTAGAGAAACTGGCCACCCTGTATACGCAATGCCTCATAACCTCGAGCGTACCGGAATCTTGGAAGAACGCTAACATAATCCTAATCCATAAGAAAGGGGACGCCAAAGACTTGAAAAATTATAGACCGATCAGCTTACTGTCCGTTGCCTACAAAGTATTTACTAAGGTAATCGCAAATAGAATCAGGAACACCTTAGACTTCTGTCAACCAAAGGACCAGGCAGGATTCCGTAAAGGCTACTCAACAATAGACCATATTCACACTATCAATCAAGTGATAGAGAAATGTGCAGAATATAACCAACCCTTATATATAGCTTTCATTGATTACGAGAAAGCGTTTGATTCAGTCGAAACCTCAGCAGTCATGGAGGCATTACGGAATCAGGGTGTAGATGAGCCATATGTAAAAATACTGGAAGATATCTACAGCGGCTCCACAGCCACCGTAGTCCTCCACAAAGAAAGCAACAAAATCCCTATAAAGAAAGGCGTCAGACAGGGAGATACGATATCTCCAATGCTATTCACAGCATGTTTACAGGAGGTATTCAGAGGCCTGGAGTGGGAAGAATTGGGGATAAAAGTTGATGGAGAATACCTTAGCAACTTGCGATTCGCTGATGATATTGCCTTGCTTAGTAACTCAGGAGACCAATTGCAATGCATGCTCACTGACCTGGAGAGGCAAAGCAGAAGGGTGGGTCTGAAAATTAATCTGCAGAAAACTAAAGTACTGTTTAACAGTCTCGGAAGAGAACAGCAGTTTACGATAGGTAGCGAAACACTGGAAGTGGTAAGGGAATACATCTACTTAGGGCAGGTAGTGACCACGGATCCGGATCATGAGACTGAAATAACCAGAAGAATAAGAATGGGTTGGGGTGCGTTTGGCAGGCATTCTCAAATCATGAACAGTAGGTTGCCACTATCCCTCAAAAGGAAAGTGTACAACAGCTGTGTGTTACCAGTACTCACATATGGGGCAGAAACCTGGAGGCTTACGAAAAGGGTTCTGCTGAAATTGAGAACGACGCAACGAGCTATGGAAAGAAGAATGATGGGTGTAACGTTAAGGGATAAGAAAAGAGCAGATTGGGTGAGGCAACAAACGCGGGTAAACGACATCTTAGTTGAAATCAAGAAAAAGAAATGGGCATGGGCCGGACATGTAATGAGGAGGGAAGATAACCGATGGTCACTAAGAGCTACGAACTGGATTCCAAGAGAAGGGAAACGTAGCAGGGGGCGGCAGAAAGTTAGGTGGGCAGATGACATTAAGACGTTTGCAGGGACAACATGGCCACAATTAGTACATGACCGGGGCAGTTGGAGAAGTATGGGAGAGGCCTTTGCCCTGCAGTGGGCGTAACTAGGCTGATGATGATGATGATGAAGCAGCATCAGCTCAGACATGCTTGAGAGCAGGCTACTTACACTCAGTTATAGTAATAAGTTGGAACAAATTATAAGTTATACAAAGTTATAACGAGACTGAGTGGGCTGCTCAATATTGCATCGAACTCACTGCATTAGTGTTCTGCTTCATGTCTCTCCATAAATATCTCAAAGTTTCTAAGCACCATGAGGTATATTGCAACAAGGGGTTTAAGTCTTAATTACTGCTTAATGAAGGCTGTTATAATCAGCAAAGCCCAACAAATATAAAAATGTATAACCTTGTCTTACACACATCTGTGTTTACCTAATGTTAATTCCCACAACTGCTGTAGATTTAACTTTATTAATAAGCAATTCTAGTCCACGAGACTGCAGTAAGCTTCTCTGCCATTCTTGCGATGAGCTACAGATCGCACTTCACAGGGAACTCCACTGTTGCACCACATGTGCTCCCTTATTTGCTACAGATTCTTTGAATGACAGCCCTGCAGTGTGTTGCATTGCCAACACGGTTTTCATGATTGCATCTTGCAGTATATTCTGTCATTGGATACCATCACATGTGGGTATTGCTGGCAATGAAAAGTCCCACTGACTGGCTTCTCAGACAAATGAAAACAGCAACCATCCAGAAGTATCCTGCCATCTTCACGATGCTCATCTGTCAAACCATCGCAAAATTCTCATACAGCACTGTGATTAACAACATTAAGCAACAAGGTCATTTCCTCCACATCCCAATGGCCGTGGTTTATCTCACTGCCTTTCGTGTTCATTGTCATGATGGTGTTCATTGTTATAATGCTACTCCCTCTTGTGAAATTATCACATGAGAATATTATGAACAGCAATTTGAGAAGATCATGTTGAGAAAACTTGCAAAAATGCTATAAAATCTGTCCAGAGTGTAAGAAACGACAAATGTGAGTCCCGTCTTTCATGTTGCATGCACAGACCTTGTAACACTACCACTTGTCAACCTCAAGAATGTGGCCCCTAGGCCAAAAAGGTTCGAGAGTCTTGCTCCACATATATTATATTCTGGGGTTTTACGTGCCAAAACCACAATTTGATTATAAGGCACACTGTAGTGGGGGAACTCCGGATCAATTTTGACCACCAGGGGATCTTTAAAGTGCCCCCAATGCAAGGGACATGGCCGTTCTTGCATTTCGCCCCCATCGTAATGCGGCCGCCATGGCCGGGATTTGATCCCGTGACCTCGTGCTTAGCAGCGCAACACCATAGCCGCTAAGCCACCGCGGCGGGTAGTCTTGCTCCATGATTAGCAACAAAAGTTGTATTATTTGAATATTATTATTATTAAATTATGATTTGAATTATTACCACTCTTTTAACAGTTCCATACTGTCATCATCATTGCCATCACATAAAATCATTACTTTCCCAGATTTGAAGATTCCTCAGACTCTAGTGAGTATTTGCTTCCCTAAACTAATTACTGCTAACTGCTGTCTGAAACTCACAATAAGTACACAAAGCATGTGAGGTCATAGCCACTTGTACATACTCGAAAATCTCTCAAATCTCCTAGCTGCAAGGTACTTCTGAAAATGTTAAGAAAGTCCTCCAGGTAAAGACATCAATTTTCTAGCTGATAACTGCCACTTCTTATCGAGTTTCTACTTCTGCCTTCTTCTGCCTAGAGTTTTCGAAGAGCTTAGTCTACTCCCAGGGTTCACAAAGTGATTCTTCACAACCAACATTCCAGAGCTCTGTTCTGACATTCTTTATCTACTGTGCATTATTCTGCGCAGCTCGGGGAATCCCCCTCGGCTCTGAGCAACACACGTCTGATGTAATGACTTTCACCACATTGGCACAGCCAATTATTACGGCAAACAGATGAACAAATGGGCACACTAAGCCCAGTTTTTAGCTCTTAACAAGCGCTCACAGTAAATGTGACTGTATTGATGATATTAGCTGATTTCCATCAAGTATGCCATGTATATTCTTTCGAAGAACACAGCTGTAAATTCATAATAAGCAACGCAACGGCATATATGCAAAAAAAAAAGTGTAATCTGCCGTGAATACATCATTCTCTGCTCAGATTACCTAGAGTTACTATTCATTCCATAACAACAATAGCTACCTCACATTATAGTATAAAGATATTTGGTAGTAAAAGTTTGATACTTTCACCTACCGAGACAGTCACTTTTCCTTGAAATATGTACTCCTTGTACCTAGAGCTTGGTTGATGGTTCACTCCTGATGACAGCAAAACTAAGCTGCTCCCAATGCAGATAAGGAAGTGTGCCAGGTTTCCCATCACATCCTAAAAGAGGGACACTTGTCAATAAGCATGCAGCAGCAAGCTTTTTGAAGACAGCACAGCTAGCTAGTAGCAGTGAAGTTGAGAAATGCTTGTTTAAACCGCTATTTCAACTCGCCATTGTGCACAAGGTTATTACTCTGGGCAGAACCATAAATAGCCAGCAGAGAATTATCATCACCAAAATCAAGCCCTCTTACCCGGAGGTTGTGGCATTTTGCTTGAGTGTATCTAACCTGACACACCATAGGAGGCGACTGCTTGTGCATGTTATTCAATTTTTATTTTCAAGGTTGAGAAGTTAATAAAGATGACATATCTTATTATGAACCTTCTTCATTGCTGTTAATGCCACGTAACATGTCACTACAATGCCAAAGAGTTGTTCAAATAAAAATTATTTTAATTTGCATTTCAAGGCAATGCAAATGAGACTCCTCTGTTGGCTCTGCACACAAACTGTTCACCAAAAATGCATCACTTTTGTTAGATTTGTAAGGCACACACAGCCAAGGCTAAAGATAATAGCACCAACCTGAAAGTCAAATTTATGAAAGAAGTAACCATCACACATATACAAAATGACGATAGAATAAGACAAAAGTAAATTTAAAAGAGAACACTTACTAAAAGGGATTTTGACAGAGCCAGTGCTGTGGCACCTGAGAGAACGCAGCAGAGGAACAAGAGACCATTCATCATGAGTGCACTGAAATTGCCCAAGATGAACAGCGTCTCATCTGTTGTGCCCAAGAAGCCCCAGGAGACACCCCTGTAAGATGGGTTGCAGTACTCCAGCATTAGCTGTATGCACAACACGTTCAGTGCCTGCAATTGAAAGAGGACCAAGGCAATCAATAATCTTTTATTTAGAACCATCACTTGGGCATGAACAATGTTCTCCCTCTTTTATTTTCTTTATGAAGGCCAAGTGACACTCAGGGGCGGGACACACATTTTTGGCTCGATTCTTTTACAGTAAATATTTGCATGCTTTGGCAAAATGAACAAAGCTCTTTGAAATTATTTTTTCTCTTGCATCATTTTACTTCAAAGTAGAGGAGTGAGAGGGCACAAGGCACAATGCTTATTTGCAGTGACTCTCTACTGCAGTGTTTTGTCAGAAAGTATAATTTGTGCAGACATGCAGTTTAAAGAAATAATTTATTTTCTTGCTTAAGCTCCTAAAAGAATGAAAAATAGAGAGCAGTGGAAAAGTAAATGTCATGGAGATATCTGAACTATTACTTGCTAACATCCAAGGAAAAGCAACCTGTGAGTAACCCGGTTGTTCTTTCCAGAAAAGTGTTCATTACCTCTAATCTTTATTTGCCAACCAAACATACAAGTGGCGAAGGTAAGCAGAACACAGCAAGAATAACAGGAGAATGTAACAAGCATCATGTCAATTGTAGCACTTTTGTGCTGGAAGCAAGCTCAGGGTTCTGCTAGTTGTGGCTTTGGAAGTGAAACTATACATACACAAAATGGAGCCTTGTGCATAAGTATTAGATTGACTTCTGGTGAAAAGCATTGCTTACGTGTTGGCATGCTCCAACAAAACCAGTAGAACCAGTAGAACCAGGTCAACACAGTAGAAGCACAATGCACCGCACATGCATCTTCTAAACAAGCAGGTGGCACCAAAAGTGCACTTTTACACTTCACACATGTGCAGTAGTAGTTTTTTCACAAGCTACCCACTGCAACAGATGTGTTCCTGATAAGAAGTGCACATTAGAGGAGCCAATGACACAGGAGTTAAAATACTTACACAAGTGTACGGCTACATTTGCTGCACGATAACAACATGAGTCATAATAGACTATTTACTGTACACTTCTATTTAAACAATATAATTCTATACCGAACTATTGCACTCTTTACAATATCACAGTCAATAGTTAGAGCTTCTGCACTCTGCACTGTACTCATCTGCACAAGAGATGATAAATGGAGGGCTGCAAAGAGCAGTTGCAGGTTAGATTATAATGGGTCATGGCTTTGTACTATGGAAATCGCATTGTATATAAGGTGCCACTAAAGCTCCTTTATCTTTTGCCAAGATCTATGATGCTTACTTATCAAGTTAGGACTGTGAAAGTACAATCTTATTTGTGTTAATAATACATTTGCACTATTCATGTACACATAAAGCCAAAACAGAGTAGAAGTGAAAATTACCACTTGTGGCTTTAGTGGTAACCAGTCACCTGTAATTATAACTGCAATTCTATTCATATGCTACAGTAATTAGTGAGTTTAGAAGAGTGAGCATGGCAGTCATTTTAGCGGTATTTGGAAATGCAAGTCCTGTTATGTTCATCTGCCAACTTAGTATACCAGACTTTGTTTGAATAGACGGCAAAATAGAAGAGAGAGCCATGAAGTTACTGGCACAAAGGATCTCACTTGCAAGAGACAAAAGGGAGACACACAGCACAAGCAATTGCAAACTAAAGCAAACTAGAAAATGGCAACTTGTAAGTAGCCTACCCAGCAACAACCTTAATAAATTCAGTACAAACTTTGACCATAAAACTACACTGCAGCTGCCCTATGTACCACCATGCTCCAAAACAATAGTTCTCAAGGGAAGCCAATATTCAAAGAAGTCTGCCTCTGCTGTGATATCGAGGAAAAGAGCAAACTGACTAGCACATCTATACAAATTCTCTTAGAGTTGGACATCAATGTATCTATCACAGCATTATTACATTGTCGCCAACTACAGTGGCTTGCATAGGACAAGCTTCAGCTCACTGCCTATGTTCCAATGAGTGGATTTGCTGACCAGCCAGGATCCCTTTGTTAGGGTAAGGCTCAGACCTTGCCTAACTACCACTTCTTATAAGCTCTTGCATGCACTTCCTATTGTTTTTGGATCAGTTTTTCAATTCTGTGTAAAAGCAACAGTATTCATGACATTAATTTGGTCTTGGTAGAATGGTGTCACAAACATGAGATGTGGAAGAGGAATCCATTAGACGGGAAAATTCCGAATGACTACAGCCACTTGTACAAACCGTAATGGCATGCCTAAAACCTACAGTGAAAAGTGGCCGTACACGAGATATTGGTGGCATACCACCAGCACCAAGTACGCATCGTGCACAAATTAAACGCATAATTAAAGCATATTGACCAAGCATCTTAATTCAGTAGTATGCAACTGTAATAAATATATATATATATATATATATATATATATATATATATATATATATATATATATATATATATATATATATATATATATATATATATATATATATAAACCGAGAAGAAATGGGGTTAACAGAGGGGCTAAATTTTTATTAGTCATATCATAAGAAGCCAACAAACACTGACACCAAGGACAACATAGGGCAAATTACTTGTGCTCAATAGATGAAATAAAGAAACAATAAATTAATGGAAATTAAAGTGGATGAAAAAACAACTTGCTGCAGATGGGAACCGAACCAAAAGCGAAGGTTGTGGGTTCGGTTCCCACCTGCGGCAAGTTGTTTTTTCATCCTCTTTAATTTCCATTAATTTATCGTTTCTTTATTTCATTTATTAAGCACAAGTAATTTCCCCTATGTTGTCCTTGGTGTCAGTGTTTGTTGGCTTCTTATGATATGACTATATATATAAAGGAAAGAAAGCAAGATCATGATAACGAGCTTCGTATCGCGTCTTTCGGAATAGTTATACTTAGTGCGCTTCGAAACAGCGGTATACTGGTGTCACAAGGGCACTTTCGAAAGTATGCCGAGTGACCGGAATATGAAATTTACGAAACGTGTTCGCTATGTCAATAAAGCAATAAAATATTCTCGTTTTGCACCTTAACATGCTTAAATTAAACTGGGATAGGCAGGCTCTCTCACCCAATCATGATGAGTTGAAAAAGAGTTTGTAGGATCAGGTCCACCGGGAACACAGCTCAACATTGTTAACATACAACAGTCTCCACTCGTAACGAAAATAGTTAAACGAGGAAAGAAACGGCTGCGCGGTTATATGCTGAAGGCGGAAACAAGCGTGAAAATACTTTCCTTACGCTCATAACGCAGTATAGACTGCATTTACTTGAAAGTCAGGTGAGCGATAAGAGCAATAATGATTACCATTTCTATAAGTTTAAGCACTCCAATCAGGCTGAAGCAGTAGCGGTAGTTCAGCCCCAACATGGACTGCAATGTTGTATTCCCGTTCGATGAGACGGGAAGTAGTGGCTTGTTGATGCTGTCCATAACGGTCACTACGCTCTACACTTTCGAACTTGCAAACGTAAGCATGATTCATGCCTGCTCCACATGACAGCCCACGCCGAACAAACACAGCAACGCGTTTCGCCGCGAACACGCTTCGTATGCACAAGTGGAAGGCATCAAGATCAGTCGCAGTTTTCGCTGAAGGAGCGTCAAATTTCTATTTATATTGATCACGTAACGACACATTATCAAATGATTACGTTGCGCAATCGGCAGGCGATGCAACGAGGCCGTCTACGACGCTCAACCAAGCAAAAATAAATCGAAGACGTTAAAATAAGACAACGGTAACAAGACGTTATATTGAAAGGCGACGTGCCTATAGCTAAAGCTTTCACGGCGACGTACTTATCAGGAAACCACAATGTTGTAAAATCCGTACGAGTTTTTCATAGGTGTCAGTTTAACGTAACAAAACGTAAATTAGATTTTTAAAAAAATTCTTTCAGCTCCCTCAGATTACGCAAACCCACGGCGCGTAAACAAAACCAAGTCTCGAAGGCCATAATTTTGCGTACAGCAGGCGCCGTAAGCGGCGTGTAACCGCCTTGTTTTGAACATAAATGGTAACAAATGTGTGACTAGCTGTGCTGACGGGCTCAAGGTAATTCACCACAGACGCTGTTTTATTGCTATCGCAATAGACAGTGTCCAAAACCCGACGTCTATGACGTGTTTTGGCTCCCAAATTCGCTTCCGCCGCATTCAACCACCAAAGACATAGCCTTTAAGATTCGCATTTTAAATCCAGAGGGCACAACCCTACGGTGATGTGTGTGGCGGACGGACGTGTTCTTCCAGGGCATAGAGTTTCATATTAGTATTTAGAAACTCTATGTTCCAGGGTTCTGTGGCGGCGACGAAAACATAAGTTTTTTGTGCATGCTTTCAGCTTCCTTTCTTTTTTCATTTGCTGAATTTTTTAGCCTTTAAATAACAAATGGCTAGTTTTCTTCTTTTCTTTTTTCTCTCTCTGTTTTTTTTTCGTGTGCACGGGTGTGTTTCGTGTATATTTGGTTTTGCAGAGCATCCTTTCGCGCCACGTGTTTTACCACGTGAAACCGTGTTGAACGTTAAACCCTTTAAATCGTAGTCTGGAAGTCGCAAGGCTATTAGCTATTATAGTGGGGTTTTTTCTTCTTCTTATAGTGATTTTATTGTGTATGCAGAGGTATCGGGAATATTGCTTTGGTAGGACAGCGAGAGCGTGGCCGCGTGGTTGAACACGTGCGAACACGTGTCATACCTTAAGTCTGTGCGGCATTTATTGCTTCTAAAACATTGGTGATAATTAATTTGCGGGATTTTAAGGATTTAGATTCTGTGCGTATAGCCCTTTGCTAGAAGGCGCGTGCTCTGAAAACTTCGGTGTTTGCATTAGAGAAAGGTAAGACCAACGCATGGCAAAAAAGACGGTAAAGCGTGCAGTGTGCGGGGGGGAGGGGGGTCCCTAAAGGTAGACGAGGGAAAGGATGAGAATGGAGAGGAACTTGAGTCAATCGGCAGACACTGTGATGTCGATGCTAGGCTAAAGAAAATTGAGCATTTCCAGCATGAAGTTGTAAAACAGGTCGAAGAGGCCAAAAATGAGCTAAATATGGAGCGTGATGCACGGAAGGTAGCGGAAAAAAGACTTCAAGGAGCTGAGGAAACGCTGAACAGGGCAGGGCCGCCATTATGAACTAGAATGGTCGTGACAATGGAACTTAGTCTCCCGACGTGACAAGAGTGAGTGTTAGCAAAGCACGTGAAATGCGTGCAACGTGGGAATGGGGTAGCTGGAAGGAGCGGCACATACCTTGAGGCCGCCACATAAAAAAAGTAGCAACGTATTGCGTGCTGCTTAAGCGACGTAAGCGACGTGTGACCGCCTTTTTATTAACACACATGGTAACAAATGTGTGACTAGCTGTACTGACAGGCTCAAGGTAATTCACCACTGACGCTGTTTTATTGCGATGGCAATAGACAGTGTCCAAAACCCGACGTCTATGACGTCGGACTTGACAAGGGGTGAATGCCCCTTGTCAAGTCCGAATCACGCAGGAAAGGATGAAAAAGGGAAGCAGGGAGAGGCCTCGGTAGTAGAAGAGAGTTAAAGGGTGATTATCGCCGGCGACTCGCACCTGGCTAGGTGCTCACAAGCAATTGTGGAAAGGGTGAAAAGCGATATAAGAGTGGCGGTATGGACATTTCCAGGGCGGACACTGAGTTCTGTCATGGAGCGAGCAAAAGCAAAGCTCGCGGAAAATGCCCACGGACGCAACCTTGTCGTAGTAGCAGGTGGGCTAAATGACTTCTTAAACAGAAAAGGGACAGGACTAGCCCTGTGCTTGGCAAAGGGGGTAGATGAACGTTAGCAGTGTGTTCAAAGGGGCTGGTTGGTTCATCATTACAATAGAACAGAAACTGCGCGATACATGACGAGCGAGTAAAGAGCGCAGGACAGAGCGCTGACTAGCAACCAAATGCTTTATTTGCAGAAGCAACATATAAAGACATCATTGAAAATGACATGAAAGAAGAAGAAGGATAAGCGTTAGCCACGGAGATAATCATGTTCTTCTGTTGATAGCGTGAGGGACGCAGAACAGACGCATGCGTCGCCACTAGTGAATATGCAAAAGGCCTCAAAGATTTCCCGCGCGCGCTGTCCACTATATCTTTCAATTACTTCGCACTTCTTAAAGATCGGAGTGCAACCACACTTGTTACAGCGGGCAGCCAGGTGACTGTACGTGTTTCCTTTTAGTGAAGCGGCATGCTCGTGCAGGCGTGCATTAATGATAGGTACAATTTAACGTCAAATCGGTAAGGTTTCACATCAAATCACCACTCTCGTATTGGACTAAACGGTAAACAAATTACCCATTCGCCATCATCTCTGCTAATTATCGTCAGTGAAAGTAAACAACACATTAAGCTTCACTAAAATATATTCCCACAATGCGTGGGATCCGCATATTTTCCGTAGAATGGATCCGTTCGCTGTTCACCGGCCACTGCCGGAGCACACATGCTGAAGCCGTTCTGGCGAATCGTGGCGCAATTTCAATGAAAAGCAGTAGAAAAAATGTTTAAAAGATAGACGAATACCAGACAGTTGGCGACAAAGTAGAATGAATTTAATTTATAAAGGTAAAGGGGAGAAAGATAGGATTCACTCGTATAGACCGTTGACCATTACATCGGTATACAGGTCAGCAATGCAGGCAATCGAATTAAAGCTGCAAGCATGGGCAGAGAATAATGGCATTTTGGGAGAACTTCAGGATGGCTTCAGAATAGGCAGGCGTCTGGATGATAACTTATTTGTTCTTACTCAGTGTACTGAAATATCAAAAGTAGAAAGGACACCGTTATATGGAGCCTTCTTTAGACATTACAGGAGCGTACGTATGACTTCTAGCGCTCGTCCCGTGTTCCTCCTTCGTCCTTGTGTCATTCTTGCGCTATGTATCCAAGTTTGTGCGTATGACAACGTAGACTGCAACATTCTGTGGGATATTCTGGAAGTGGAAGGCTTAGGTGACGACTGTCTACAGCTTTTGAAATAGTTTACCGAGAAAATGCCGTTTGCATTGAATGGGAAGGGATGAGGAACGAGGAGAAAGTTGATATCAACAAGGGACTGAGGCAGGGGTGCCTTTTATCCCCACTGCTGTTTGGGATGTAACTGGTGAGGATGGAGAGGGCGCTAGAAGGAAGTAATATCGGGCTTAATCTCTCATACAAACAGGTGGGTACAGTAGTAAAGCCGCAGCTTCCAGGTTTATTTTATGCGGAAGACATTGTGTTGCTAGCTAACAAGCAAAGTGATTTGCAACGTCTGGCTAATATCTGTGGACAGGAGGGCAACAATTTAGGTTTGAAATGTAGTGTTAGAAAATCAGGTGTTATCGTATTCAATAAAAACAGTGAACAGACAGTGGCAATACAGGGCCAGGATATACCTCGGGTAACAGAATATAAACACCTTGGTATATGGATAAACGAAGGCAATAAATATATGGAAACACAGGAAAAACCAATTACAGAAAAACCAATTACAGTGAAGGAGAAGAGAAATGCAGCCATAATGAAGCACAGAGCTATGGGGATACGATAAGTACGAGGTGCTCCGGGGTATGTGGAAAGGTGTAATGGTTCTAGGACTCACATTTGGAAATGCGGCTGTTTGCTTAAAATCAGGGGTACCACAGGACTCGATGGCAACCAAAGGTCAGTGGGACGCCTCGCATTGGGCGCTCACGGAAATACTACAAATGAAGCTGTGCAGGGTGATATGGGCTGGACAAGTTTTGAAGTGAGGGAAGCTCACAGTAAAATTGATTATGAAGAACGACTGAGGGATATGGCAGAAAGTAAATGGGCTGGGAGAGTGTTGAGGTATTTCTACAGGAAAAAAACATTGATTCACAGTGGAGAAAAATAACTAGGACGCTTACCAGCAACTATGCGGCCTGTATGGTGAGGAACACAGCAACAAAGAACGTCCAGTGGAAAGTCAGAGAGGCTGTTCGAGATAATCTAATTTATGATAACTCAAAGGGAGCTCATTACTTTTCGAAGCGAGATCAGGATGCCTTAGAACGCGCACTTATAAGGCGAGATATAAGAAGTAAGAAGAAGCATGTGCTTGCTGCAGTAAAGCTAGGGGGACGATTGAGCATGTTTTATTAAAATGTGAAGATATCTGCCTAGCGGTCGGTTTGGGCACCACTGGCCTCCTTGAAACCCTTGGGGTCAGCGAGAGCAGGGAGAAAGTAAACATGTCCACAATAGAGATTAGTAAGAGGCGATTGGAAGATGGGTGGAAGTAGGGAAACGACAAACAATGGAGGCGTACAAAAACAAAGTTCACAATAGGGGTTCAGAAACTTTGGTTATAGGAATTCATCTTATTTTTTTTTAAACATAAGTAGGGCATTAGGCAATATAGTAACAAAGCTTGTGGGCTCAACCCACCGTCCTGTTCCAAAGGGGAAGCTCATAGCATTGATCTATCCATGGATTTGGACGCTCGAAGTTTCTCGGGGACATGGAGGAAGGAAAACGATGGGAGGTAGCATACCGCAACGCGATTGAAGCCAAACCTGGTGGCCCAACACGTGATCGCACGTCAAAGTGCGCGGTTTGTTTTAGCGTCCCCGCTCTGCAAGCAGAGCCACGGCAAGGCAGCTGAACAAGTGCCACCGAATAAAAGTTTCTGGCATAGTTACTGGGAACCAAACGTCTCACTCTCCTATCACGCCCTACACCAACTTTGTCTGCCTCTTTGACACAGCACGCCAACTAATATCGCATGCAGTCAGAAATAAGCACCCTGACAATCGTGTCACTACCGGCGTTCCACCCCGACCGCTACCAAAACTGGGACTGTCACGAGCCGATAGGTCCGTATTGCTCCGTCTCCGCATTGGCTGTGTCAGAACTGCGGAGCGGATTTCTCGCCATTCAGGCACTGTCAGTTCCGTCTGCCAGAACTGCGCTGCTGGAGTTGACGAAACACTCATTCGCATCCTCCTCGACTGCGCTGTTTACAGCTCAGCTCGTGAAACACTAATCGCCTCGTACCAACACCTAGGACTCCCCACAGCCCGTCCTGAGGATTTTATTTTCCCAGGTGTTTTTCATGTTTACTCAAGAGTCTTTGCTGCTATAATTGGGTTCCTTGAATCCTTTAACCTTTATACGCGGCTATAAGCCCCGTTTCATGCTTTGTTTTCTTATTTTTCACGGCCTTACGCTCGACCTCCTCCTTCCTTACTTCTCTTCACTCTTCTTATTCCCCTTCTCCGTGCAGTACTGTTAAGGTGACCTCCTAAGCGAGAGACAGTTACGGTACTGCACTTATATTTTCTTTTTCCCAATTTCAAAGTCACTTAGTAGTAGTAACGTCTCAGCAAAGCTCTATTCTTCTCCGTGATCTCGACGCAATAGGTCACGTGTTGGGCCACCACTGTGGCTTCACGGATCGTTCGCTTGCCAAGGCTGGCTGCGTGACGTAATGCTTCCTATTTTTTCCTTCCTTCATGCTCGGGGATCTCGACGCGCGCTCAGGGCGCCGTCGCCGCCATAACCCCGCTGAATGGGCTTGTAGAGAAGAAGCTCCGATTCAGCGGGGTCGCCCTCCCAAACACCAATATGATCACTGACCCTGTGACGCCGTCACCCTACACCTTCAAGATGACAGTCCTATCCCACACGCAGTGGCGTAGCAACAGGGGGGGCCGGGGGGCCGTGGGCCCCGGGTGCAAGGGGCCAGTGGGGGAGGGGGGGGTGTCATATACGTCTGAAGACATCCGAAAAGTGTCGATATCCTCGCCTTCCTCGACTACACCGGGGGGGGGGTGGGTGACAGAAGACCCATGGGCCCCGGGTGCCAGACGACCTAGCTACGCCACTGCCCACACGTCCCTAGTATCCGGGTCCTCGGTCTCACCATCTCTACCAACGGCTCCAACGCCTTGGCTCTCAACAAGATCTGTGCCCAATCTCAAAACACCCTACGCCTTCTTAAACATATCTCTAACCAACGAGGGGGACTCAAAGAAGAAAGCCTTCTCTGCCTCGTGCAGTCCTTTGTCATATGTCACATTACCCACGTTGCTGCGTACCTCAACTGGTACCGAGCTGAGCAAAACAAGCTCGACACCTTCATACGAGGGGTCTATAAGCAAGCAATTGGCCTCCCGCATTATACCAGCACTGAACTCTTGAACCAACTGGGAATTCACAACACCCTTGCCGAACTCACTGAAGCCCAACAACGCTCTCAGCTTGAATGGCTCACCCTTACTGAAACGGGACGCTTTGCAACAACAACAGGGCCCCAAACAATCGATCCCGACTGACATCCGTAGCTGGATCTACACAGACCCTATCCCTAGAAACATGCACCCTGAATATAATAGGGCCCGGAGCCAAGCTCGGGCCGGAGCTATTATAAAAGCCCTTGCTCACGTACCTGGCGTCACATTTGTTGATGCAGCCCAATATTCCTATGGCACACGATTTGTGGTCGTCGCCACACGCGATGGAGTCCTACACCACTCCTCCAGCGTCACTACCCCCACTGCCGAGATGGCTGAAGAAGTGGCCATCGCCCTGGCCACTCTAGATCCCACCTGTCACACCATTGTGTGTGACTCTGGCTCAGCCGTCACTAACTTCAGCAAAGGCCGTATTTCTCCTCAAGCTCTTCGCATCGTCTGCCAGGCACCACACTCTAAAGACAGCATGATCTCCCTGACATGGATTCCGGCCCATGCGGGCCCTGTCCACTCACACCTCCCCAGTCTCAACGAGGTCACCCACTCCATTGCGCGAGGCCTAGTCAACCGCGCCGGAGTCATTGGAGACGAGTTGGACACCAGGGACAATCTGACCACTTATAACGATCTCGTTAAGGCCTTTTACCTCAGTCACCGAACCTTCCCTCCACCTCACCCCAAGTTCAGCCGGGCGCAGGCTACCACCCTGCGTCTGCTACAAACAAACACGTACCTTTCACCTGCCCACCTCCACCTTATATTCCCAGACGTTTACACTACCCGCAACTGCCGGTGCTGTGGCATTCACCCGGCTACGCTTCCGCATATGCTGTGGGAGTGCCCAGCACAGTCCACACACATTAACACCACGACCCTTTCGTCGAGGCTGCATGAGGCTCTGCGGAGCTCCGCCCTCGACGACCAAACCTGGGCGACCCAGCACGCCCGTGAGGCAGCGGCGAGGCAAGCCCTCGGCGTCCCCTCATGGGAGGCTTAGGCCCGGCCATCATAAAGTGCTGGTTCTACAATAAAAGTTTATTCACCCCCCCTCCTCTCCCCCGCTGAAGAGAGAGCGCATCGAGCCTCGATCCGGTATTTCTCCATGCTGGAGACTGCATTCTCACTCCAGCATGGAGGAGTGAAGTGTTCTGCGTTGTTCAAAAAGAAAAAAAAAAGAATATGCGAATTCCACGCACTGTGGGAATCGATGTAAGCGAAGCTTTGTATGCTGTTTGTTTTGACGGTGATGTTGGCGCGAATGTGTAATTTCTTCAGCGTTTATGTCCAATACGAGAGTGGTGAGTCGATGTTAAACGTTACCTCGTGTGCACCACTGCAGTTTTTCTGCGTAGTCCACAGAACACACAGAGAGACGTGTTTGCTTTAGGCGTTATTATGCGTCACTGTTTATAATCTTGAGAGAGTTGAGCATTATCATTGCCTCGTGGCGCATCGCATCGTGGCAGCAGCGGTCTGCACTACGTTTCGCTGCGTAGCGAAGACACTTCCTGTTCCTCGCGACGCTTCTTTCGGGCCTTGGTGTCCTCGACGCTGAGCGCACGCTTTGGAACCATTTTGCAGGCGCGTGTTTAAATGCTCCTTCTGCATACGTGGCCAGCACGCTGTTGAGACGCCAGGTCCAAGCGCGCTCTTCAGGTTATGGGCGATTGTAATGCTTGCACCATCGCAGCCCACCACGTGATCTCCACAGCCAAGCACTTGCATTGCTGTCGCATAGGGAAGCAAGCACAGCACGTACCATACAAGAACCTCCTCTATGGCCACACGCGCGAACTGTGAAACAGTGTTTCTACTTCTTTTTTCTACTTTGCGGCAGCTGCACATTGATGCCGATAAGAATTTGGAGGGCGCTAAGCTTCGCCTTTAAGAGTGGAACGCGATAGCATTCAACGATCCCTGACTGCTTCTCACGCTTCCCGGCAAATGGAGCTTATGTAACCGTAATGTTTACCAGGAAACGCTGGCCGCGAACGCTATGCACGAAGGCGGGCTTTCTGGTCGAAACGCGGCCTCTTGCGTGGGCCGCGATGCGATAATGTTCCTGTATATGCTCCCGCAGGGAGCAGAGTTGCGCATACCTTTTCCGGCGCCGCTCGCACCGCTATTGGCCGAGCGCGAAAAATGACGTCAAATGATCCGCGCCGCTGCGAAGCCAACTTTACGGGCGCATCGACGACTCATGCGAACTCGTCGTTTCCGTCAGTACCATCGCCATTGCAATCAGTGGACCGTCGATCGTGCGTTCAGAGGAGCAGCTAGAAGCTCTTGCATCTTGAATCTTTTTCTATTTGCAGATTTGCTGCTACTAAATATTAAGCACTACTAAATAGTAAGTACTACTAAATAGTAATAGTAAATAAAAGTAAGCTTTGCTTAATATGTGCACATGTCAACATTTGAAATGCGCTTAAATCTGTGTCTGCACCGCATGTATCGAAAACGTGCAGCTGTTGTGAACGATGGTTAGTGATAAATGGCGCTCTGTTAACGGTCACTGACATAACTGCAGGCACGATAGCTCTCTTGGCGACGGTCATTAATCGGCTGGTTTCGGCAGCCAAAATGCGCTAAGTGTCCACCTTACGTGTGTTAAGTTTTAAACACTCTTTAAAACATTTCTTGCTTTCTGGCCATGATAAGACAACTTCATATGCATGCTGAAAATCATTGCACCGCTGTTTGTGGCAACGTACTGCGCGTTTGCGAGCGAACTTTGGAGCTGTTCGAGCCACGAGAGTATATTATTTTGGGGAATCGAAGGCGGTCTCACCCCATATTTGTACGTTCGTGTGTGTGTTTGTATATGCGTGTTTACATAGGTACATACAAAGTTTCGGTTGGTTGGAAGCCCACCCCCTCCGGCTGCACGAATGACTCGTTCGAGCGTAGCCTGTATTAACAAGTGCCCTTTGCTAAGCGCCTGCGAACAATTGGCGCTTGTAGCTCGCGACCACCAGAGAAAAAGGCGGAACACCGCGCGGCATTTGGCTCCTGCGCGCGCGAGGAGTGGCTTCGCTGCAGAGCTGGATCACGGCGGCGGAACTATGCGCAACTCTGCTCCCTGCGGGAGCATATACAGGAACACTACGATGCGACGGAGGCGCGCGCCAGCTGGAGGTGTTGCAAGAAACTGGTTGCGCCGCTCCGTGGCCCCCGAGACACCCGCGCGCCGGCGCGCGCAACTGGCGGACGCCGCGGCTGATTGCGAATGGGAGAAACGCTGGAAAAAGGGTAAAGGTACGTCCTCACTTGCGGAAATAAGCGCGCGCAAGGCGGCGTGCTTAAAAACGCGCGCCGCGATAGGCGCTTTCGCGGCAAGAATTCTCTGCCGCGCGAGGATGGGTCCCGAACCCATTTTTTCGATACCTGTACCCATCCTCGCGCGGCAGATAATTCTTGCCGAGAAAGCGCTTTTCGCGGCGTGCGCTTATTTCCGCAAGCGAGGACGTACCTTAACAGAATTATGTCTTCTCGTATAGTCAAATTACAATCCAAGAGCTATCATGTCTGTAGGTTGTGTGTAAGTCATAGTTTACGATTTTTCCAGGTATTTTATAGCTTGACAAATTCAATTAGTTCAGTAAATTCTTTGCGTCACATGGAGGGCCTGGGTATGGATGGTTCGAAAATCTTTCACCGAAACGACGTCTGGCGCCGACACCGGATTTTCTGCGACACGGTCTTCTTAACTCTGTCGCGTTAAAATTCAAATATGTCTCAGTACTTCGATATATGCGATCCGGGGACCTCCAATATGACTCGCTTCATAGCCCACAGTGTTGCATTAGAACTTGAAAATCCGCTGGAAAAGTCGGCGGACAGCGCTGCGAAGTTCTTGGCAGGCCGCTTCTTGCCCCCCGCAAGATGGCCGCCACCGGCTTCACCCGAGCCCATAGGCCGGCGGCTTCCACACCAGATGCACCTTTCCCTTCTTCATAAAGAACCACTTCTCGCCGCTGGCGCTTACCCTCATTGTTCGCCCTCGCAGATTGCTCGCCCGCTCCAGTGCACGCGGCTTCACCCATAGAGTTAACCGAGGTATTAAAAATAGTTGTCGGGTATTTGCGCATGGAGTTTTACCGTATTTTAGGCTTGTTTATTTTGTGCTGTGCTGGGAGTGCTGACTTAACGCTATGAAGCTGTCGGAAGCAGATGATTTTTATGCTTTTTCGGCAGAGTAACTGCAAGCGCAATTCTGATCAGTCACGCGAGAGCAAGTCAACGGTTATAAGGTTTCGAACTGTTATATAGATCGCACCAGAGCTAGAATGCATGACCACTTGCATGACCCTGGGCACGTACCCCAGGGGGCCCGGACCCCCCCTCTCCCCGCCCACGCCACCCCTCCTCACACACATTCCTAAAGCGCCGCCATATCAATGTTGAGACGTCACAGCTATTTGGCGGTCAACGTTTCGCTGCCTTTTTCACTCCTTTTTTATGGCGGTAGTTATCGGCATCTCCTGAGGTGTGAAGGCAAGTTTTCTCATAGATTCGGTGCCCGCGTGATTAACTCGAGATCCGTTCAGTTGTCACCACCTTTTCAACGGTCACGCGCATTGCTGTTGCTTCGTTAGTTCGACCTTCTTTGTTTAGACTGATCCAGCGACCAGGAAAGGGATTCGATTCGTGGTCAGCTGGTCCGTATGCACGGGAAACGAGTTACGGCCGCACAACACGTCAGTTGCGTTTAACTTTTACTTTTGCTTCCTTATTTCCTTGAGTGACGGCTCGCCGCGACGGTGGCAGATCCTCGGAACCATATACTCGCGATATGGGTTAGATATAAGGGGGAAAATGAAATAATGCGAAACAGCGTCCATCATCAAACCCTGTAATACCCTTAAGAGGAAGCTTTAGCTCGGGCCCAACTCCGGCGCGGCCTATTCAAATACATGTAAAACGCAAAAACACTTTTTTGAGATCACTGCCGCCTTCACCCCGCCACAAAGTACGCAGAAACAAAGATCCCGATCCTGGACTCCGACGAGGAACAACTACCAGCAGCGATGAAAAACAAATTCAAAGAATACACCAGCACAGGTAAGCTGGGCGAGGGTCGCGTCTTCCACGACCAAACTCGTCACATACAGTGAGGAATACAAGCCAGCCATTCCACAAACAGTGAACCCAACTTCATGAACACCATAATCACTGGTGACAAGTCTTGGGTGTATGTTTACGACCCGGAAACCAAATCCCAGTCGTTACAATGGAAGCATTCCACGTCACCAAGACCAAAGACCGCTAAGTGCGCAGCAACGTCAAAGTGTTGCTGACTGCTTTCTTTGACTCCCGCAATGTGGTACACCACGGGTACGCACCACAGGGTCAAGCAATCACTAAAGACTACTACAGGGATGTCCTCCATGGTCTATGTGATGCTGTGTGGCGCAAGATACCGAAGTTGTCAACAGTAAATTGGCGCATCCATCACGACAATGCTCCTCTCGCACTTGATTCAGACTTTTTTGGCGAAAAACCAGACTCCTGTAGTTCGACAGGCTCCTTACTCTCCTGATATGGCCGCCTGCGACTTCTGGCTGTTTCCCAAAATCAAGAGGCCATTGAAAGGAGCGCGATTTCAGACAAGAGAAGACATTATGGCTGCAACGACAGCTGAGCTAAACTCCATTCGGAAAGAGGCCTTCTCGGAATGCTTCTAACAATGGCAGCACCACTGGGAGAAGTGGCTGGAGTCCCAAGGAGACTACTTTGAGAGTGATTAGGTTTCTAACGCTCCAGTTATGCCAATTTTTTTTTACTCAGCCAAAGGTCGGATACTTTTCTGACAGACCTCGTATTGATATTTTATGTGCAATGGCTGTATGGTTTACCTGGCCCACACCAAGCACAAGCCTCATTGCGTTAGAGCATGCATCCCTTGGCAATAAAATGCAGACCCTAACACCGCTTCTCTGTCATCTGCGTTGCAGACGAAGCCAGCTTTGTCGTCTACATTCCCGACCGGCAAGCTGTGCGCACATCCGAGAAAAGTCGGTGCTGACAAAATTTCAAAAAAGAATTTCTCGCATTTAAAAATAATGCCTTTTTTAACTTCAGACATGCATAGCAGACATGTAGAGCTATCCAATAATGTATCACATTTTTTGGCCAACTACCAAAGCTGTTTTTTCCTTGAACATGAAGCTTCTTGCAAAAGATTAGAATTTGTTTTTGTTTTTTACAGGCGATCAGTTGAACCTTCAGAGCTTCAAATATTTTTCTGCTATACTATTACCGTTCTGTATTTAATTTCTGTCCTGTGAATTTTTCGTTACGAAAAAAAAACTAACGGATTGCAATTTGACTCACTTTTGCCGGTGCCAAAAGCACTTGAAGTATTCAAATATTTGAAAAATTGGCTATATTGGCAGTTGCATCACTTCACCGTATTTCCACGCACACCATTTGAAGGCCTCGATCAATACAATGTGCATTTGAAAAAGAATGTTGATTGATGTCCTCCAGCTCAGCTGAGCAGGAAAACTAAACTGTCACCAAAATGCTACAAAATATCTGGCAAAAATAAATAAAAGTGGGTAAGGAGTTTTGAACTCTAGTAAACATATGGCAATGTTTCAGCTATATGTGCGGTGTCAAAAAATGCTGGTCGATTCTTCATGGAATCGCACACCTGCAAGTGCATCTGTGCCATTGTCAGAGTTCAGTAAAAACTGTATTTTACATAACTTTGTAAAGATGGTTTATTGATATATCTAAAGTACATGAGTAAAAATTAATAGGTATAAGTCGGCTTAAATGTAAAATGCAACAAAAAATATCTAGTAATGGCAATGATGTGCCTTTCATGTTTGCATGAAACCATATCTTTTTCTGAATTCTCTCGTTATTTTTTGTGGCAGTGAATAAAATTGAAATGGAACTCACACAAGGAGTAACTTTGTTGTATTTCAGCACATCACTAATAGCAGTTTTTTTTCATATAAAAATCTGAAGCAGTTAATATGAATAAGTCGCTTGATATGGAATGACCTGCGCAGGAACCTTATCATGGCAGAAAACACAATTGGATCATGCAGCAGCAATGCAGCATAATAAACTGCTCCCATAAGCATCACTTACTGTGATTGCCATGTATCAAAAGTACGTAAGGTTTACTGAAATTGGCACACACCATTCAACCAACAAATAAGGATTGTACAGTGATCCTTTTTCAGTTTTACACATTTTTTTTAGTTGTCTGTCACAGTCTGTGCCAGGTAGCATAATTCTTGTTCTTGAGCTGGATTTTTCAAAGGTGAACATTACTAGCACAAGAAATGGAAACATTAAACTGATTCTCATAAATTTATTAATTCACTTATAACATCACGGCACATATTTCAGTTTGCAAATTGTAGCCAATGAGTGAAAGACATATTCACTTGAAATTAATTTCCAGGATGACACCAGTTTCGAGATTTTTCCATAAATGTGAGAGAAATACATGGGCATTCCAGTTACTTTTGTGCTTCAATGCATAACAGTGCGTTTTGTTGAAAAGTAAGTGCTACAGCAGTGCATTTCTACAGCCAGTTTGATGGCATGTGTCATTGCTGGTGTCATTCTGGAAATTCATTCTAAGTGCATACACCTTGTAAGATTACCGGCTACAATTCGTAAAAACTTTATTAGGAACTGAGTTTTTGTTAATCAGCTGACTATGGTGTCTTGATTTCTCATGCAAGTAATGTTTGGCACTCTCTATCTAGAATTATGTTAGCTGCAACAGCCAGTCTTTAATAAATTCCATGAAACTTAAACATAACCACCCTTCATATCAGGTCTCAGTTGAGTGCTGTGGGCTCAAGCAAATCGTGCCATCGTTATAGTACCACTGGCTACCTAATAGAGAAAGCAAGTACATTTTTTGAGTATTATTATTTACAGTTATGTCATTCTGCTTGTACATTTATTTATTTAGGTATTTATTTTTAAATATTTATTTCTTTTAGGAAATGTGTTTTACTTGAGGGCCACACAGACTACATCTGTCAGTATTCAATTTTGTTGTGATGTCAAGCTGCAGGAAGTTTGTATTGTGCAATAGTTTTTAAGAAGTTTCTGATGTTCTCAAACTACGAATGGTTGTACATTTACACAGATGTTTGGTTACAAATAAACAGTTCACCTAGAAAAATGGTTTTTGTCTGCATTGGTTCAGCACTCTTGATTTTGTGGAGGACCATTCACTCTGACTATTGAAAAGTAGTGGCGTAACAGTACTGCTAGCAGCTTTACAATATGGTTTATTGCAGGCAATCTAGGAGCATGCTTTTGAGCCCAAGGTGACCGAGGCCTGCGATGCAAAACGCCTGTATTTAAATTTTATCCCTATCCTCTCACAGCAAACATATCAACGTGACATCGAAGGTAATTATATGCAACATAGCTCAGCAGTATTTTAAGAAAAGTGCAGGTTTAAACTGCTAAATACCCAGTGGGGCATAAAGGGCTTTCAACATAATTTGAGTGTTCATGTTCAACAGATCTGCAATAATTCTTCCATGGGCTTTCAATATTGACAAACAACACATTTCAACAATACCTCAATGGGCTTTCAATTTTGAGACTCAACACATCTTCAACAATGCTTCAATGGGCTTTCAACATTGAAATACATCATAGTTTCAACGATATGCCCATGATCTTTCAAATCGAGAGGCCACAATGATGTTTCGACAAAATGTCGCGGGCCAATTATCAACACTTGTCAACAATTTCCTCAATGATGTTTCAACAATTCCCCAATGATCTTTCAAGGTCATTTGTTGACGTTGAACAATGATATTTCAATAACTTTTCAATAATTTTTTGTAAGGAAACTTAAGGCCACCTTAGATAGCAAAATGCAAGAGGCAGAAACACGCAAGCGACCGGTAGCTATGCTCACGGCGCAAATGGAGACACTGAAACCCAAACCACTCACTCCGTCGTCGTAACAGCAACCACAAACACCACCACCACTCGCGACACAATTCAAACAGCCAACACAGCAATCACTGTCACAGCGGCCACCAGCACAAACGCCACCCTTGCCTCAAGAAACGACACCACAAGTGACACTACAGCAAGTCGAACACATGTTTGCGTTGCAGCAGCAACAAATTCAGCAAATGTAACAGCAATTACAAGCGCAAATGCAGCAGATGTTTACGGAATTTCAACTAAAACGATACGTAGATGATTCTGTTCAGAAGTTTCAACGACCGCGCAAACGACGACACAGGACCTCGGCCTCGGACAAGCTGAGCGCAAATATCATGGTCACCACGGGCACCGATGGTACCACAATCCCCGAAACTCCTCATCATGGCTAAGAACACAACTAGGTAGCAAGAGAATCTCACTATATGGCAGTGGAACTGCCGATCACTACGCAACAAACACGCGACACTAACACAATACGTCAAGACTGCGCTAGTTCCTCCCGACCTCATCTGCTTGCAAGAGGTGGGGAAGCAACTGAGACCGATAGAGACTTACTGCCTATACACGGACCCGGACCACCCGATGGTGGCAACGCTGACTCGAAAAGACCTTGCCATCACCAGCGCCGCGGCACCGGAAATAGGAATTCAGCACCAAATTTTAACAATCTGGCCGGTAAGAAAGGGACGACCAAAGTGCGTCTTGGTTAACGTCTACAGTTCACCCAGAGACCAAAAAGCCGACTTCCCACCGTTACTGAAGCACGTATCCATCCTATACTCGTGCGACATGATAGGCTATTTCTCCTCGGAGACTTCAACAGGGTGCCATTCAGAGTAGGGATAGAAGAGAGACACGGCGAAGGGCTCCAACCTTCTGAGGACGACACATACATACGAACTCTTGGTGATCACACTGCCAGGCGTCCCCCCCCTCCCCAGACTAGGCAACAGCGTGAATCGTGATACCACACCTGGCGTAACTTTTGTCAATGACGACAGAGGAGTCACCTGGAGCAACCTGGACGAGACGCTAGGCATTACATTATAACTGTAACTTGTGACATGGGAAAAGTACGCCAATCCCTGAGACGTACAGAGAGAAACAGCAGACAGCCCATTCAACACCAACCTCTGCAGGAGAATGGAGCACTTTTTTTAAAGAAATATGCAATGCCGCCACCAAAAAGTATCAGAACACACCGGGAATGCCGGCGGTGGACAACCACCTGGCCCACCTATGGGAGGCCCGTAGACGTCTCAAAGCATTGGAAGCGACAGAGACACAACCGTAAACTCCGACGCCGGATAGACCAACTGGCAGAAGTCAACGCCTACGCCAGAGAGCTCGATAGCAACAACTGGCGAAGTTTTTTCGACTCCCTACGAGACACCCTGAGCACCAAGAAAACCTGGGCTATCCTCCGTTGCATGCTGGACCCATCCAGCACACGTACGCAAGTGAATAACGTCATGAGGAAACTCGTCGGACAAGCTTCTCCAACTACTAAAGGACACTTATACCGGAGAAGCACAGACACCATCACCTAGCCACAGAAACTATCACGGCCAAGATAAGGGAAACCTGGACGCCCCTATCAAGTTCGCAGAAGTCTACGCCGCCTCTCAGGCGTTTAAGAAGAACACAGCACCGGTCCCCGATCGGATTACCAATGCGATGCTAAGAAACCTGAGCGAACCGGCCATCCAACAGCTAATCGATTTCTTTAATGACACGGTATGGAAACTCTAAGGCCGACTACCCTCGGAATGGAAAACGGCAAACGTTATTCTAATACCGAAGCCGGGAAAGCCGCGCGAACCAGGGCAACTACGACCCATCTCACTCACTTCCTGTCTGGGCAAGCGTTTCGAACGAGTCGGCCTCACCAGACTCGAGAGACACATAGAGCAAAACGACCTGCTTACGGCCATAGTGTTTGGCTTCAGGAGAAAGGTATTAAGCCAAGACGTCTTCCTACTGCTGAAAGACGAAGTCCTGAACGCCCCATCAGGAAGTCCAGACAGGATCTTGCTCGCACTCGACATTCAAAAAGCTTTTGACACAATCTCGCACTCCACGATTCTTGAGGGGCTCGAGGACGTAAGATATGGTGATACAATATATTGATACGTGTAGGACTTCTTGAGCAACCGCATCGCCCATATTGGGATAGGTACGACACGCTCACTCCCATACGACCTACCGGACGAGGCATCCCTCAAGGTTCTGTTCTATCACCGCTCCTATTCAAAATCGGCCTACGCAAACTGGCACTACAACTGGAGGAGCACCGAAATCTCGGGTGTGCCATATCCGCGGATGACATCACGCTATGGGCCACTCGAGGCTCGTACGACGAGCGGCAAGACATCCTCCAAAGGGCCATTGACACGGTCCAGACCTTCAAAAAACAAGCAGGCATGAAATTCGCCCTGGCCAAGTCGGCATACCTACACATTAGACCCAAGAATACACAAGCGAACAGAGAACCAACCCTACAACTCTTTCTCGAGGGGGAACCCACAAAGAGGAGAGCAAACATGCGGGTTCTCGGGATGCGTGTACAAGAAACAGGCAGCGTCTCCATCGCGCTCTCCGAAACGCACGTTATACAAGCAGTATCACCGGACTTATTAACAGAATTGCGCGCGGCAAAGATGGAATGACAGAGGCGGACACCTTGCGATTGGTGCAAGCCTTCGTCATTAGCCGCAGCACTTACGCACTACCCTTCCAAGCCACGCGCCGTAGTGAGACCGACCAGGTGGACAAATTGATTCGCATCGCCTGTAAGGCGGCGTTCGACCTTCCTGCGAGCACTAGCCCGGAGCGTCTTCGGGAGCTAGGGCTGACTAACGCATATGAAGAGCTCGCCTTTACCACGATCATCGCCCAGCGAGAGCGCCTTAACGCGACGCCCCAGGGACGTTGTCTATTACGACGCCTGCACTACCCCCTTGTTGTGGAATAAGAGACGGAGAACTTTGAACTGATGGAAAAACGACAGACGTCCTTTCGCTTCGAGCGCATCAAGAAGACTGCTTTATTTTTCACTAGAGGGTATGGGAAATGGGAGAGAGTAGTGAGAAGGAGAAAGTCACAATACACCATGCCACACAAGCATTCTTGCACCACGCACGCACCAAAGCCATCGCCACAGGCCGGGCTGCCAGGGTCATGAGCCTCCGGGACATGAACGCTTGAGTGCAGTGGAGCCGTGCGGGGGCCCAAGGACCTGCGTGTCCGCAACTCCCCTGTGTGCAATAAAGTTGTCACCACCACCTCCACACTTGGAAGGCACCACCGCACCGCCGCTCGCCGTTTGTATACAACGCGCCCGCCAGTAAGGCACGTAGTTTGAGGGGTATCAAATGTCCGGCGCCTCTGAGAAGTTCTCCTTGCCACTTCGTCGGCGGCCCGCAGCGCGGGGGTTTGTCTGGTGTCTGGCGCCGCTGGGGAGGGGGACTTTTTGGCTCCAGAATGGAGGAAATACAACAACCTCCCCCGGATGAGCGAACTATTATTGAGCTCATTGCTCCACAATCTCCAAGGGATACAGCAGCTGTATCGATCGCTTCACCTCAGTTCCCCCACTTAATACCAGTTTGCAGGACCGCACCCTGCCGTCTCTACCCTTAAATGTTTCCTTAATTCTGGCGGTCTTCCACATGTGGCGTTTCAAACGGTCTTCCTTCAGGAGCACCAATGCGTCTTTCTTCAGATCACTCGATGTCGTTGGTCGGCACATATGTGCCGATCTGAGCTCCAATAAGTACTCTTTCCGCCACCGTCTCCAGAAACCACCGGCCATGGCAGTCCGGTACTTCCAGCGTCGTGAGAGATGCATTCCACCGCCAGGAATTTCGTCCGGCAGCAGGTGTGGAGGAAGAGTCGTCAACCTTCTTCCGACAAGGAAATGAGCCGGTGACAGCGGTTCTGGTTCTTGAGCATCATCATATATGAAAGTCAGAGGGCGTGAGTTGATCACGGCCTCCACCTCATAAAGAACGGTGGTCAGTTCTTCGAAACTCAAGCTGCTCCGACCTAACACCTTTCGCAATGCTACTTTCACAGATCGCACCATCCGCTCCCAGAATCCACCCCACCAAGCTGCCCGTTCAACAATAAACTTCCATTTGATTTGGTTTCCGGCGAAGTATGACTGCAATTCCTCGACCTGTAACAGCATGAACATTGCCTTTAGATCCCTGGCTGCACGCTTGAATGTGAGCGCGTTGTCCGAATACACCGTCGAGCAAATTCCACGGCGTGCCACAAAGCGTTTAAAGGCCAACAGGAAGGCTGTAGCCGACAGGTCGCTGACAAGCTCAAGGTGGACGGCACGTGTCACAGCACAGGTGAAAATAGCGATGTAGCATTTTTTGCTGTCGCGTGACTGTTGACAAATCAAGGGCCCTGCAAAATCGATGCCAACGATGTCGAACGGGTTTCCCTTTGTCACTCTGTCAGCTGGAAGTGGTGCTACTGGTTCCGTAGCTGGAGGGCAACTTTGCTTGTGACAGACGAGGCACTGCTTGATAATTTTCTTTACGGCCTGACGTCCTCGGATAATCCAATACGATTCTCGCAGCTGTGCTAGAGTATCGCGTACGCCCGCGTGCAGCATTCTCAAATGTTCCTTCCGTATGAGCAGTGATGTGAGGGGGTGATTGCCAGGGAGAACGATGGGATGCTTAGTCTCTTCGTTGTTATCACTGAATTGCAAGCGTCCACCCACTCGCATGAGGCCCTCTTTGTCGAAGTACGGGTTGAAAGGCAAAACAGGAGAGCTCTTGTGCAGCGGTCTTTGATTCTTCAGGTTTGAAATGTCGTCGCTGAACGCATCTCGTTGAGCCTTAGCCAACCAGTATCTTTCGGCGCTGATTACTTCTTCAGCTCGTAATGGGCCGATCGTCCTTCCTTCTTTGTTGTGGCAGTTGTCGACAAAGCGGCGGACCCACGCGGTTACTCGCACGACTCTGCTGAATGAACTATAATTCTCAACATTGAAAATTGCCATGGATGACGATGATACTATGGGCATCACCGTCACCTTTCGCTCTTCCATTTGGCACTCCCTAACATTCGAGCTCGGCTCACTTATCATTGGCCAACACGTGTCATCCTCCTGAAGCCATCGGGGTCCTTTCCACCACAGTTCGCTTTCCCGCAGGGCCGATGGGAGAATGCCGCCGGTGATTAGGTCAGCGGGGTTGTCTGAGCCTGGGCAGTGTCTCCAATCCCTGGGATCCGTCAGCGCTTGTAACTCTGAGACTCGATTTGCCACGAAGGGCTTCCATCTGGCAGCGTTTCCCTTGATCCAGTACATAGCTACTGTAGAGTCAGTCCAGAGGATGGTAGCAACGTTCTTCAGATCCAAGGCCTTGGTAACGTAGTGGCATAGTCGCGCGCCAACAAGGGCTCCCATCAGCTCCAATCGGGGCAGCGAGAGGCGTTTCAAAGGGGCCACTCTTGATTTAGCCATGACCAAGCTGACATTTGTTAGTCCGAACGGAGACTTGGTCACGATATATGCGACAGCACCATAGGCCTTCGGGCTTGCGTCACAGAAAACATGCACCACTTTCTCCGTATCATCGTTTCTAAAGTCTGCCGCTATCAGTCTTGGAATACAGACTCCTTCAATGCATGGAAGCTCCCTACACCAGCAGTCCCACTCAGGCTGCAATGTCTCAGGCAAGGGATCGTCCCAACCAATTCCCAACTCCCACAACTTCTGGAACATTACCTTTACGCATAATGTTGTGGGAGCAATAAATCCAAAAGGGTCGAAAATTCTTGCCGAGACCTGCAGCACAAATCTCTTGTTGTCGGCTCTTGCGGAGAGGAAGTCGATGAGTGAAGTTAGGTTGTATTCAAAGTGGTCAGTCTGAGCATTCCAACCTACTCCCAATACCTTTGTAGCTGCAGCATGTCCAGCATCAGCGTTCGTTCTCTCCACATTGCCATTCTCTAAGAAGTTGACGAGATCGCGGTCGTTCGACATCCACTTGTGTAGCCGCATCCCTGCTTGAGACAATATATCTTTGGATTCCTGGCACAAGACTTTACCCTTGTCAAGGCTGTCAACCCCAGTTACAAGGTCGTCCACGTAAAGATGCTTGCGCAGAATACCTGCAGTTTCAGCATACCGTTCCGGCAGGCCTTCAAGATGATGTTGCAACGTTGCGGCCAAGAGAAATGGGCTCGACGTGACACCGAACGGCACGCGAGTCATGCGATAGGTCACCACAGCTGGAAGCTCTTCCCCTTTCTTTGGCGTCATAGCGTACCAGAGAAACTGCACAGCGTTCCGATCGCCCTCTGATAGTGATATTTGGAGAAAGGCCTTTTCAATATCCGCAACGATGGCAATGTTGTAAGTACGGAAATTGATCAGCAGATCAATGAGCTCTGGGTTTAGGCTTGGGCCACTTTCCAAAACATTGTTCAGTGAGAGGCGATTTTTGGCACTAGATGATGCATCAAATACTACCCTCAGTTTTGTCGTCTGGCTTTCGCGACGAACAACTGCTTGATGTGGCATATAGTACACCGGACCTTCCGACGTGCCGCAGTCCTTGCTGGCTGGCTCTACATAGCCATTTTCTATGTAGTCTCTTATGCAGGCGTCGTACTCCCTAATCAACGAATCTCCTTCCAAGAGGCGCTTTGTCTGTGCTTTAAGACGCCTTGCTGCGCACTCGTAGTTGTCGCCAAGCTCGTAAACCATCGAATTCCAAGGGAACGACACCTTATAGCGGCCATTCTCAAAGATGACGGTTTCTTTATAGTGCTGAAGGACTGCGTCCTCATGACGAATTGGCTCATGTTCCTTGATACCGATGTGCTCGAGCTCCCAGAAAGACTTCAGCTGTGCTGATATTTCCTTGTCAATTTGTTCACTCACTCCTATCCGCATCACGCCAGCAGCCGAGGAGCAGACTCCTGTTGACTTCCTTGTGCCGACCTGGCCCTGGACTGTCCATCCGAATACAGTCTCCACTGCCATCAATTTGGAGCTGAGACGCTTAGTGGATCCCGTGACAATTTCCCAGTAATGATCAGCGCCAATCAAAAGGTCAATATTTTCGCTTTCGTCGCCTCGCGAGGCGTCTGCGACTTGGAAGTGAAATTTTGAAAGTTGAAGTAGAACAGAATTTGATGGAGCAGCCATGATATCTGCACAGATGCAAGGAACCTCCAGCGCTTCCACTCGCACCCCTTTTCCGTCGTACTGGCTTCTGAGCCACAGCTCCACTCGACGCGTTTTTGTGCGTGTGGTGGCTGATGTCTCACCAAAGGCAAATATTTTAAGTTCCTCTTCTCCCAGCACTTTTAACTGCAGCTTTTCGGATAGCTTGCGATGAATGAAGGTTCGCTGGCTGCCACCGTCCAGGAGAAGCCTGACAAGCGTACGTTCATGTGGACCCTCTGTCCAAGCTCGCGCTGTCTGTAGGAGAAACTGCTGCTCTCCATTGCACATCAAGTCATCTCCCGTGCCTAATGAGGACTTCAACACCGTGGCTTGCTCAATCACCGATGACGAAGATGCATCCCTTTTTTCAGTGTTGCGGTGTCTCCTAAAGTCAGGGTCGCACATTGTCGTTAAATGTCTGCCCTTGCAATGCGCACACCTGAGCCACTTAGCTTTACGGCATTCTCTTGCCTCGTGCCCTTTTGTTGTACACCGGAAACATCGATTGTCACGCTTCAGCACCTCTCTCTTATCCGCCACAGACATCTTTGCGTTGCAGTTGCCGGTCTCATGGCCGTTCGAATTACAAAATAGACATGCTGTGCTGTCCTTGATCGTGGTGTGCAGTGCCGCTGCAGTAGGCATGTTCGCCGCTTTAGTATTGCTATTGCGCCTTTCCTTTACCAATGCGGCACTGTTGTCTCTCGGAGCTTCGGCCCGCTGTATGATCTCCCGCGTCGCAACCTCTTTTCTCAAAAAACGCAGGAACTCCTCCAGCTCACTTCCCTCGTTCGTAGCCTCGTTTTTTCTTTGGTATTCCAGACGAAGGTCGGCAGGCACCGCTTTCTTTATTACGGTCAGTAACAAAGTTCCATAAGTGCCAACACTCACGCCTAAAGAAGTGAGGCTGCGTACACCTGTCTCTACTTCGTCGACGAGGCTGCGCAGTTCACCGAGATTCCGTGAGTCACGCACTGGCTTGATGCTAAGCAGCCGTGACATGTGATCTTCTATTATAACTTCCTTTCTGCCGAATCTCTCCTTTAATAGCGAGAGCGCGACATCGTAGTTGCCTTCCGACAAGTCAAGTCCTGCTACCGCAGCCGCCGCCTTTCCTGTCAAGTAGCTGTTGAGGTACTTGAATTTGTCTACGTTTGAGAGGTTCTGGTTAGCGTTGATAGTCGACTCAAACTGACTCCAGAACCCTTGCCACTCTCGAAGCTCTCCCTTGAATTTGTTGATTTCGAGCTTTGGCAGCTTTACGGTGGGGCGTATTTGCGAATCGTTTGCGCTAGATTCTCTTTGATCTGAGGAGTTTAGTGTGCGATCTGATGAAACATTTGTGCAGCTAAAGTCGCGTAGCATGCGTTGTACCTTTGTTTTTGCCACGATGATCTTTTCTCTGTACATTTCGGAGCATGCAATTTCCTCTTCGAAAGCTTCATCTTCAACGCCTTTTTCTACCTCCCGATCTAGCTCTTTCAGTGAGTCTTCTTTAAGAGTAAGAAGATTTAGCTTTTCTTCCAGCTCACCGATTGATGCGCTGTCGTCCATGGTGGATACTTCATTGAGCAGCTTCGTTGTAGAAGTTCGCGCCACGGCCCTTTTTCGCTTGATTCTGTCGATGTCCATCTTTTGACGTCCCTATTCCCGGGTTTCGGCACCAAAAAATGTTGTGGAATAAGAGACGGAGAACTTTGAACTGATGGAAAAACGACAGACGTCCTTTCGCTTCGAGCGCATCAAGAAGACTGCTTTATTTTTCACTAGAGGGTATGGGAAATGGGAGAGAGTAGTGAGAAGGAGAAAGTCACAATACACCATGCCACACAAGCATTCTTGCACCACGCACGCACCAAAGCCATCGCCACAGGCCGGGCTGCCAGGGTCATGAGCCTCCGGGACATGAACGCTTGAGTGCAGTGGAGCCGTGCGGGGGCCCAAGGACCTGCGTGTCCGCAACTCCCCTGTGTGCAATAAAGTTGTCACCACCACCTCCACACTTGGAAGGCACCACCGCACCGCCGCTCGCCGTTTGTATACAACGCGCCCGCCAGTAAGGCACGTAGTTTGAGGGGTATCAAATGTCCGGCGCCTCTGAGAAGTTCTCCTTGCCACTTCGTCGGCGGCCCGCAGCGCGGGGGTTTGTCTGGTGTCTGGCGCCGCTGGCGAGGGGGACGTTTTGGCTCCAGAATGGAGGAAATACAACACCCCTGGCTCCGCAATTCTGCGGGGACGAGACTCAACTGATACCACTCGCTCTGCGAACACTGCTACATGTGAATCCTATTCCACGCAACATGCACCCGACATTCCACGCAAGACGAACGCAAGCCAGGGCGACACCCTTGCTACAAAGGCAGGGCCACCTGGACACGTATTTCGCGGACTTAAATCTATACCCCCGAACAAAAACATGGACCCCCGCTTTCGTGGCGGTCGCGACAAATAGGGCACGCATGGTCGCGGCTGCGTCCTTGCACACCTCGTCCAGCGCAACGGCGGAGGCCGCTGCTATTGCCCTAGCCGTACGAGCCGCCGAAGCAAACGGCCGATCAGCTCACGTACTATATAACGAACTCTCAGGACGCATGCCGACTATACCTGCGGGGAGTTTTTGCCGGCCAGCGTCGTGCGCATCCTGGGACCAAGACTAACACAAGACCATGGGATCACCTGGTGCCCGGCACACACCGGAGTAGAGGCAACGAACGGGTGGACCGCCTGGCTCGAGATATGGCAAACCGCGCCGCGGATCACTCCGCCCTAACGGACCCCCTCACACCTGGCACGCCGCGAGAAATACTGGAGATGCAAAGACTCGGCCGACGAACAAAGGCTCCTCCCAATTCCAAGCTCAACAGGGCGCAGGCAAGGGACTGGCGCCGACTACAGACGAACACCTTTCCTAACTTGCACAGGCTACACAAGATGTACCTGCCAAACACAAAGACAACTGCCCCTGGTATGAATATACACCGACACTCCAGCACATCACATACGAATGCCGAATGACGAGACGGTACACGCCGTCTCGCCGCTAATTACGGACTCACTCGCTAACTGGTCGCGGGCGCGCGACTCACCGATCTGGACTTGGGACGCCAGCTGGCGACCCTCGACCAGGCCCGGCGAGCCCAAGAAGCCAGTGGGCTCTGGAATAGGGGCTCCACCCATATACACCACTCAGATTTATGATTCAATAAAGTTGTTCTTCTTCCCTTCCCTTGACACCCATTCTGTAACTCTAATGGTCCATCCGTTATCTCGCATTGCATGGCCTGCCCAGCTACATTTTTTTCTCTTAATGTCAATTAGAATATTGGCTATCCCCGTTTGCTCTCTGATCCACACCGCTCTCTTCCTACCTCTAAACGTTACCCCTAACGTTTTTCGTTCCATCGCTCTTTGCACGGTCCTTAACTTGTTTTCGAGCTTTTTTAACCTACAAGTTTCTGCCCTGTAAGTCAGCGCCGGTAGAATGCAATGATTGTACACATTTCTTTTCGATGACAGTGGTAAGCTCCCAGTATGGATTTGGTAATGCCTGCCGTATACGCACTCCAACCCATTTTTCTTCTACTGTAATTTTCCTTCTGATGATCACGGTCCCTTGTGAGTAACTGACCTAGCTAAACCTACTGCTGCACAGACTCTAGGTGCTGACTGGCGATAATAAATTTGTGTTACCTTGCCAGACCATTGAGCATTACTTTTGTTTTATGCATATTAGTTTTCAACCCTACTCTTGCACTTTCTCTGTTAAAGTCCTCAATCATTTGTTGTAATTCGTCCCCAGTGTTGCTGAACAGGACAATGTCATCTGCAAACCGAAGGGCGCTGAGATATTCCCCGTTAATCCTCACTAGTAAGATTCCCAGTTTAATATAGCTTGAATACTTCTTCCAAGCACGCAGTGAATGCATTGGAGAGATTGTGTCTCCTTGCCTGGCCCCTTTCTTGATAAGTAATTCTCTACTTTTCTTGTGGAGAAACAAGGCAGCTGTAGAATCTTTGTAGATATTTCCCAAGGTATTCACGTATGCCTCCTGTACTCCTTGATTACGCAATGACTCCGTGAGTGCTGGTATCTGTGTGTCACGATACATTGTGACACATCACGATACACAGCATTGTGTCGATTTCAGAGTTTCAACGACGGGTATAAAGTGCTTACCGAAACTTAGGATTTTCGTTAACTCGCTGCGACTTTTATGCGATAGTCAAAGCTTTTCTAAAAGCGAAACAAACGATCGGCGAAGTGATTGACCAACTTCTTTCCATCTATGGGCACCGGGAAGCGAGCTATGTACGAGACACCTCATGCGATTCACACGATATCCGCTGCTGGACAACATTATTTTTAGCGCACGACCTATTCAGAAGCGCTGCGCCGAGCGTTGGTGTTTCTTGGCATCCGGATCACAATCACCCGTTGACTCACTACACCGTGTATCATTTCGGAATGTGAGCAAGGATGTCGTTATCAGGTAATAAATAACCTGATAGCTGCTATTGTTGAAAAAAAAGATAACGTCGTTTGAACACTACTCGAGCTTCGTGCGCCCGCGTTTACGAAAGCGAATCATAGTTTTTTTTTTTTTTTCAGCGTGTACATAGTGGTCGCAGCGTACAGTCGCGCTCTTGCATACTGCGGCGTACCTGTTGTAGGGAGCGTCGAGGTCGGCAGACTGACGCTACGCCAGATACACTTCGGTACTGCAGTTGAAGGAAACGCCCTCCGCCAGATATATATATATATATATATATATATATATATATATATATATATATATATATATATATGTGTGTGTGTGTGTGTGTGTGTGTGTGGGTGTGTGTGTGTGTGTGTGCGTGCGTGTGTGTGTGTGTGAGTGCGTGTGTGCGTGCGTGGGTGCGTGTGTGCGTGTGTGTGCGTGTGTGTGTGTGTGTGTGTGTGTCACGGCGCGTGTATTTGCCGTGTTCATCTGAACTTTGATAATACAAAATACTTGCTTAAGCTATGCAACGCATACATTAGACCCTGGAATAGTGCCGCCTTATGCGTACCTGATGACTGATGCGCACTGGTGTCAACTCTTAATTATGCATGTTGTGTGCGTATTTTGTATATGTTGCGTGTCTGTGAAGTGTGTTACAGGGGGTTGCGCGCATAATTTCATTTCTCGTCATGCCCATCTGGAGTAGCACGCTAGGGGTGCTGCCCGCCATACATGTCCAGTTTTTATTAAAGTCACTCTTTGTCTCTTTCTTCAGATTTAGCTTCGAGAAGATGACGCGAACCCAAGAGGAATTTGCGCAGAGTTCCGCAAGCGAGCTTCGCCTCGCCCTTTAGTATAACCGATATGGTCATTCTCTCGCGTGGAAAAAAGCAGCGAACGCATGGTCGGAGGAGCCGAGGCATAACGCGCGATGCACCTCGACGTTAAATGAACTCTGACCCGATCCGCTGGCATCCTATTTCACTAAAAGAATCTATATTTTTGCCGTGTCGATTAAAGTCTGTTGGAATGGCTGCCTGCGAAATTCTGCTCATGACCTACTGACATGAGCGGATCCAGGGGGAATGTCCGGACCCCCCTCCCCCCTTAGAATTTGTTTACGCAGCGCCAGCGTGCGGCACGTGACAAACTCACAAACTCTTTCTTCCCAGCTGCTAGAGTTCTTTTGCTCTGGATAGACAAGAGATGCTTAATAATTATTGATGAGAACCCGCCAGCACGGAAAGAGACTCATCATCAGCAATCACCTCACTGGGATTTGATCCCGTGCCCTCGGGGTTAGCAGCGCAGCACCAAAGCCACTACACCACCATGGCGGATGTCTCGTTTGTGGTAATGCTATATTTCCTTCGCGATGTAGTACTCATCGTAGTAGTACGATGTATACTAGAGTCAAGGAGGCGAAAACACTCTCCACCTTTACTATAGAGCGCTTATGGATGCACTTCCAAATTCCACCGGCCGGTCAGAGGCGCTCGTTTCCAAGAATGCTATATATGAGTCGTGATCACCCTTATAGAGGCGTTTGCAGAGATTCCGAAAAAAAGCGGAATTCTTCTCTCCACTCATTAGGCATAGGTCTTCTAATTTTTTTGTGCGCGCGATCATTATGCTTTGGGGCATAAAGTTCAGACGAGAACAGTGGGGATATCTAGAGCGTTTAGGTCTGTACTAGGGAATGGATTTGCTCATACTGCTCAAAACAAGCACCGTAAACTGATCTACTTGGTCATGGATATTGGTTTTGTCTGTAATCAGTGACCAGTTGGTGTGGGCAAGAAATAATATAAACCAACATAATCACCACTCTTGAAAGCAAAGCGAGAGGTTTCATTTATGCCACTGGAAGAGCTCTGCCTCAGGGCTGACACAGAGGCAGTTATCTTTAGTGATGGATGAAACTCATCGGGAGGCACATGGGAAATGTCAGAGTGAGAGACATCTATAACTTGAGCATTCGAGATGCAAAGGTCTAAGACGTTGCCACATGAATTGGCGATCAAGTTATGCTGCTGAAGGGAACAGAAGTCTAGAAAGTCCAACAACTGGCTGCATTTCTTCTCTATGTAGTAACTGAAATGATAATTTCTAAGCGTATTCCAATCAATTCCAGGTGTATTAAAATCACCAGGAAGTATTACTCTGTGCTTGCTGTGAGAAGATATTACACTTTCACTGGAAGAGATGACCTCATCGAATTTATTATTATTATTATTATTATTTTGTTGTTGTTATTCCATGATAGCTTGCAGTGACATAACCAAAATGCTTAATTTTTCCCTGCCTCCAGTTTTATTTTGGCAGATGCGTCTTCTCTCGGTGCATATCACCATGTTTACTTCACTGACATGACGAATGGAGTTGTGCGATCATTCCCAGTCTTGCAGCGGCAGGTAACTAAGTATAATATGTAACTGTTTTAGGAGTGATATAACCTAAACTATTCCAAACTGTATCTATTCCATTTCTGCAATTAGCCCACCACGCTTGGTCAAAATATTTCAGGCCACCCCCACTTCGCCTGTCGGTCATGCGACGTCACGAAAACCGCGAAATCTTCCCATCAGATATGACGTGTACTCACTGATTATGCATTATTGGACTGAACAAAAGAAAACGAATTAATTCCGATTATGTGCCTTTTTCGTCATTGGTCCTCCGCTATTGATTAAAAGCTTTTAGACCACGCCCGCTTTGCCTGCCTATCACGTGGCGTCCCGAAACCGCGAAAACTTACTACGTCAAAGTGGCGCTTAGGCATTGAAGATGCAATAATCGCCGCAGACTGCCCCGTTCCGAAAGGAATAGAAGATGGCTGCCCGCCGATCGCTCAGGCACTATCTACTCGGAGCTGCCGGGTAGAAAGGATTTATTTGCGTATAATAAAAATATGGTGTAGTAGTATAACGTTGTCGAGCCCTTTCGGCACGTATACGATATCGCTCTAACTTTCCTTCGGTGAGAATCCATTTTAGCGGTATTAATGCGAAGCTTTTTTGCCGAGTTTCAGGCACCTTTTTGTACGTATCTGACCTCTAACGCCGAACGCGGGCAGCTAACTAGTGTGCGAGTTTATCGTTTCGAGCATAAGAGTTTCATACAATAATTGCTAGAGTGAGCTGAGGCGCTAATGTCTACGTGAGCTGTAAGCAGGGCGACTCATCCAGCTTGAAATTGGTGGTTAGGTTAGTACATGGATTTGCCTAAACTTTGTCCTTTTGGCTTCAATCGGCTTTGTCACTTTGTATATAAGCGCATCATGTTCAACAAAGTACCCTGTTATAAATAATTAATTAAGCATTAATAATGTCGTCCGATGACAGGATTTGAAAACATGTCTTTAGAACATAAGCCTGATATTGAAACCCTTAGGCCACGGACGCGTGCGTCGACAAGCTGCATAGAACCCCCTTTCTCGCGGGTGCAAGCCTGCGCGTTGAGACGCTTGGCGCGCTTCGGTCCGCAGTTGCACCAGAAGAAACCACGAAGAAACCGAGAAGAAATCAGGAACACCACGAGCGCAACACTACACGGACACCACTGAAAATTTAAACAAATGATATGTATATGATATACTGCGTGTAAATATGTGTATATAACATCCAACCTGTCTATAATTCACGGCAAGCGAAATCTTTTCTTTGTATAACATGCTGCTCTTCATACTAATATTATATGGCCATTCCAGGCGCATTCCTGTCGTCGGCGTCGCCATGATGTTCTGCACAAAGTCCAAGGGCGATAACGTCGTCGCCGCGCGCCGTATGATGTACGTGCGAGTGAAATCATGCGAGTTCAATCTCGCGTGCGCAAGGGAAGAAAGCGGAGAGGAAGCGTGCCGTCTTCCGTCGTGCGCAAAGGCACCGGGGAGGAAGGGAGGGAAGGAAGGGAGCGTTGACTACGGCGGCATGCAGCTGCGTACATGGCGCTGCCGTGCGGGGCCTATATTGAAAGCTATCGGCTTTGGGGACAGAGTGCGCCGAATGACGATAGCTTTGTTTGCGCTGTGTTCTCGCCGCTTAATTTGCGTTAAAGCGAGAGGCAGCACGAAGGTCAACTCGCTCGCTGCTGATACCGCGCTTTTTCACTGCAGGGTTTTGACATCGAGTGTGCGCGGTCATGGAGTGAGATGTGTTCATGTTTGCTTGTGCGCACGTAACATCATGCTTGTTTATTTAGTTCGTAAGTGAATGTTTACAAGCTTATATACGGCCGATAAAACTGCTATCCTTACTTCGTATAGCTGCCTATAATTTGTTATCGAAATCGATGCTTCGTGTTTCGGGCGAAACTGCGACTTTTTTGTACCTCGAAAACCACACTTCATACACACACACATACATGTTTCCTGGGCCAGTCACATCAAGAATGCTTCGCTCTACGTAGATTTCAACTGCAGTTGAGACTGCCTGTTTTTGACGATGTGTAGGATCATTCGTCTTGGCACTGTGGCGGTGGCAGAAGAGCTATCTGTCCCGGGTGCCAGACGACCTAACTACGCCACTGTGGATATCCGAAATAATTTTGCCTCGCGAGGAAATTTTGGCGCTTTGGCACTTTTATTATCTGCTACTCAACGGAAGCGGAAATACAGTATTGCAATAGGATCATGTGTAACTAACATTGCATTCGCTAGACAGGAGACGTCGTAAAACTGAGTTAAACTGCTTGACGGAAGGTAGCAGCCATTATTTTCACAACTGAATAAATGAATAAAGCCTTTATTATAACAAATATAGAATGCAACGCAATATGGTTGGCTCCTGAAATAATTCCAAAGTTTTCGCACCATTCTCATGCACGTAACCATGCGAGAACACCCTTGTGTTAAAATGCTACGTTTTTACTGTTACCGCGAAAAACAAAGAACAAAACGGGTGTGAAGCCACACGCCGATCCTGTCACCGCGTTGTCACTCTATAGTCCTTTACCTTGTTTAACTAAACTTTGTAACGATCTTGCTTTTGACAGAGAATCCAAAGTCTTCCTCCTCCCCCTTCTCCCCCCCCCACACACACTTTTGAAGCGGGCGCTTTCGGCTGCACGCTGGAAAATACAACAAAACAACAGCTGATGCCAAATTTCTTTTCGAATGCATTAACAACGTAAGTAATGCTTTTCTTTATTAGGAATGCTTTTCTTTATTACGTATAGTGTCTAATTGTCTAAGACACCCACACCGTCCTTCTCATCCGGTTATCATCTACTTTCACTGCGCTCGGCCCCCACCGAAGCCCTCTCCACTACATCGTGCTCCTCGCCTCTTGTCAGGTAAGAAAAGCCTGTCAAGGTAGTCATGCTAGGCAATGTCAAGGTAGGCAAAACAAATAAAAGGGACCTATAAACTAGGTCAGCGTTTGACTGGGCTCTTCAAACAATGACGCGGTTCATCGCCCAATGCTTGCGTCTTACGTAAGTTTGACCTGAGGAGATTAGAATAAACAGATTGGAATGGTTTTACGTTATAGGGCCCTTGGTCGACTAACGCTGCCCATGCATTCAGTCAAGTGATCTTATTTTCTGTTCCTGCCATTCTTGCGAGCATACGAATCATGATTATATTTCGCACTTTACTCGTTTATGAGATGCGGTGTAGGATGGATTTATGTAGAGCATCGCGTCCATTGGAAGATATCCCTGTTCTGTCTCGATGCAGTATCCTGTTTGGCGTCCTGTCCGACATCCGAAAGCCGTATTTCTCGAAAATTCGTACTTGATTCGAATAAAAAATCCTCTACAGATGATTTTATCGTTATTCGAACAGGTTAGAATAAAAAAGCCTCTGTTCATGCACCCTAAACGAGAAGCTTTGTGAATCCGGCTCCCAGATTTTACCGCAACTTGTCTGCACTCTATTCGCAGGACTTGGGTTCTCACATGAAGCGTGATCAGAACAACAAATCTTTCCCTTTGCTAAATTAATGCACGCCCCGCGTCATTCGTTTTCTCGCACAACTTTGTTTTGTTACATGGCGGCTCAAATGGCTTATGCAAATGCCTTCTAACAAAACGCGGAACCTTCCGAGCACTTCCGTCTGTACTACGAATCTCTCTCGCGCCTTCATACTGCGCAAAGCCGGCTGCAGCTGCGCCCAGGCTGCGCCAGCGATGGCGCACGCATTACTACGGAAGAGTGCGGACGCCTACGCGCGCCGCGCATTTCCGGCTGGCATGCACAGGTGTGTCGCAAGTGCCGCTAGTGTCGTTGTCGCTGCGCTGTGGTCGGTGACGTAACGCGGCGGACCGGGCCGGCGGCGCCGGCTGTTCGCGTCGTGAGTCACACCGAGACGGGACGCACGATCGCGGAAGAACAAAGTGGGGCCATCTAGCAATTGCGGCGCGAGTCTGCGGCCTGGTTTGCCCTTGCGGTTTCGCCCCTGCGTGGGCGGTATCTCGTTCTGCCCAGAGAGGGCCGCACAGGCGCGCGGACACGCTCGCTGCGTTCAGAAACCACGGCGGAGATATGAAAAAAAAAAGAGAAAGAAAAACCTGAGGAGGAGTGTCCCAGAGCGCTCGGAAACGCACGCGCGCGCAGGAAAAAAAGAAAAAGAAACTCGAGGAGAGCCTCCGGAGAGCACGCAGGGGAACCAGTCGCCGGCCGGCGCGCAGCTTTTTGGGAGCGACAGGCCGTCTCTAGAGGCTAAAATCGCACTTCGGAGAATTTCGAACCGAGGCTGAATCGCAGGCAGCACCGATACGCTACTTCGCCTGAGGTCCACGCAACGCTGCTAGCCCATCAGCTTTCCATTTGAAAGCGAGGTCGCCCCGTTTTCACGTCTTTCAATCAAGATGTCGCACACCGTGACGGTGACGAGAGTGACGACCACAGGCAGCTCGCCGATGGTGATCAACACGGGATACGCCTGTAATATCCAGGGAGCCCTCAAGGTCCTCGAAACAGTGAGTGTTGGTCACCGCTCAAGCATCTGATCGCTCAAATGTCAAGGTGCCGAAACATTTCACTTTGTACGTGAACGCTGAAACCAAAGTGAAATACATTCGGACGAAACGTCGCTATGACTTGCTTAAGTAGTGAATTCAGAACATTTCTTTCGCTTTAACCGCGGCACCGTGTAGTTACCAAAATATGCGTATAACAGCGAAAGCTGTAGGAACTGTGGTCGGTAAATGGGTAAACGTTAAGCGATATGAAATCCGAAACCAATTGCGCGGGAAGAACAGTGGTCACGTGTCGGGGCGTGGTTCTGAGTTCTACGTGCTTGTCAAAGCGGGACTGCATGCCGACATTTATCCGTTAGGTCTGGTGCTACTGGACTCTGCCCATCTGCGACGCAGTGAGCCCACTGTGGCAAATTAGATCGCCGTGAGTTGTAGTATACTGGGCGCGGCATGGTGGCATAGAAAAGGTCAAGCGAAGCGTCAGACGCAACGGAGCGGCCGCTCGTCTGCTTCCATTTTTAGCAGACGAGAAGTGGAGCGCGCAGGCTTTCGGACAGATGCAATTGATTCGCGATGCTCCCGGGTCATCAACTGGCAGCGCGCCCATAGGCTTGTCAGAAAGAAGTACTGGCTCCCCGGTGGCAGTTTGAGCTCGTTGCACGAGGAGCTACGAGGTTCGCTTGAATTCAGTGCAACACTTGCATTCCTATTGCACCTCGCGCTTATTTTCTACAAATGTGCAGCGGCAAGCGCTGTCGTATGATCTTAATCCCGTTTTGGTATAGTCAAATCATGGCTTTGGCGGTGACAGCGCCGAAAGGACGGAGGGAGAAACGCAGTGCTTGCTGTTTGTACCGTGACTTATCGTCCTTATAAGAGCTCCCTTAATTGTAATCAATGAGGGGGTGCGGCAACGGGATCATCTTTCGTAGTTGTTCACGCATAACTGCTTTTATCATCTCCAGCAGGCCGTTGGAGTAGCTAAGGGTTTATCTGTTTATATGCGGGAGCATTGCTGTCCTTATACGGCCACTCATTTTGTGGCGCGCTCGCCGGCTCGTGCTTTATGGCATTCCAGCATGATAGGCGCGTTGCCGGTGTTTTGACGAGGGTATGACGCATAGCGGAGGAAATACAAAATCGCGCTTACTTTTACGTCACTGAGAGAGCTGCGTCAAGGAAACAGCTGTGTTGGCTCAAACAACTGTTTTCTTTCATGTATACATAACGGGCATGTATTCACGATTCCAAGCAGGCTGATAGCTCTAATGGCGGTTGATGGAAACGCAAGCTTGGACATCGAGTGCCATTACTATACGTTAACTATATCAGCTACTATAATGTCTGCCTTCTAAATGGGCCTAATTAGCCAAATGAGGCTACTCGCCGCAATTGTTCTTTGGAAAGAGAGAACTAGCTGCCATCTCGTGCACTGGTAGTGGGCGTGTCATGTTTTGCAATAGTTTCGTAGGTGTTGGCTTGTTTCCGTCGTGGTTTCTGCTTCAGAGTTACGTCATTTCCTTTTTTGAGCGACACCGGATACCCATGATAGGGGTCGAGCCCCGACGGAGTAGATAAGAGAGGGATGTTTCTCAACGCTGACTCTTCAAGTGGCTAGGGTGTCTGCGACTTAGGAACAATTTCTTCTTTATTTTTTGTTCTTTTTTTCTTTTGTCCTTGAAGGAAATATACAGAAACGAGAAACAGTCAATACAGACGTGCAGACGGATGTGAAATCGTTCCATGACTATTCTGTGGACGATAAACATAAGGCACAGCATGCAGCTAGGAGTGTCCCAGAATATGTGTAAAACGTGGGGGAGCGCTCTTTTGGCGATGTGGACCAGCGCACCCGACGGAAAGCAAAGTTTTAAACAAAATAGGCCAGCCGTTTAGATGTTTTACCAAGCCTTGTACTACATAGTTTCTCAATACTTATCATAGTTTCGCGGGGGTTAAAATGTGACATCTGACATATTATCATTACTCTTACATAGTCCAGTGACTGCGATAAAACCGGTTCACATGCGTTTATCCCAAGCGCACGGTAACACTATGGCAGGTGGTGACAAAATGATCGTTTGCTTACATATAGCTTAAGAGGAAGCTTTAGCTCGTGCCCAACTCCGACGCGGCCTATTCAAATACATGTAAAACGCGAAAACGTTTTTCTGAGATAACCCCTGTGCCGATTTTAATTAAATTTGTTCCATTTGGGAGAGAACGTTAAATTCTAATGACTGTTGGAAGCGGAATTTTGATTTAGGTCCTGAATATTGTTAAAAAGATTTTACGGCGTGCCTCCATAATCAACTTGTGGCTAACTTGGCCCGTATAACGCCAGAATCTAATTTAATTTTAGCATTTGGTCTCTAAAAAACACTAAAATGGTGGCGCCAGACGATGATCTTATCAGCGTGTTTCAAGTTGATGAAGGTACTGATCCATTTTATCAGCAATAATCAGAACCTTACATATATACAGCGTGTCCCAACTATCATGAACCAAGATTTAAACATATGCAAATGCCACGTAGCTGGACAGAACAAGGTAATTTTGTTTGCCGTCGCTTGGAGATACTCTGATATTTTTTTTTCATTCCGCCTAATTAGATATCAATCAATCAATCAAATCTTTATTTCCAACGACAGTTGGGGGTCCCTTAGGCGAAAAGCGGTAGTAACACCACTTGAAAATACCTAAAGGCCCACGTACATGACAGCGGTATTACGATTCATACGTTTAAAAACAAATTTACAGTAATCAAGTAAAAGATGCAGTTAAAAAAAATTAAGAAGAGGTTGTGCAAATACAACAACGGAACAATAGAACAAATAAAGTCAATATATAAGTACACTCCAGAACAGTTGTACAATATAGTTGAAATATTCAATGTTCACGTGAACACACATCATAAAATGACGAAAATAAACGTTACAAGGAGTAATGAAACATACTTTATCATGTTCGGGCAGTACAAAAGACATTAGACAAGAGTTAGAAAAAATTCACGCATTTCTTTTTTTGTAAACGTAGAAAAGTTGGCGTCTTTCTCTTCATATTTATTAAGTAGGGACGGCAGTGTGAATCTAAGAGACTGCAAAAAATAGGTCGTGCGGGAACGAGGAACAAGCCACTTGTCGGTGCTGGAGGTGCGTGAATCAGTGTAACGCATGCTTATATTAGATAAATCTTTAATAAACACTTTGAATTGTTCGTTTGAAAAGAAATTAGCATACATTAAACGAAAATCGAACATGCGTTTCACACTGAATATTTTATAGCGGGTAAACAATGTAACTGTAGAACTATTGCGCGGGACGTTTGCAATATACCGAAGTGCTCTTTTCTGCAATAGGTGAATTGTATTTATGTTACTAAAGGTTGTGGTGCCCCAGACTAACAGGCAGTAATTTATATGGGAAGAAAACAGAGCATGATAAATCTGAAGTTTAGCATTTTCTGGAAGAAAGTGCCTACATCGTGACAGAACACCAGCAGCACGCGATAACGATTTAGTCAGTGATGCAATATGACACGTCCATGTCATATGAGCAGAAAAAGTCACGCCCAGAAGTTTATGTTTCTCCACTATTTCGACGGGTATTCCCTCAAGCGTTAATGATTGGTTCACGCTGACTTCAGTGCCTCGGGATCTGAAAAAGACAGCCTTTGTTTTTTTTTCGCATTTATTCGTAGGCCATTAGCTGTAGACCATTGCAGCACATCTGAAAGTACACTTTGAGTTCTCGCAACAATTTCAGTTGGATCTTGTCCAGAAACAAAAATACTAGTGTCATCCGCATAGAGCAGGAATGAGGCGTCATTGTTTATCTTAACAATATCATTTATGTAGATATTGAAGAGCATTGGTCCTAAAATGCTTCCTTGAGTTACGCCACAAGAAATGGTTTTAGAAGATGAAAAACAGTTAGCAATTGAGACGCATTGTTTTCTCTCAGACAGATACGAACTAAATAGTGAATTAGCTACACCACGTACCCCATAAGCACTTAATTTCCCGAGTAAAATGTAATGGTTCAGGGTATCGAAGGCTTTGCTATAGTCAATGAAAACGCCCAGCGTAAGCTTTTTTTCTTCGATGTTATTAATTATCAGTTCTTCTTGAGCTAACAGTGCAGTCTGTGTAGATTTACCACGTCGAAAACCGTTCTGATACTCCGAAAGTATATTGTGTTTGTTAAAGAAGCTATTTACGCGGCAGAATATTATCTTCTCTAATCCCTTGGAGAATACAGGAATTATAGAAATTGGTCGGTAATTATTAGCATCATTAATATCTCCACTTTTAAATATAACAGAAACTTTTGAGATTTTCATGAGATTTGGGAAACAGCCAGACTGAAAGACTAGATTAAACACGTAGGTTAGACAAGGAGCAAGGAGGTCAATTACGTGCTTAATCGCCTCTACCTGAAATCCATCGACATCGAAATCTTTACTGTTTTTTAGAGAAAGAAATGTGCATACTATTTCTGCTTCATCTGTAGGTGCGAGAAAAATTGTATCAGTATTATGGTAATTAATGTTAGTATGAGCAATGCTTCCCAGTGGTTACACCGCATTAGCAAAGTGCTCACTGAAGTGCTCGGCTAGATGCACACCGGAAAGTTTGGTCCCGCTAATGGTTATTTCCGTTAATGTATTCTGACCCGCTTTGCGGTTCAATGCCTGATTGATGGCTTTCCAAACTTGGTTTGGGCGCCGTCGACAGATGTCATAAAACATGTGGTTATAGTAGGAGGCCTTTGCCTTTTTCAGCGCGGCAGTTAGTTTGTTTCTGTAAGTTTTAAAGGCCTCAAATTCCTTAATATCGCGTGTGCGCAAAAACTTCTTAAAAAGGCGACCTTTCTTCTTGATAATTTTGATATGCTCGCGTCCTACCCAAGGTTTTCTTCTTTTTCCGTTAGCTTTGGTGCTTACGTAAGGAAAAGATGTGTTGTAATGACTAGTGAATATAGATAAAAATTCACGATAGCTCTCATTTGGGTCTAGCTTATCGTAAACAGAAGACCAATCTTCCCTCAGCAAACGCATGCGGAATGAGGTCATATTTTTGCTAGACATATATCTATGTTTAACGATATCCTGGCAAGTTATTTCATTTTCAGTAGTTTTAGGAAAAGCAATAAAGACAGGACAGTGGTCACTTACGCCGGCGCATACCGTGCCAGCTGCGCTTACATCAGTGTCTATGCTGACGATAAACAAGTCTAGTATGCCAGTCCAATAATTAGTCTTAATTAGTTAATACACGTCTTGACGGGGCCCCGGACCCCGTCAAGCTGCTCCAAGGTAGCTTTTTGTCCCCGGCCTTTTTCTCTTGGAGAAATAAATGAATCTTGAATCTTGAATCTTGAAATATTATAATTAGATGAAAACTGTCAATGAGAAAATTGTAGAGCGACATGAAAAACTCCCGATACAGCTTTCTGTTGCTCAATACGTGCTACATAAACGTGTTTTTCCGAGCGTGAAAGAAGCCGTCGAATACGCGTTAAAATTGCCGCGCGACTGGCCGCTCGAGGCACTTTGCGTGTATTCGCAGTCTTCTTTCAAGCTAAAAAAAAAAAAACACTTCGATGTAGCACGTATTGAGGAACAGAAAGCTGTATCGGGAATTTTTCATGTCGCTCTACAATTTTCTCATTGACACTTTTCGTGTAATTATAATACTTGAGAAGTTGATTAATTCAATAAGACTAATTATCTAATTAAGCGGAATGAAAAAAATAATCTGAGTATCTCCAAGCAACGGCAAAAAAACATTACCTTGATTCTGTCCAGCTACGTGGAATTTGCATATTTTTATATCTCGGTGCATGATAGTTGGGGCACCCTGTGTATTACTTTGGTTGAGCGAATACTTCAAGTAATCCTTAAAAACAGCGCAGCATAGCGATAAAATATGATTACATTTTCGGCGACGCATTATTCGTGCCGGTGTACTTAATTAACTTTGCTATTATCACTTTTAAAAAATTCTTATTAATCTACTTTAATTACTTTGACATTCAGTTTGCGGCGGTCAGCGCTCAAGGCATGTCCAGTCGGTATCAATCCTACTGCCTGCTTCGAGGTATTCGTTCCCAAAATCTTCCAGGAAAGACATCGGTGTTCCACGTGATTTTGTCAAAGAAAGCTTCCCGGAAGAATGCGTTTTGCCGCCAGTTTAGGGATGCATATCTCGCCTCTGTATTTTGTAATTATTTGCAGTTCTTAATTGAATTAAAGAAATGATAAATATTTGTAGTTCAATTAAGAATGACAAATAATTACCCCTATGCTGTCCTTCGTGTCATTGTTTGTTGGCTTATGATTTGACTAAAAACAAATCAGGCCCCTCAATTTCCTTTCTTCTCGTTCATTACACAGCAAAGGTCTCGAATCCGGCAGCTTTGATCAAAGCCTTCAGGTAGCATGTGTGGGTTTATTGACCAGTTGCCTTCACTCCAAAAGATCACGTACCGCATGACGCCAACGGTAGATAGAATGTTTTACACGCACTGCCAGGATCGTGAGTGGTGGCGAGAGAGAGAGAGAGAGAGAGAGAAAGAGAGAGAGAGAGAGAGAGAGAGAGAGAGAAATAGAAGATTGTGGTGGCGCTGGTTAACAATCCAAGTGGCTAGTTCTAGCAGAAAGACATGGGTATACCCCAGAAAGTAGATCGGAAAACGGCGCCGCGGTAGCCCAACCGGCAAAAGAATTGCATAGGTAACTTGAAGACGGGGGTTCGTATGCCACCTGTGGCCAGCTGCTTTTTCATACACATTGGTTTGCACTTTTTTATCATTTCATTAATTTCTTAAAGAACTGCAAGTAATTTCCCCTATGCATGCTGGCCTTCGTGGTGTCATTGCTTGTTCATCATATATATATATATGTATATATATATATATATATATATATATATATATATATATATATATATATATATATATATATATATATATATATATATATATATATATATAACCTGCAGCGTCGTTTGAAAAGCCCAATCAAACGTTCCCCTCGTTTATAGGAGGTCACTTATGTTTGCTTTCAAAGCGAATAGCATTTTCTGAGCGGTTTTTATTATCCGAGATACTGACAAGAGGTTAGCAGCGCGCTCAAGTGGAGAGGGCTTCGATGGGGCCGAGCCAGCACACTGAAAGTAGATAACCGAATGAGCTCTGCAGGGTGTTTCCGGCGTTTGCTATTGGTCCGTTTCCCCTTACTTAGGTTGCGCTGCAGGTCGAAAATCGCGGCCGCGTGCAAAGGAAGGTTAAAATGCTTGACAACGGATCTTTAGCAAAGAATAGTTGGAAAAGTGATGTCGTATACGTGCCGACAGCGCTCGATAACGTTATACTGCCAGGCAAAAAGTTTATTATGCGCAACTAAAATGACGCTCTCCGGCAGCTTCGAGCAACCAGTGCCAGAGCGATCGGCGGGCCTTTCGGAATTAACGGCGCTGTCTCCGGCTATTCACAAACAATTTAGTTTTATTCGGCATAATAGTGCGTATTCAACGCGTACAGGCCACTTTCACGCGGTGAGCTTTTGCGGTTTTGTGACGTTGCGCAACAGACAGGCGAAGTGGGGGTGGCCCTTAAATTGTTTCAGCAATCGCGGCGGGCAGACTACAGAATTGGAATAGAAAAATTTGTAATAGCTTTACGTTGTAGCACCCCAGCCTTCGTCGTAGTCTTCCAAAAAAGTTAGTCGTTGTTTTTCTGCATTCGTTTAATGGAAACCTACAGCTATCGCGGCGTCTGTGCTCTGCAATCACGATATTCTGCATTCCCAACAATATACTTATTCCAGAAAGCGTCCCGCATAGCTTCGTACTAATAACCGAAATAAAATTTAAATTGTAGGGTTTTACCCGGCCATCATAAAGTGCTGGTTCTACAATAAATGTTTATTCCTCCTCCTCCTCCTAGGGTTTTACGGGCCAAAGCCACGTCTGATTAGGAAGCACGCCGTAGTGGACGACTCCGGATTAATTTTGACCGCCCTTGGATTTCTTAAATGTGCACCAAAATTTAAGTACACGAGCGTTTTTTTTTTTTTTTGCGTTTTGACCCCATCGAAATGCGGCCGCCACGGTATAGATCGAACCCGTGACCCCGAGCTGAGCAGCGCCATAGCAACTATAGCTAACGCGGCGGGTAATATTAGAACCACGGTTTCCTCAAAAATGCGAAACAGTGACAGCAATGGTGTCAACGATAGTGCCATCTGCAGTTAATTTTAGCAGCGGCGCACAAACAACTCGCGCATAGCTATTGGGCTGAAGTCGGGCATTGCACTGTAGGTGGCCCGTCTGACGCACAGGCGCGGTGGTACAGCCACGCGTCCTTAAGAGGAAGCTTTAGCTCGGGCCCAACTCCGACGCGGCCTATTCAAATACATGTAAAAACGCAAAAACGTTTTTCTGAGATAACCCCTGGACCGATTTCAATGAAATTTGTTGAAATTGAGAGGGAAAGCTAAATTCTAGTGACTGTTGGAAGCGGAATTTTGATTTAGGGCTTGAATTTTGTTCAAAAGATTTTCAAAAATTCAGAAGTTTGAAAAAAATAGAAGCACGAAGTTTACAAATTTATAGCTCTGCATCAAGAACAGATATCGCGATTCTGTAAACGGCATCCATTACACCATTCAAAGCGGACAAATTTAATGTGTCAGTTTACATCTTACGTGAATTTGTTACGTTGTTTACAAAGGTTCTGCAAAAGTTGTAGTTACACATTACTCCATTTTTTGAGGTTCATGTGTAACATATCAATTTTGTCCGCTTTAGATGTGCTGTCAGGTCCAATTCACAGAATTGCGATATCATTTTTTCTTGGTGAGTTACGGAGTTGTAAACTTGATAGTTTCGTTTTCTGAAAATTTGCGATTTTTGCGAAATTTTTATAAAATTTTCACAACCTAAATCAAAAATTCGAAACCAACAGTCACTAGAATTTAAGTTTTTCTTTTAAGTGCGCCAAACCCCGTCAAATTTTGTACAGTGGTGGCCGAGAAAAACGAATTCTCCTTTTACATGTATTTAGATAGGAGCACCTGAGCTAAAGCTTCCTCTTAAGGCCGCAAGATAAAGGAGCTCAGGTGACCGGAGCCCGGCAGGGGCGGCATTTTGGATCATCGGAGCCCGTATCTTGGCTTGACAATAATAAAGTTTGCATGGCTAAACAGTAATAGAATACTGCTAGAGGTCGTGATCTGTAGCACAAGAAAATACGCACGCATGGGGAAAATGGGGACGGCAAATGAGCGTTGTCCCTCAACTGCGCATACTTCTTTTTTGCGTTATTAGTTCTCGTGGCTTACGCATTGTCATCTTATCAACACTATCTTGCATAACTCTAGTTGTTCAAATAATTTATGGGATTTTTGGTCTATTGTTTCTTCACGAATTGTGAGAGACGCGGAGGATTTGTACTTGTATTCTTTTCGGTATGTCTTTTAGCATGGTTTTGCCCTTCGTAACTCACTGTGCGGCTTTGGGACGTTAAACCTCCTACCCGGTTTTGCTATACCGCAAAGATGTGCGAGCATCGAAGCCTGTAAGCGTTTATTTTCGTTCTCGTTTTGTATGCGCTCAAGATTTGGAATAACGTCTTCAAATTTCTTCTTTCAATTATTTTTGACAATATGGCATCGCAAAGTATGTCGAGACCGCATCCCCGAAGTCCTGTAACATAGTGCCATTCTTAAGGGCTGGAGTTGACGCGACAGCGCCATCAATCCCACTGCGGGGTCAAGCTCCTTGTACTCCACATATATAGCGTGGCTCGTTGCGGGCAGGCGGCGATCCGTCGCCGAGGGAGGGAACATAGGCTGATATCGCGTCGCTCGCTCTTTCCTCGCGGATCGATACAGTGTACAGGCAATACATGCCCGATGCCTGTCCGTTGGGAACAGCGATCGACTACGGCGTCTCGGAAGCTTCTTGTGCAGGACTCCTGCCCGCGTTGTCTGCCATTGTGCGTTTGTGCTTGCCTGTGCTGCTCAATGCAAATGCACTCTGTATAATGCTTTGCAGACTGCGAATATTGGCAGGTCCACATTTCACGTTTCGTTACCATGCTGTTGACCGCTATTACGGCTATATTATTATTATTATTATTATTATTATTATTATTATTATTATTATTATTATTATTATTATGTTATATGGCCGACCTTGTTTTTGTTGCATTTACCCTGTTTTCTGCATGCTATTATTTTGGAGTATGATAGACTAATTGATCGATTGATTGATCGGTTGATTTCTGTTCGCGGTGTTCGCGTCGCGCACCCGCTCCCCCTAGTCTGGGTCACCATGCGTAGGCACCAGTAGTTTTACCCATCGACCTCTCCTGGCTCTGCATGCGAATAAGGCGCGCCATAGAGGAGGCGGTTGCCCGGCAGCGAGTGAGTGAGAGTTGCTCGGGGAAAAAAATGGTCGGGTAGCACCGTGCCGGCGGACGCCGTATAACTACCGTACCTAACTTCCTCGTGTTGGAATCGTTTCGTTAGATGGTTGGTCGGCAGCGGCCGAGCGAAGCGACAGGTTCAGGTGGTCGTTGCAAGGCCTGCAGCACGTATGCGTAGCACAGCTCAACTCTGACGAAAGCAGAGTCCCTTCCCTCCGTGCGTATAGAAAGTTCGAGGCTAAAGCGTGTGGGAATCGCGGACGGCGGCTGGCGCGGATGCACAGCGCAGCCGCCGCCCGCGCATCCCACGCGTGGCCCGTCCACGCTTGGCGGCGGCGCCGGCTCGCGCGTGGGCGCCTTGCCGCCGAGGGTCCCGCGCGCGACTCGTTGGGCGCGGCTCCGGCGAAAGTCGGTCTCGGGGTGCCCGCGCGCGCATCGCAGTCCCCCGCTCTCACTGTCGCTCGAACCCGCGCTGTGGTCCCTGTCCGAACGTCGGAGGCGCTCAAGGGGCCATGAAACGCTTTTCATCTGCGCTGTGCATTTGCCATGTGGTTCCGTCGTGTTTTCCCTTCTCTCGTCGTTTGCAAGTCCTTTGCATAGTGCGGATCAATCTAGCTCGTGCAACATCCACTATGCACGGCCAGTCAGGCTTGACCACACAGCTTTCTCTGTCTCTCTTCTCTCGATTGCTTTTCTCGGTAAATGGCTCGTTAGTGTGTTTTACGCCGCCTCACTAAAAAACACTGCCAGTGATGGTTTTTACCGTCCGTGAAAAAAGAGCAGACGTTCTGGCGCAACAGAAGCGGGAAATGGAATATTGAGACGAACTAAATTAAAACAGAACATAACAAAAAAAAGCAATAAGGTTTAGCGCTCCGATATGAACTTGCGGACTATGAGAAACGCTGTATAGTTGGGGTGAAACCGGATTAATTTCTTGCACCTGAAGTTCTTTAACGTACACGCAAAGCAATGCGTGCACACGAGCGTATTTCCATTCCGCTCCCATCTAATTTCGGCCGTCGCGACCGGGAATCGAACGCGCGACCTCGTGCTGGCAGCAGCAGAACTCCACGGCCACTGAGCCACCGTGGCGGGTAATATTGCATTGAAACGGCCGGCACTGGAGGAGTGCCAGTATAATTCGTGGCTTCCTTGATTACTTTTGCGTTTTACAGAATTACTGTATATCTATTTTACGCGTTGTTGAACTTGTACACGTACCGGGCAGCCGCGTGTTTGATAAAGTGGAAGCTTGGACGAGTTGGTCATTCCATATCGACATGTCTGCACAGCGCAAAAGACTGGGAAAAGAAGAAAGGACACAACACTGGCGCTGACTTCAACTAAGCTTTATTTGCGAAACCGCCAGAACTAAATACGGTAAACATGTGCAAGAAGTAATACACACTTTTGCATGATGTCACACATATCAGAAATCCCTATCGCATCACAGCGGGAAATTGGGTGACATTTTTCTTGCTTACCATGACCGACTTCTTGCTAGCTGCCTTCATAGCACAGTGGTTGTAAATGTTTTCCGGTTTGTGGATGGCTTTTTGTTACTTCTTGCTTGTGAAGGTCAAGATTTTGAGCCTGCTGTTTCAGATGTACTTTGCCAGTTCAACCAGTGTTTGTCGCCACTTATCCAGACGCATGAACTACACCGGTGGATGCCTCGTTAACGTTTTTAGATTTCCGACTTAGTATCTCTAGAGGTCACATGTGCTGGATTTGTGAGCCCCGCGGGAACAAGCCACTTTTATCTTTATCTGTCGGCCCATTCCAAGCTGGTTAAACGGGGCATTGTAAATATTTGCTTCACAAATGCCCTAAATAAGGCTTGCTTCCACTCTTTAGCGCACAGGCTCATTACGCAGGCCTCGCATCTGACATGTGCTAGGTAACCCCAAGCTTCTGTTAGTTTCAGTAGCAGAAAAGATATTAAAGAAAATCAAGCTTGGAGACGAGTCACCAGCAGACTGCGCTGCCAGAGACAACAAGCGAGTCACGGTGCTACCGTATACTTGCACAAGATGTCGCGCAGCTTGAAGAAGATAGGCAATAAACTGGGGCCCTATAACGTAAAACTAATCCAATATATTTTTATTCCATTCTCCTGACGTCAAATTTGCGTAACCGCCGACGCAAGCATCGGGCGGTCACCTGCAGGGTTGTCTGAACAGACCAATCAAACGCTCTCCTCGTTGATAGGAGGTCACTTTTGGTTGCTTGAAAAACGAATAACATTGCCTACACTGAGCGGCTTATCTTATCTAATTGGCCGACAAGAGGTGAGGAGCACGCTCAAGTGGAGATGGATTCGATGGGGCCGAGCCACTGCACTAAAAAGCGATAACCGAATGAAAGAGGTGGTGCCGGCGTCTGCGATTGGTCCGCTTTCCCTGTCTTGGGTTGCGTTGGCTGGTCGAAAATCGCGGCGGCATGTAACGGAAGCTTACGAATGACGCTAAAATGGATCCTCAGCAAAGGAGAGTTCACAGAACAAGGGCGTAAACGTGCCGAAAGTGCTCGAAGACGTTACACGGCCACGCAGGAAGTTTTATTATACGCAAGTAAACCCATGCTATCCGGCAGGTGCGAGTAGCCAGTGCCTGAGCGATCGGCGGCAGCCATCTTTTATTCCTTTCGGAACGGGACAGCCTGCGGCTATTCAGAAGAAAATTCAGTTTTGTTCGGCCTATTACTGCATCTTTAACGCGTACACGTCACATTGACAGGGTTAGTTTTCGCGGTTTTGGGGCGTCGCGTGACAGGCAGGTGAAGTGGGTGCAGCCCTAAAAGTTTTTTGACCAATAGCTGAAGTCTAACGGCGAAAAGGCGTCGAATCTGAAATAACATTTTTTCTTTTGTTCAGTCCAATCATGCCTAATCAGTGTGTACGCGTCATATCAGATGGGGAGCTATCGCGGTTTTCGTGACGTCGCGTGACAGAGAGGCGAAGTGGGGGTGTTTAAAAAAGTTTTTGACCAATCGTGTAAGCCTGATTGCAGAATTGGAATAGAAAAGTGTAGAATAGTTTTACGTTATCGCGCCCTAGGTATTAAAGTTGTTGTTTCTGCTCCGGAGAAATTATCAATGCTCTGCAGGCGTGTGAATGCTCACGCCACACGACGAAATATTTGCAACACTACCTATGGGAGGCGTTTTGGAGCATGCGCACTGGGTGTGGTTTACTTGATTCCGCTGACTTAAGGACATAATTACGTTGGCCAAACGGGCAGCTAGATGTTTAAATGAGAAATTGAAAAAGCATTTTTACAATGGTCAGGCAGCCGTTCAAGGTGATCTTCTAATTACCTGCCCTTGGGTGCTTGAACTTAAAAAAAAAAAAAAAACGTCGTAATCTCCAAATACCGAGAACAGCTTACCCGTGAAATCATAGAGGCTGAAAAGATACAGCGGCTGGGTGACCTTTGCATCAGCATGTCGTCTATTGACCTCACCAAAAGCGATATCAAGTATTTGGCTGTGATGCGGTAGGGGATCATGAGATGTGTGACATCAAGCAATAGTTTTTATTACATTTTGCACATATCTAAACGTATTTAATTCAGGCGGTTTCGCAAATAAAGTTAAGTTCAAGTCAGCGTCTGTGTTGTGCCTTTTCTTCTGTCCTAGTCTTTTGCGCTGTGCAGACATGTCGCGTATTGTTATTAGAACTATAAAACGAAAAAAAAAATGATTAAGTGGGAAAGACAGAGGGAAGGAGCGTTGTCATATCCGCATTTTTCTCCACTCTTGCGACCCATTCACGTGGTTGACTAAACGGAGGAAAATATCCGTGGCAGGCATATTCGACTTGTTTTCTTGGTGATACGTTGCGTGACCTGTTCTGTGACGTATACATGTATATGGTGGCTGGAAAAGTGACGCATAGTAATTCGATCGTACGTTACGAGCGCACTGTAAAACCCGCTTCGGTCCTTTCCTCTTGTGACTCACTAGTGCAAGCTGACCCTCATGCGTGTTTTCATACTTGACAACTGAATAAGCAGCTTCTTTTGTAATAAACAGGGGATAAGATATAAGCCGAAAAGGGCGTAAGGAGAGGTCCCCGCAACTCAGTGCAGCCAGAAGGACGCGTTCCTTTGTTGCTCAGAAGAGCGCAAGTGCTACGACTTCCCAGGAAGCGAGCCAAGCATCGCGTGCGCTCATTGAATTTATAACCACAAGAAGTTAGATGGGAACGGGTCGAATTCGTACTTGTACATATATACTTACTTACTAGCGCCTGTCCTCAGCTTCACTCCCGCTGTAGTACAGTATGCGTCCTCTGAGTAATTAGACGGGCTTGAGTTGAAACGTATAGCTGCATCTGATTGTTTTAAATTATTTGTACGGTTAAATTGCTTTCAGCATTCTCTGTGCAATTGTGATCTTAAGTATAAATTTGCACCATTCGAAGCGCACTGGATGTAAGTCAGAGTTTTCGACCGTCAGGACGACAAAAAGTAAATGCAAGCACCGAAATTTGGTCACGAAAATAAATGTAGAAAATTATCTTCAAATTTTCACCCGAGTTTTCGCCAAAGAGAGATAAATGAGGACATTGATCCCCCGGTAACTCTGCAAGACTAGAACTAAGCGCTGCTGTGGTCTTCGGCTGAAAAGTACATAATGTGAAAGTAAGCATAAACACAATACGTTTGGTGCGCGTTGAGCGATGATCGTGAATGCGCGTTAATTGCCTTATAGACTGCTTGCAGTGACGTTATCCTAGCCGCCATGTTGGAGGACCAGCGCGGTGAGAAGCTGTGTCCGTAAGGCGACGTCACTTGCAAGCTAAGTGTAGCGGATACCTTCTCTGACTGCGCTCGCTTTTTGTGGAGTAACCATAGACGGTACACACAATGGTTACGTCGGTTGACGCGACCTTTGGTGCTAGCAAAAATAACCAATACTTGAAAATATGTGCGGTGTAGCTTCTATCCGGGGGGGGGGGGGGGGGGGGGGGCGCTGTTATGTGAGAGAAGGTGAAAATCTGCGTGCTCACTCAAAATGTTACCGCGATGGCATTTACGGGGAACACACGCGCCGACAACCTGTAACGGCACGATTGTAGCTCACGGCCTCAATTAATTGACGGACACCCGCGAGCGCACGGCAGGTTGGTCTTTACGAGACACCCATAGAAGCCGCACGCGGCCGCATCCTATCGGCCTTCCCACCGGCCGCGATGACGCTTCGCTCCTCGTCATCACTTCGTTCCGCGATGGAAGCGTCATGCGACGTGCGTGCCACTGTCCTTGAGAGCGGAGCGAAAGGTCAAGGGAGGCAGAAGCGCCGCGCAACACGCAACGGCAGCGGGCCCCTTCGAAGCGCGAAAACACACGCAACACAAAAGTAAACACGCACATCGTCCCGGAACGGGGCTGACAGCAGGTGTGGCCGCGCGCGCGATATTGCGATGGCCGCGCCCTTCTTGGGCGAATCGCCGGCTTCGTCGCGCGGCGAGCGCGGACGGCTGCTGTTGCTCGCTGGGACGGGCCGACGCCCTGGAATCGCGCTTCCCTTCAGGGAAGAAGGGCATCGCGGTCGATAAGGCCGCTGCTGCGATTGTTGCCACGGGGTCTTCGCGGCGGATACGGCGGCGAGTTGTTGGGCGATGTCGCGCCGTGAAGCGACGTCGGGACGCTTTTTCCTAATTTTAGCTCTGCCTTTCACTTCGTCGATGAAAGGCTTCGGTCTGAAAGGCTAACGCTCGCGGGTCAAGATTTAGGGCGACGAACAAGAACTTCTTATGCAAGGGTAACCTGTACGTTGCTTTTGAGCGCAAGCGGATGCACTCGCCCGCTCATTGCAGTGGGAACGGGTAGGGGTTTCATTTTTTGATGCGAAAACATCAAATAGCCCATTGAGCGAAAAAGCCGGCGTTTGTAGCAGGGAAACGGCACATAAATTCCCATGGGCTGCGACGCAACGTCACGTGAGCGCAACGACGGAGCAGAGCAGGAGAAGGGGAACACCTTGTAGGGCGCTGGCGCGCCAGGTGTTACGTGATGGGAGAGCGTATTGTTGTGACACCCTTGATCTCGCTTTCCGAAACCTGTATTATCCGCGCGTTCCTTGTCCGTGCATGCTCTCGCCTGCGTTCTAATTGCGCCTTGGTAATCGCTATGAAGAAATGAATGTTACAAAAAAAGAAGAAATTTGAAAAAAACATTGGTGGTAGCGGGTTCCAAACCTACGACCCCACGCTCAGAAGCTGAGTGCCTTACCCACTGGGCTAAACCAGCGCCACCCAGATAGCAGGCCTGTGCACACTGCTGATGTCATGCTACTTGGACCGAAATTTGCATTGCCAAGCCCGGCGTGACGAAACCGGTGACGTCAAAATCACCGCGGCTAGCTTGTTCGGGGCGTCCTCATTGTATTTCATGGCAGCCGGGCAAGGTAGCGTGACGTCACGAATCGAAGTGCACTGGCTTTGTGCTATCTAGGAGGCATTGGCCAAGTGTCTCAACGCGCTCGCTTGTCCGCGAGGAGTTCATTACTCGAAGGACCGTTCAGCAGCGTTCAGTTGGACATTAATGTCCAATTGTGAAGTTGTGAATGCGAAACTCGTAAGATGTGCTTAGGTGTCCTCGTATTTTCTTTTTTTCTAATGATATGAGTTTCCCATATGGCGGTCGGCGAAACCGCGATTTCTGGCGTTTCACGACTGCCGAATTCGCGGTTGCATTGTGAAAATTAAAGCCTGAAAACTAACTTTTGCGAAGGAAAAGTTTGCGGGAATGTCAATAACCCATGGACGCTGATGAATACGCGACAACGCGTGCACATATTCTTTTTTTTTTTGTCTGCTCAGGTTCTTAACCATTTCTTTAACTGGTAATTTTTTTTTTATTTGGGGCCTAGCGCTAACGTTGATTTCGGGGGAATTATAGTAATGTCTATATCGGTAAAAAGTTTCTGGAAGACCTAAACAACGTTGATATGGGGCGCTATAACGTAAAACTATTCCAAACTTTTCTATTCCAATTCTGCTATCAGCCCTCCACGATTGGTCAAAAACTTTTTTCGACCACCCCCACTTCACCTGTCTGTCACGCGACGTCACGAAAACCGCGATACCTCCCCATCTGATATGATGTGTACCCACTGATTATGCATGATTTGACAGAAAAAAGAAAAACAGTTATTTCTGATTCGACCCCTCTTCGCCATTAGCCCTCGGCTATTGGTAAAAAGTTTTCCGGCTGCACCCACTTCACCTGCCTGTCACGCGACGTCACAAAACCGCAAGAACTCACCGCGTCAAAGTGACGTGTACGCGATAAAGATGCATTAATATGCCGAACAAAACTGAATTTTCTTCGGAATAGCCGCAGGCTGCCCCGTTCCGAGAGGAATAGAAGATGGCTGCCGCCGATCGCTCAGACGCTGGCTACTCGCACCTGCCGGAGAGCATGGGTGTATTTGCGTATAATATGACTTCTTGCGTGGCCGTGTAACGTTTTCGAGCACTTTCGGCACGTTTACCCCCTCATTCTGCCAACTCTTCTTTGCTGAGGGTCCGTTTTAGCGTCATTCTTGAGCTTCCGTTGCATGCCGCCGCGATTTTCGACCAGCCACCGCAAGCTAAGTAAGGGAAAGCCGACCAATCGTAGACGCCGGCACCACCCTCTTCATCCGGTAATCGACTTTCAGTGCAGTGGCTCGGCCCCATCGAATCCCTCTCCACTTGAGCGTTCTCCTCGCCTCTTGTCAGCCAATTAGATACGACAAGCCGCTCAGTGTAGGCAATGTTATTCGTTTTTCAAGCAAACAAAAGGGACCTCCTATGAACGAGGAGAGCGTTTGATTGGTCGGTTCATACAACCCTGGGGGTGACCGCCCGGTACTTGCGTTGGTGGTTACGCAAATTTGACGTCAGGATATTGGAATAGAAACATATTGGAATAGTTTTACGTTATAGGGCCCATGATGTCAAAAAGAAAAAGAACGAACGTTCAAAGCTCAGCCTGAACGTGCTTTTTTATTAACGCACTCACTGCACTAGCTAGGAAGACGCTACTGTCGTAAGAAAAGAGAAGAAAAAAAACACTGACAATCCGTTTTCTGCTTTCGAGTCATTTGTGACATCTGGTGACGCCAAAGACTTTGACCAGGTTGACCATGCAGAACGGACGCAGACCGCTGGCAATCTCGTCACGGCCGATGTGCCATCTCTTGCGCATTTAAAACGACATCTCTGACTCTAGTCGGGCTCATTGTGACGAAATCGCAATGGTTTCGAAGGGTCAGGCTTTCTTCCGCACCCCTCCCCCTTCGCCTTAATCGGTGAGTGTAGTGACTACTCTTCTTTATGACACCTGACCAGGCGAGCGTTCGTAGGATGCTTGACTATATTACATCCGTTCTATGCAAAGAAGGAAGCCTTTGTCCTGCAGATGCTCTGAAAAATATGAAAATCAGCAATAAATAAATAAGTAAATAAATAAATAGGCGATATAAGTACTCTGAGCTTCTGAGCAGGCTGAATATATTTCGACATGACGCAAGAACGTTTCCTTATTATAGATCGACGATTGTTTAGAACATGGACATCGGATGGCCTCTAGTAGTACGTGATAAATAATATTGTTACGGGTAACGTTGAACCGGCTTTATTTAAGAGACGGGGTTGATGGTGACGTCAAGATGGCGTCCCGAGGCTGCGCCAGCTAACGTCTTCCTCCTCTTCTCCTTGCCCGGCTCAAGCCGTAGCAATCCCCGGTTGCCAGACGAAGCCCGCTGGGCAAGTCCAAATCACTCGGAAAGCGTAGGGTGAAACCGCTTAAGACGAGCAACATGTACTAACTGGGTCCGGCTAGAACGACGACCAGCGGACGTCAAGCGTGCCAAGCGTCAAGTCACTCAAGCGATCTACAAGGACGAATGGGCCCGTGTACTGGGGTAAAAACTTTTCGCATAATCTACGTTTACGTTCCGGAGTCCACAACCACACAAAGTCTCCTTTAGTGTACGAGACAGACTGGTGTCGGCTGTCATAGCGCTCTTTCGATCGGTGTTGCGATGCCACAGTACGAAGACGAGCGATACGCCGGGCTTCTTCGGCAAGACAAAGCGTCTTGGCAACAGAGTACTCGCTGTGAAAGTCAAACGGTAGTATAGTGTCAATGAACCTTAGCGGTGGACGTGCGTAAAGGAGATAAAAAGGGCTGTAATCGGTCGTCTCATGCTTTGCAGTATTATAAGCATAGGTTATGAAGGGGAGTACGTCATCCCAGTCTCTGTGATCGGAAGATACGTACATGGCCAGCATGTTAGTTAGAGTTCTGTTCGTACGTTCTACAAGCCAATTTGTCTGAGGGTGATAAGGCGTTGAATGACGGAACTGCGAATTGCAGAAACGAAGCAGTTCTTCTACGGCGTCCGCAATGAACTGACGACCGCGATCGCTAATGATGACATGGGAGGGACCATGTCGAAGAATAATGAATCGAAGCAAAAACGTTACAACGGACGCAGCTGTTGAAGATGCATGGTACGGCCGCCGTTTCCGCGTAACGGGTCAGATGGTCGACACATACGATCACCCATCGGTTGTCGTTGAATGATCGGGGAAATGGGCCCAGAAGATCGGTACCCACTTGTTCAAATGGCAGGCGAGGCGGCGGCAGAGGTTGGAGAAGACCTGGCGGAGCGGTCGTAGGGCGCTTGTAGCGTTGACATTGTTCGCAAACTGGCGACGTAGTGCTTGACTGTATCCCGCATTCTGGGCCAGTAAAAACGCTCCTGTGTCCGGTTCAAAGTTCTGATGAATTCTAGATGGCCAGAGGTCACATCGTCGTGCATGACTCTCAGTATGTCCACTCGCAGACTCTGCGGCACCACCAGAAGAAAGCGTGCGCCTTTGGCCGAATAATTGGTCTTGTAAAGCAGGCCGTCACGGACACAAAATCGACCGGTGGCTCCAGGACGCGATGCGGCTACCAATAGTGGTTCCAAATTAATATCATTTTCCTGCTCTACTTTGAAAGTCATCGAGTCTGGGAATGTAGAAGAAATGGGAGCAAAACAGTCATCAAAATTGTCTTCGTCACACTCCGTCGTCGTCAGAGGAAGGCGGGAGAGACAGTCCGCTTCTGCGTGGCGACGCCCAGACTTGTAGGAAATAACGAAGTGGTACTCCTGCAGTCGAAGAGCCCAACGTGCCAGTCGTCCACTCGGATCACGGAGATTCACCAACCAGCACAACGCGTGGTGGTCAGTAACGATAGTGAACGGGCGTCCGTAGATATAGGGCCGAAATTTGTGGACAGCGAAAACAGTTGCCAAGCATTCTTGCTCGGTCACAGTGTAATTGCGTTCCGCCCTAGTCAAAGAGCGACTAGCATAAGCCACAACGTGTTCAGCTCCTTGATGACGTTGCACTAGTACGGCACCGATGTCGATGCCACTGGCATCAGCGTGAACTTCCGTAGGTGAGGATGCATCGAAGTGACGCAATATGGGCCCTGACGTTAGTAGAAATTTTAGCTGGCGGAACGCGTCGTCGCAAGCCGTAGTCCAATTGAAAGGGACGGCTTTTTGGAGAAGGCATGCTAGGGGGTACACCACGTCGGCGAATCTTGGGACGAAGCGACGAAAATACGAGCACAGGCCCAAGAAACTCCTCAACTACCGCACTGACTTCGGTGCTTCGAAGGAGCTGACTGCCTCAATCTTCCGTGGATCTGGCCTCACACCGTTTTTGTTGACCAGATGCCCAAGTACTAACGTCTTGGTTTCCCCGAAACGACATTTCTTGGAATTTAGGATTAAGCCGGCTTGTTTGACACAATCCAGAACAAGACTGAGACGGCTGTTATGCTCACTCAATGTGCTGCCAAAAATCACCACATCGTCAAGGTAGCACAAACAAATTTCCCATTAAAGTCCTCGGAGGATAGTATCCATGAATCGTTCGAATGTTGCTGGCGCGTTACAAAGGCCGAACGGCATAACGTTAAATTCATAAAGGCCGTCTGGTGTCACGAAGGCCGTTTTCTCCTTATCGTCTGGGTGCGTGGGTATCTGCCAATACCCTGATCGCAAATCCAGTGATGAAAAGTAGGCAGCGGAATGTAGACAATCGATGACATCATCAATTCTAGGAAGCGGATACACATCCTTTTTGGTGACCGCATTCAGTTTCCTGTAATCAACGTAGAACCACCACGATCCATCCTTCTTCTTTACTAAGATTACTGGTGCTGCCCACGGACTAGAGGACTCTTGAACAACACTTTTCCGCAGCATATCTTTCACCTGTTCAGCAATAACTGTCCTCTCTGTTGAAGAAACGCGGTAAGGCTTTTGCCGAATGGGGTGCGCAGATCCGGTGTCAATTCTGTGGCGAGCACGAGAACGCGGGAGTGAAGCCTGCTTGTCGCCTTGTGTGAAATCGAACACAGAAAGATGTGCCCACAAAACTTGTGCGAGAGCGTGGCGCTCATGTGAGGGCAGCGCCTTGTTGATCATCCGTAGGATCTGCTCTTCAGAAATGCTTCGGTGGGGATCGCTAGTATGAGACTGCTCCTCCTCGCTTAGAACTGTAATGGAGCTGTACGTAATCTCGTCAAATTCAGCGAGCTTCATATCACGCAGGAGAACAGCAGGGACGCAAGAACAATTGAATGCCCACAAATTTGAGGCGCCATTCACTACTCTCACGAGAGAGCGTGGTACAAGTACATCTTTCTTTGCGCAGCTCGACGTAAGTGGTTGGACTTGCGCGTCAAACGATGAAAGGTCGGCAGCAGCAAAACTGACCGGGATACGTGACAGCGACCAAGGCGGTAGCAGCAAATCGTTCGAAACAACACAATAGTTTTTCTCTGGTAAGGATGTGTCGGCAAGGGTGGCGAGAAGCGCGCTATTCAAAGTAATTTCGCCTGTGCCGCAGTTAACGGATACACCACAATCCTGAAGAAAGTCAATCCCGAGAATCACATCATGAGTGCACCGCGGTAGTACGAGAAATTCTGTTTTAAGATCTTCTCCTCCGAATAAAACACTTGCAACACAAATACCAAGGGGAACTAGGCACTCTCCACTGACACCACGAAACGTCACACCATCATTCCACGGGAACATAACTTTCCGACCCAGCCTCTCTTTGAAAGTCACACTCATGACGGAAACGGTAGCACCAGTATCCACTAATGTTGTTGCAGGTATACTATCAATTAACACACGCACTTTGTTCTCCACCATCATAATAGGCAGAGGAGTATTTCGCAGAGACGCAGACTGTCCGGCGACCTTACCTCCATTGGCCGCGCCGGCTAGTTTCCCGACGGCGGTGGTGGCGTAGCACGTCGCCGTGGTGACGGTGAACGGCGTTGGCGACTGGTTGGGGGCATGAGGCTGCGGTCTGAAGCTGGCGAGCCACTCCTTCTACTATATTGGCGGAAGGTATTCCGGGGTGGCGCGCCTGTGGTGTTTGCAGTTCAGGGTCTGTCGGCCAACGGTCGTCATAACTGTCAGGTTCAAAATTAGGCCAAGTTGGTGGTGGGCCATATGTTGTTGTCTGTCGGCGCCGGCGACAAAAACGAGCAATGTGTCCTGAGGCGCCACAGCTGTAACACACAGGCGATGCGCGACCGACGTTGTAAGCCTCGGGGTCAACCCTGGGACGCTGCGAATAATAAACGCGATCTTCCGAATTCCGATTCGTGGTGGTAGCTCGATGAGTTCGGTGATCGTGCGTCATGTCGTCGCGAAAGGTACGTCGGTGCTGTCGCAGCTGATCGACTCGACAGTCTGCAACGTCTGGCATGGCAGACAATGCGGACACAGCT